>NC_042619.1:385809409-386164023 GCF_901001135.1 Rhinatrema bivittatum | reverse complement strand
CTTGTCACTCCAGCTCCTCCTTGAATGCTGTCGATGTCAACACTGACTGGCAGGAAGGAGAGGTGACTAGATCCTCTTCGTACCTGAGAGGCAGATCAGTGACTGGCATAAGAACTGGTGGTAGCTGACGTAGATCTCCAGCACCAATGGAGGACTGGTGTTCCTCACCACGGTATTGCTTTGGGGGCATCGTGGCATTATCCGGTGCATCCCCGTGCTTGCCTCCATGCATCAGTGGGGACCAGTGCCGATGCTTCAACTTCTCTCGATGCTCGGCCCGGTCCTTCCCTGGTGCCAAGGCTGATAACGAGGAACTCAAAATCCTCAGCCTGGAGGAGATCAATGGTGGTCGATCTCTGGTGCCCCTATCCACTGAAGGCACTGACGGAACTGATGGTCCTGCCAATGTCAATGGCGCAGTGTCTATTGGTGTGGCTCCAAGGTCCGTTGATGCCAATGGCTCGGTCTTCTTGATATGAAGAGCTGTTCTATCTTGTTGAGCCAAAGACAACATCCCTTTGGGGTCATTTGTGCACATAAACAGCAACCCCGGACATCGTGTGATGCTTCAAGGCAGAGGACATATATCTCATGGGGGTCCGTAATGGACATGGCTCTCGGACACTGAGAGCATCACCGAAAACTGGATGTGTCCATGACAGGATGAAACAAAAGGGACACAATATCAAAATTGATGATGGTGGGCATTGATGACCGTGGGGGAATCAACTGTGAAAGGAAACCTTCCATAAGTGTTGAAAACCCCAACTAGGAACACTACGGGGAAGCACCAAGTGGGACCTGGTGTCGAACACCGTGAAGAAAACCTGCGAAGAATGTGAGAAAAGAGAAAAGTTTTCCACAAGGCCAAAAAGCCAGAGAGTTCACACCACGATGCTTACAGCTCTGTGGAGAAAGAGAGACTGAAGAGGGATCTCAAGAGGACGTGTGATATAGAGTATGCTGGGCATGCTCAGTGTGCCAATTCAAAGTTCTAGAAACTTTGACATCATTTTTATGTGTCGGGGGCTCCATCTGATGAAGTCATCCATGTGTGAGGACTAGAGTCTTGCTTGTCCTCATAGAATTTACAGAAGAGTATGTGAGGAATACAATTTTGTGTGTGCTTTTACATGCATACTAAATAAATGTTGTTTTTTTTTGGGGGGGGGGGCCAGAGTTGGAGATGGGTGGGATCAGAATTTACACACTTTTTATTTTCAAAAGTATAGATGTAAATCCACATGCAGAAAGTTACACCTACTCCCGAGCACGTATAACGTTGCGCATGTATGTTGGCACCCATTATGTACACACCGGCGTGTGCATAAATCTGTTTTGAAACATCTAGCTATAGTCTGCAGTAAAATTACTCATAAGCAAGATCCCCCATTTTCTGTAATTCAGTGGCCATGGAAACTGTAGATAAATTTGTCACTGCAATACAAACTTTTTTTTTTTTTTTATAATTTTCATATTAAAAATCACCATCTTTACATAACAAAGTGAGTGAAGAGAGAGAATAACTGAAAATCTGTAAAAAAAATAAATAAATCATATTACAGGAACAAACAGCATTCTTAGAGATTGGATGGGATAAATTTCCCGTTGTTATAAACACACTGAGGAGGGAGACTAACCATGATAACCTTCGCAAGATACAGTAATTCTTTTGTGTTTTATTAAATAATTATAGCCTGAGAATATTAATACATTCAAATACTTGAATGGGAATAAGTGAATTAATAATTCGATTTATAATTAAGCAGCATTTAACATGAACATTTAACATTTGTATTTTAACGTTCAACGTTGAATGAGTGTGAGCAGGTTGACAGTTTGCTGTTTTTGAGAGTTTGAATTTGAGAGTTTGAATTTAAATGGTGCGTTGAACAATTTCCCTCTCACTGCTACCAAATCAGGATAATAATTAAATTAAATGAAATAAGGTCTAATATCACTACATATAAATAGTTAAGTAGCTGTCAAGTATGATTTTCAAAATCTAATTTGCCAAAGCAACAATGGTTTAAATGGCAAGACAGGAACATGTTTCACACAGCAGACATGCTGCAAAACTACCACAGAATTTTTAAATTTTGACTGTAAAATTCCATATACTTTAATGCAGAACGAATCCCTCATGCAGCCACAGAAAAAAAACAAGGGCCTTGATTATATGGTATTTAAAAAAGCATGTATCCTATTGCTTTGATATTTTAATAAACATTAATTCTACTTCATATGCATTCCATATTCTATTTCATATATTCATTCGACTTTGTATGACAAAAGACAGGGCATTTCAAATATAGGCACTGTATTTAATGTTTCCTTTATAAAGATAGAATTGCAGGCAGCCTATTCAGTCCATCGCTACTCATTGTGAAAATCTGACTTCTTTTTTTTCAATGCACTTTGATAACAACTGCTTCTCAGTCTTCTTGGAATTATAGATTGCTGTTTCTAAATTGATCTTTTGGAATGCATTACGTCTCCATTCTTTCCTTATAATACAAAGAGCTTTTAGCGACAGCAAGAATGTCTTTGTCTAGCACAGGGATGGCGAACTCCAGTCCTCGAAAGATTAGCATGCACTGTCTCCATTGTATGCAGATCTATCCCATGCATATTCATTGTGGATATTCTGAAAATCTGGCCTGTTTGTGGTACTCGAGGACTGCAAGTTGCCATCCTTGCACTAGCACTATAAAATTTGTCATCTAACAACAAAGCAATCTTGGACAACATTGGTTATTGACTAAAGTCAGCAACATTAACAGAAATATTTCTTATAAAACAAAGTTCCCTACCCGTAAATGAGTGTTCTGTATAGACAGCAGAATAATCAACCATACAAGTGGATGTTGTCATTTGATGGTGCCAATGGAGAGCATTTCTCAAATTGTTCTGAAAAATCTTAGAAGACCTTTACATAAGAAATTGCCATGCTGGGTCAGACCAAGGGTCCATCATGCCCAGCATCCTGTTTCCAAAAGAGGCCAAACCAGGCCACAAGAACCTGGCAAGTACCAAAACACTAAGAAGATCCCATGCTATTGATGCCTGTAATAGCAGAGGCCATTCCCTAAGTCAACTTGATTAATAGCAGTTAATGGACTTCTCCTCCAAGAACTTATCCAAATGTTTTTTTGAACCCAGCTACACTAACTGCACTCACCACATCCTCTGGCAACAAATTCTAGAGCATAATTGTGCATTTAGTGAAAAGGAATTTTCTTTGATTAGTCTTAAATGTGCTACTTGCTAAGTTCATGGAGTGCCCTTGTCCTTCTAACCAATTCACATCTACTTGTTCAAAACCTTTCATGATTTTAAACATCTCTATCATATCTCCCCTCAGCCATCTCTTCTCCAAGCTGAATAGCCCTAACCTCTTCAGCTTTTCCTCATAGGGGAGCTGTTCCATTCCCTTTATCATTTTGGTCGCCCTTCTCTGTACCTTCTCCATCGCAACTATATCTTTTTTGAGATGCGGCGACCAGAATTGTACACAGTATTCAAGGTGCGGTCTCACCATGAATCATTCAGAGGCATTATGGCATTTTCCATTTTATTAACCATTCCCTTCCTAATAATTCCTAACATTCTGTTTGCTTTTTTACTGCTGCAGCACACTGAGCCGATAATTTCAAAGTATTATCTACTATAATTCCTAGATATTTTTCCTGGGTGGTAGCTCCTAATATGAAACCTAACATCATGTAACTACAGCAAGGGTTATTTTTCCCTATATGCAACACCTTGTACTTGTCCACATTAAATTTCATCTGCCATTTGGATGCCCAATCTTCCAATCTCACAAGGTCCTCCTGACATTTATCAGAATCCACTTGTGATTTAACTCCTCTGAATAATTTTGTATCATATGCAAATTTGATAACCTCACTCATCGTATTCTTTTCCAGATCATTTATAAATATATTGAAAAGCACTGGTCCAACTACAGATCCCTGAGGCACTCCACTGTTTACCCTTTTCCACAGAGAAAATTGACCATTTAATCCTACTCTCTGTTTCCTGTTTTTTTAACCAGTTTGTAATCTACAAAAGGACATCGCCTCCTATCTCATTACTTTTTAGTTTTCTTAGAAGCTTCTCATGACAGACTTTGTCAATGCCTTCTGAAAATCGAAATTCACTACATCTACTGGTTCACCTTTATCCACATTTTTATTAACTCCTTCAAAAAAATGAAGCAGATTTGTGAGGCAAGACTTCCTTTGGGTAAATCCATGTTGACTGTGTTCCAATAAACCAGTGGTCCCAAACCCTGTCCTGGGGGCCCACAAGCCAGTCGGGTTTTTAGGATATCCACAAAGAATATGCATGAGAGAATTTGCATGCATTGCCTCCATAACAAGCACATTTTCTCTCATGCATATTCATTGTGGATATCCTGAAAACCCATCTGGCTGGTGGGCCCCCCAGGACAGGGTTGGGGACCACTGCAATAAAACATGTCTTTCTCTATGCTCTGTGATTTTGATTTCAAGAATGGTTTCCACTATTTTTCCCGGCACTGAAGTCAGGCTCACTGGTCTATAGTTTGCTGGATCACCCCTGGAGCCCTTTTTAAATATTGGGGTTACATTGGCCACCCTCCAGTCTTCAGGTACAATGGATGATTTTAATGATAGGTTACACATTTTTAGGGATGTGAATCGTTTTAGGACGATTAAAATTATCGTCCGATAATTTTAATATCGTCTTAAACCGTTATGGAACACAATACAATACAGATTCTAACGATTTATCGTTATAAATCGTTAGAATCGTGAGCCGGCACACTAAAACCCCCTAAAACCCACCCCCGACCCTTTAAATTAAATCCCCCACCCCAATAACTTAAATAACCTGCGGGTCCAGCGGCGGTCCGGAACGGCAGCGGTCCGGAATGGGCTCCTGCTCCTCAATCTTGTCGTCTTCAGCCGGCGCCATTTTCCAAAATGGCGCCGAAAAATGGCGGCGGCCATAGACGAAAAAGATTGGACGGCAGGAGGTCCTTCCGGACCCCCGCTGGACTTTTGGCAAGTCTCGTGGGGGTCAGGAGGCCCCCCACAAGCTGGCCAAAAGTTCCTGGAGGTCCAGCGGGGGTCAGGGAGCGATTTCCCGCCGCGAATCGTTTTCGTACGGAAAATGGCGCCGGCAGGAGATCGACTGCAGGAGGTCGTTCAGCGAGGGTTCCGGCGCCTCGCTGAACGACCTCCTGCAGTCGATCTCCTGCCGGCGCCATTTTCCGTACGAAAACGATTCGCGGCGGGAAATCGCTCCCTGACCCCCGCTGGACCTCCAGGAACTTTTGGCCAGCTTGTGGGGGGCCTCCTGACCCCCACGAGACTTGCCAAAAGTCCAGCGGGGGTCCGGAAGGACCTCCTGCTGTCCAATCTTTTTCGTCTATGGCCGCCGCCATTTTTCGGCGCCATTTTGGAAAATGGCGCCGGCTGAAGACGACAAGATTGAGGAGCAGGAGCCCGTTCCGGACCGCTGCCGTTCCGGACCGCCGCTGGACCCGCAGGTTATTTAAGTTATTTGGGTGGGGGATTTAATTTAAAGGGTCGGGGGTGGGTTTTAGGGGGTTTTAATGTGCCGGTTTTTCGATTTTTCAATTTTTCGATTTTTAACGATTTTTAATGATTTTTCACGATATTTTACCCCCCCAAACGGCAACAATACGATTCCCTCCCCCTCCCAGCCGAAATCGATCGTTAAGACGATCGAGGACACGATTCACATCCCTACACATTTTAACTAATATATCAGAAATTTCATTTTTGAGTTCCTTCAGTACCCTAGGATGCATACCATCCAGCCCAGGTGATTAGGTACTCTTTAGTTTGTCAATCTGGCCTACTACATCTTCCAGGTTCACAGTAATTTGGTTCAGTTCATCTGACTCATCACCCTTGAAAAGCATCTCCAGAACTGGTTTCTCCCCAATATCCTCATTAGTAAACATAGAAGCAAAGAGTTCATTTAGTCTTTCTGTAATGGCCTTGTCTTCCCTAAGAACCCCTTTAACCCTTCAGACATCTAACGATCCAACCGACTCCCTCATAAGTTTCTTGCTTCGGATATATTTTTAAAAGTTTTTATTATGAGTTTTTTGTCTCGAAGGCCAACTTCATTTTAAATTCTCTCTTCACCTGTCTTATCAATGTTTTACACTTAACTTGACAATGCTTATGTTTTTCCTATTTTCTTCAGATGGATCCTTCTTCCAATTTTTGAAGGATGTCTCATAGCATGCACAGTACGCCCTATCTAGCAGCCATCAAATGGGTCTCCTCAATCCTACATAATAGTTTAAAGTAAGTCCATGATGGTGTTATTTCTTCTTGAGTTTCAATTTGATTCTAAGGAATCCCTCATCTGTATTGAGTGGTAAAAGCAGGAAGGGTCTTTGCTCCTAGGCCTGGGTCTTTGATCCCAGATCCAAGGAGGAGGTTCAGTCCTGCCCTTCGGTATCATAGGATTACTTGCAGTCATTGTGGCTTTGGTATCAATGAAGGGACCTTGAATTTAGAATTGTTGACTAAGATATCAAGGAAATGCAATTTTCAGAGCTGGATGATCCAGGGACATCATTCTCTTGGCCCAGACAGCATATGCACTTCATGTGATGGTTAGTTATAGATATCTTGGGATTGAAAACATTGGTCGTCTTCTCATACACTGTAAGGAAAACAGATGTGGTGCAATAAAAAGACAAAATTGCCGTGAAAAATAGGCAGACTAAGCTTACTTTCTAGGCTTCATCAAAAAGAGAGAAAACTTGAGGCCGAGCTCCTGCATCAAAAAGGTAAAAATACAACCTAAGAAACTGCAGAAAAATCTTACGAATATATATATAACAGAAATCAACTGAGGATGCTCAATTTTGAAAACAAACCTCTCTGAGAGGAAAAAAAGGTCTGAAGGAACCCTGCACAACAATGGTTAGGTGGGAAGTCTTGGATAGGAAAAGCCTATTAAGCTTGTAAGCATTGGCACCAATAGACCATGCCACTTGTGTAGCTGATTAGTCATGCTTGTCCTCAAAGAAATAAAAACATTGGTTATAATGTTTTCCTACCAATTAAGAATATAAAAACAAAACATACAAAGTTACCATACTGGGTCAGACCGGGGGTCCATCAAGCCTAGCATCCTGTTTCCAATAGTGGTCAATCCAGGATACAAGTACCTGGCAAGTACCCAAACTTTATTTTTAAAATTTTTATTTATTTAGATTTATATTCCGCTTTTTGCACTGTTTTCAGCGCTTCAAAGTGGAAATCATTCAGGTACATTCCATGCTACAAATGCCCGCAATAAGCAGTGGCTATTCCTTGACAAGTAGATTTTAAAAGCATTGCTTATGAAAAACAGCCCCATACATGGTACGTGGGCTGTGCGTGAGCAACCATGAATTTTAAGAGGCCGGGAAGTACGTGCGTACCTGTGCACATGTCAAGAATAAGGAGGTAGAAAAGGGGTGGGGCATGGGTGTGTGAGAGAAAGAGATAGAGAGACCCTTTATAGAGGCAATCTGACACTCTATATAGCTCCCACTGTAAGAGGGGCACTTTCAACTCAGGGTGGGTTTTGGAGAGGGTGGAGTTACATTGATCTGCCTAGGGCACAAGGGTCTGTAGACCTTGTAATACTGCCCCCCCCCCCAAAAAAAAAAACAAAAACAAAAACACCCTGAGTTGAAAGCAGGGAAATATACTGAGTGTCAGATTCTGTCTTTGAGTCTCTCTCTCTCTCTCTTGTGGTAGGGATATTTTAAATGGTATGTGTGCTCCTTTTAAAATGGACTTGCAAGTCAACTTGATTAATAGCCATCTCCTCCAGGAGCTTGTCAAAACCTTTTTTAAACCCAGCTACACTAACTTCCTTAACCACATCCTCTGGCAATGAATTCCAGAGCTTAATTGTGTGTTGAGTGAAAAAGAATTTCTCCTATTTGTTTGAAATGTGCTACTTGCTAACTTTGTGGAGTGCCCCCCCAGTCCTTGGACTATCTGAAAGAGTAAATAACCGATTCAGATTTACCCATTAGTTCTCTCATGATTTTATAGACTTCTATCATATCCCCCCTCAGCCATCTTTTCTCTAAGCTGAACAGCCCTAACCTCTTTAGTCTTTCCTCATAGGGGAGCTGTTCCATCCCCTTTATCCTTCAGTGCTTTCAAGTGTAAAACAATGTCATCTGAAAATGCAGCGCTAATATAATTTTAATTCATGTAAAAGTATTTATTTATTTAAAATCTTTTCTATACCGTTGTTAAGTAGTATACCATCACAACGGTTAACAGAGAGGAACATATATACTAGGGATGTGAATCGTTTTTTGACGATTTAAAATATTGTCCGATATATTTTAAATCGTCAAAAATCGTTAGAGGTGATATTTAATAGGAATTCCCCCGATTTATCGTCAAAAATCGTAAATCGGGGGAAGGGGGAGGGGAAGGGCGGGAAAACCGGCACATTAAAACATCCCTAAAACCCACCCCGACCCTTTAAAATAAATCCCCCACCCTCCCGAACCCCCCCCAAAATGTCTTAAATTACCTGGGGTCCAGTGGGGGGGGGGGTCCCGGTGTGATCTTCCACTCTCAGGCGTCGGGCGGGTTGATAGAAAATGGCGCCGGCGCTACCTTTGCCCTGTCATATGACAGGGCAAAGGTAGCGCCGGCGCCATTTTGGTTCGTGTTCCCCGACGTCGCTCCCGGACCCCCGCTCGTGTTGCCGTACGGCCGGCGCCATTTTGCTTTGCCGCCCAGCAAAATGGCGCCGGCCGTACGGCAACACGATTCGAGCGCAGGAGGTCATTCCCGGACCCCCGCTGGACTTTTGGCAAGTCTTGTGGGGGTCAGGAGGCCCCCCCCAAGCTGGCCAAAAGTCCCTGGGGGTCCAGCGGGGGTCCGAGAGTGATCTTCTACGCTCGTGACGTCGGGGAACACGAACCAAAATGGCGCCGGCGCCATTTTCTATCAACACGCCCGACGCCCAAGAGTGGAAGATCACAACGGGACCCCCCCACTGGACCCCAGGTAATTTAAGACATTTTGGGGGGGGTTCTGGAAGGTGGGGGATTTATTTTAAAGGGTCGGGGTGGGTTTTAGGGATGTTTTAATGTGCCGGTTTTCCCGCCCTCCCCCGATTCACGATTTACACAATATTTAGAAAAACAAAACCGCGACAATCCGATTCCCTCCCCCCCCAGCCGAAATCGATCGTTAAGACGATCGATCACACGATACACATCTCTAATATATACATCTTTGGAAAATGTATGTTAATATTATCTATAGGAAGTGCCATTAAGGTCCGGTAACATAGTTTTGTAATAAAGACTATTTGCAAAAAGTTAAAGATCTTGTTCTTTTTCTACATTTCACAGTTTTAATTGTATATATAACTCTATCAGAATGTATGATTTGTTTTAATAAAACACGCTTATTGAGCAGCAAGGAGCTGCGTTCTGATGTTCTGCTGCCAGATTTCATATTCCGCTATTCACCGCTCTCTTTGTAAAATGCTTGCTTGAAAAGCCAGGCTTTTAAACTTTGAATACCGTATAAGACGACTTTTTAACCCAAGAAAATCTTTTCAAAAGTCGGGGGTCGTCTTATACGCCGGGCACACCTGCTCTCTGACCAGTTTCTCTCAATCACACACACATGCTCTCAATCAAATGCATTCTCGCACTTACACACAGGCTGGCTGCTTCTCTCTCTCTCTCTCACTTCCACCCCCACCCCCAAGCACAAATAGTAGCTGCATCACCTCCTCCTCCAGCCCCCGCAGGCCAAGAAAGAAGAAACCCATCGGCCGTGGGAGGCTCACGCTGCTGTCTCCTTTCCCGATTACCAACTCCTTCGACTGCTTGGGGCCGTTCCTGCTGTCGCCGCTGCAATTTTTTCATTCGGCACGGCTTTCTCCTTCCCGCTCACCGCACTGCCATTGCCGCTGGGCTAAAAGCACGTTCAAGCCCAGCGGGAACGGCAGCGGTGCAAAAAAAAAAAAGAAAAAAGCTGTGGCATCCGTGGCTGGCCTTGTCTTCTTCCCGCCCCCCCCCCCCTTGAACCGGAACAGGAAGTGATGCGCGGGAAGAAAGAGCCGTGCCGCGTGAAAAAATAGCAGCGGCGCAGCAGCATCGGCCCCTGAGCAGTCGAAGGAGCTGGTAATCGGGAAAGGAGACAGCAGCGTGAGCCTCCCGCGGCCGATGGGTTTCTTCTTTCTTGGCCTGCGGGGGCTGGAGGAGGAAGCTGCTGCAGCTACTATTGGGGGGGGGGGCGTGGAAGTGAGAGAGAGAGAAGCAGCCACCCTGCCTGTGTGTAAGTGAGAGAGAGAGAGAGAGAGAGAAGCAGCCAGCCTGTGTGTGAGAGAGAGAGAAGCAGCCAGCCTGTGTGTGAGAGAGAGAGAGAGAGAGAGAAGCAGCCAGCCTGTGTGTGAGAGAGAGAGAGAGAGAGAGAGAGAAGCAGCCACCCTGCCTGTGTGAGAGAGAGAGAGAGAGAGAGAGAGAGAGAGAAGCAGCCAGCCTGTGTGTAAGTGAGAGAGAGAGAGAGAAGCAGCCACCCTGCCTGTGTGTAAGTGAGAGAGAGAGAGAGAGAGAGAAGCAGCCAGCCTGTGTGTAAGTGAGAGAGAGAGAGAGAAGCAGCCAGCCTGTGTGTAAGTGTGAGAGAGAGAGAGAGAAAAGCAGCCACCCTGCCTGTGTGTAAGTGTGAGAGAGAGAGAGAGAAAAGCAGCCACCCTGCCTGTGTGTAAGTGTGAGAGAGAGAGAGAGAGAGAGAAGCAGCCAGCCTGTGTGTAAGTGAGAGAGAGAGAGAGAGAGAGAGAAGCAGCCAGCCTGTGTGTAAGTGAGAGAATGCATTTGATTGAGAGCATGTGTGTGATTGAGAGAAACTGGTCAGCGAGCTCATGTGTGTGAGAGACAATGAAAGTGACTGCTCAGAGAGATGACTGTGTATGTGAGTGTGAGAGAGAGAAAAAGCATGGAAGTGAGAAATCTGGGTATGTGAGAAAGCATGGGAGTAAGAAGCCTGATTATGTGAGAGAGAGCATGGGAGCGGGAGGACTGGCTGTGTGTGTGTGTGTGTGTGCGCGTGCATGAGAGAGAGACTGGTTGATAAGGTGACGGTGTGTGTGAGAGAAAGAGACTGCTGTGTGTGAATGTGAGAGAAAGAATGTGATTCAGGGAATGAGAAGCCTGTGCACGTGGAGAGTGAGCATGGAAATGAGAGAGAGACTGGTGTGTGTGTGTGTGAGACAGAGAAAGTGATTATGAGAGTGAGAAGCCCGTATATGTACGGTAAGCAGAACACGGGAGTGGGAAGCCTGTGTGTGTGTATGGCATGAGAGAAACTGTTCAGGAAGGTGTCTGGTGTGTGTGTCAAAGACTGTTTGGGAAATGATTGGTGCGTGAGAGACAGAAACTGGTCATGGGGGCATGACTGGTATGGTGTGTGTGTGAGAGACATGGGCCCTAAGGAAGAGGAAGAGGAATAGGAGAGCTGCTGGAGCGGGTAAGGAAAGGTGGCTTTTTAAGTTTATTTTTCTTGATTGACTGCCATTTTAATTATTTAATATTATGTGATGTGTCTGCTTTTTTGAAATATTGTATTGGTGTTTGGAGAATGTTTAATAGTTTTTATGAGTTTTTAATTGTTGGATGTTATTCTGTTCATAGCTGTTTTGAAACATTTATTCTGCTTATTAGTATAGTTTTACAATTATTTATGTGTGGGGATCTATAGCTGCTTGCTAGTTCTGTTTTCCTAATAAGAGGTATATTGGTTTTTAGGGCCTGATATACGGTATTTGTAGTGTTGCCTTTTCATAGATAGGGTTGCTCCTGTTTGAGTGTAAAATTATTTTTTTTCTTAAAAATATGTATAAAAAAGGGGGGGTCGTCTTATACGCCCAGTCGTCTTATACACCGGAAAATACGGTAGTTTAAAATCTCTCTGTAGTCTAATTTCTAAGGGCATGGTATTCCACAGTATTGGTCCAGCTAAGGATAGAGCCCGTTCCCTAACTTGAGTCAGTCTAGCTGTTTTAACCGAAGGGATGGTTAGGAGTGCTTTGTTCACAGATCTGAGGTTTCTATGTGGGACATGAACACTTAGTGCCGTGTTCAGCCATTCTGCTTTTTGTCGTGTATTAATTTATGTATTGTGCAAAGTGTTTTGTATGGAACTCCGTATTCGATGGGTAGCCAGTGTAGTTCTCCTAGAGTTTCGGTATTGTGATCTTTTTTTCTTTTATCAGTAAGTATTCTTGCGGCAGAGTTTTGCAGTATTTGGAATGGTCTTATTGTTGTGTATGGTAATCCAAGGAGAAGGGCATTACAGTAGTCTGTGCTAGCAAATATTAGTGCTTGTAAGACTATTCTGAAGTTTGTCAAAGTTGTTAAAGGTTTTAATTTCCTAAGTACCATGTTTGGCGTAACCTTCTTTGACTTTTAGAGATATGTGTTGTTTGAGGCTAAGTTCTGTGTCAATTATTATACCGAGGTTTCGTACTTTTTCAGTTAATTCTATTTTCTGATTATTTTTTAGCAGTATTGGGGTTTGGATGATCATCAGATGTTTTCATTCTAAATGTAGGAATTCAGTTTTCTCGATGTTAATAACTAGCTCCATTTGGTTTAGTAGCTGTTTGATGATGTCTAGGTACATGTTTGCTAGATTTAGTGTTTTTTCCAATGTGTCTTCAATGGGTAGTAGTAGTTGAATGTCGTCAACATAAATGTAATGTATGACTCCCAGGCCTGCTAGGAGGTGGCATAGTGGCAGCAGGTAAATATTAAATAGTGTAGCTGATAGTGCTTATCCCTGTGGGACTCCTGTTTGTAGATTTATTTTCTCTGACAATATGTTATTTATACAGACTTGGTAAAATCTGTTACTTAGGTATGATCTGAACCAGGCTATAATAAATAAACTACCTGTGAATTACAGTCATAGCTCGTTTAGCAAGAAACCACAAAAATTGTAAATATACATTTAATTGAGAAAGATTTCAAGCATAAGGCACAATGTCATTCATGATTACAAAGTGTAACGATACTGGCTGCTAGGCAGTCCATGCCAGCAGGGGCCCTCACTGGGCCATGCTCAGACCTGCTTTAGCATCCGCCTTGAAGGTTGCATGATGCAGCAAAGCCAGCCCTATAAAACCCTCCCTCACTCTCAGTTCAGGGCCTCATCAAATTGTTCCTTGCTGTGGCCACATGAGCATTTGCCTTGACTTGTTTGTGTGTTCTTTGCCTTCTTCTTTAGGTCCCCCAGTGGCTAATGCTTTTCTTATTCTTTGTCTTGCTCTATTTAGATCTCCAGGTTGCCTAATCCTTTTTTTTTTGTATTCCTTGCCATGCTTTTGCTCTGTTTATGTTTCCTGGTGGCCTAATCTTTGTTCTTGTTCCTTGCCTTTGCTCTGTTTAGGCTGCCCAGTGGCCTTCTTTACCAGTGCATTTCTTACCTTACCCTTGCTTTGTCTAGGCCTTCCAGTAGCCTCCCTTGCCTTGGTATTCCCAGGAGATTCTTCTTAGGCCTTCTAGTGTCTCTCCTGTCTGTCTGCATCCCTTGTTTCCCTGTCTCCTGTGGGCCTTCCAGTGGCCCTCTTGTCTAATGTCTGTCTTTGTTTATGCGATTCTGTCTTACTTGTTCTTGCCCTGTTTTGCCTTGTACTCTGTTCCAATTTTACCGTGACCTGTTCGTTGTTCCTGTCTCCTGGTGCACTGTCAGTGAAGTCCTGCCAGTCGCCAGAACCTGCGGGATCAACCCAAGGTGGGAGGTGGTTAGTCAGGCAGAAGACCCTGCCTGCTCCTACCGGGGAATTACTTTGAACCGGACTGCACCGTCCTGTCACCAGGCTTAAATTGTTGCTAGCCTTATCTCCTCCTCTCTCTTTTCTTAAGGTGCAGCAAGCAAGTAGAAATACATATAAATGTTGCATTATGGAATTATCAACATCAAGTGTAGGTGGCAAGGAAGCAGTATTAGCTTATACGTAGTAGGCGTCAGGAGATTCTGTGAAATAGTTCTGCATTTGGCAATTGTAGGCGTGCTGCCTCATTCTGGCAGCAAAAATAGTTTCCTACATATCAAAAGAGTTATAATCTAATCATAATTTACACATTTTCACTTTTCATTAACCTCATGTTTGCCATATCTAAGGACATAATAATTTTGTTTTCTCTTAAATATTTCAAAATCCACTTTCTTAGACTATACCTTGGCAATAGAATTGTTCAGCACAAGAAGGGCATTGTGATAATACAAATGCACATAGATATATGTTGTCATATTTAAATTTAATTGTTCTCTAATAGCAGAAAATCTATGGAAACAGTACTTTGTGGTAATAATGCTCCAATTTAAGGGGTATTAACAAAATCATGTTAAAAGGCAAAAGGGATTGCCACTCATCCTTGAAATCCTCATATTGTCTCATGGCAGAAAATATAACATGTTAGGGATATAGTCATTTTGAGCAGATACTGTTTCCATAGGTAAAAACGGCAGCAAGTCACAGCCTGCAGTCCATGGACAATCTCCCTCTTAACCCTGTGAAGAGAACACCGGAACCATATTCAAGTAAAGTCATTAAAACAAAAAAATGCAAAACACATGGATTTTTGAAATTGCTGAAATATTTCTCTCCCCTAAAATTCTAATCCACTAATTACTCTGAACCAGAAGTAAAAATATGTAATGGCATCACTTTTCAGTAATATTCATATAATTATAGACATGAGGCTAGGAGCGACCTCTGGAGGCAATCTGATCTATTTCTTTGCTCTTATACTGTACTCAGCCATCCCAGATACAGCGCAGTTGCCTACCTGTAACAGGTGTTCTCCTAGGACAGCAGGATGTTAGTCCTTACATATAGGTGACATCATCAGATGGAGCCCGGCAAGGAAAACTTTTGTCAAAGTTTCTAAAAGCCTTGACTGGCTCATTGAGCATGCCCAGCATGCCACTATCCACCCATCCATTCGAGGTCCCCCTTCAGTCTCGTATTATAGCAAAAATACAAGCGAAAAAAAAATTAAAATAAGAGAATACAAGAGAACCCAACTTTGCGGGGAGGTAGGCGGGTTTCCTGAGGACTAACATCCTGCTGTCCCAGGAGAAAACCTGTTACAGTAAGCAACTGCGCTTTTTCCTAGAACAAGCAGGATGGTAGTCCTCACAGATGGGTTAATACCAAGCTCCAGGCTGTTCCCGGCAATAATCAAAACAACAAGTACCAAACAAGGTGCCAACAGGCACAAAAACAACTAACGTACTGTTGGGCAGTGAGAAGACAGCCTGGTCTCAAGAAGGGAGCCCTGGGCAGGAAGAGTTGGGTTTAAGTATGGAAGAGATTGCGCAGGACAGATTGGCCAAAATTACCATCTTGTCGACCATCCTTGTCCAAGCAGTAATGGGCCATGAACGTGTGTAGGAAACTCCACATCACAGCCCTACAGATTTCAGTGATGTGGACCTCCCATAAGTGGGCCGCCAAAGCCCTCACAGAGTGAGCTTTAACTCTGGTTTCTAGCTGAAAGCCCAATTTCGCAAAGCAGAATAAGATGCAATCTGCTAGCCACTGCGACCCCCAGTCTGTTCTTATCAATAAATATGAACAGCTGGGTGGACTGTCTATGGCCTGCTGAGCATTCTAAGTAGAAGGCCAGAGTTCTTTTGCAATCCTGCTTCCCCTAATGGGAATGGGGCTTCAGAAAAAAGGTGGGTAACTCAATGGACTGATTAAGGTGAAAATCAGTCACCACCTTAGGCAGGAATTTGGGATGCACACGTGGGACCACACAATCATGAAATAATTTCCTGTAAGGGGAGTATGTCACCAAGGACTGAAGCTCACTTACCCTACGAGCAGAAGTAACTGCCACCAAGAATAGATCTTTCTAGGTGAGGAATTTCAGCTCACAAGTGCACATAGGCTTAAAAGGAGGGTGCATGAGCCATGCCAGCACAATGTTGAGATCCCAGGAAACCACAGAGGGGCTGCAGAGGCAGATTTAGCTGCAGCAGGCCCCACATAAAGGGACCCACAATAGACTGAAACGAGATGGGTGTTCTGGCAACATCTCGATGGTAAGCACTAATTATGCTCAAATGGATTCTGACTGAGGTGGTTTTAAGCCCAGCCTTGGAAAGGTGCCACAATAATCCAATAACTTGGGAAGTGGGCATGTAAATGGATCTAATCCATGCCCCTCACGCCACACTGAGAACCTCTTCTACTTCAACCTGTAAGACTTCCTACGGAAAGGCTTCCTGGAAGCTACCAGCATCTGGGTGACATTTTCTGAGGGATCCAGGGGCTGAAGGACTAGGCGCTCAAAATCCAATCTGTCAAGGCTAACCCCTGGAGGTTCAAATGGCACAGAGTGTCCTGAGCCTGCGTTATTAGATCAGGTGCAGTCCCCAGGTGGGACTCCAGATTGTAGAGATTCTCCCACCAAGAAAGTCTCTCAGAGGTCCATGATGAAGACATGGGCCTCTAGGTCCTGGGATGCCTGCTGCCATTGAGACCACAACATTCTTTGCGCTTTGTGCATGTAGAGATGGGCTAATGGGGTAGCATGAAGAGAGGCTGCCATGTGGCCAAGCAAGTGAAGCAATAGGCGAGCACTCATGCATTGACTGTTGCGCATTAAGGCTGCCAGAAAAGATAGGGCAAGGGCCCGATCGCGGGGCAAGAATGCTCTTGTCTGAGCTGTGTCCAGCAAGAGTGTTCTTGCCCCGCAATCGGGCCCTTGCCCTATCTTTGCTGGCAGCCTTAATGCGCAACAGTCAATGCATGAGTGCTCCTATAAAGAAGGCTCCTATAAAATCCAGCTGGGGAGACAGACAGAGGTGGTATTTGGGGTAGTTAATAACAAACCCCAGAGACTGTAGTGCTCGCATGGTCAGGGCCAAAGTGTCCAGCAGTCCTGTTTGGGAATCACTTTTGACCAGCCAGTCATCTAGATAAGGAAAGACGTGTACCACATGGCATCTGAGGTGCGCTGCCACCACTGCCAGGCATTTGGTGAAGACGTGAGGGGCTGAGGTCAAACCAAATGGCAGTACTCTGGTATTGGTAGTAAGCCATTCCCACCACAAAGTGCAGATACTTCCTGCCTCTGGGGAAGATGGTGTTGTGGGCGTAGGCATCCTTGAGGTCAAGGGAGCAGAACGTAGGGGTGTGCATTCGTTTTGAACTTAAATGGAAAACGCAACTTATTTTTTTTTTTTAATTAAAAAAATGATGAGGCGTAAACGATCGGATTTCCAACTTATTCAACATAGCTATGTTGAATACGTTGGAAATCGCGATTGTTGATCTAAATAAAAATTTAAACCCCTCACCCTCCTTAACCCCCCCCCCCAAGACTTACCAAAACTCCCCAAGCTGGCCAAAAGTTCCGTGAGGGTCCGGGAGCGGACGCGTGGGGAATCACGTGACGTCGGCGTCACGGAGTGACGCCGACGTCACGTGGTCCATCTCGGTTCCGCTCCCGGACCCCTCGTTGGACCCAAACGGCACTTTTGGCCAGCTTGGAGGGGCCTCCTGACCCCCCCAAGCTGGCCAAAAGTGCCTTTTGAGCCCAACGAGGGGTCCGGGAGCAAACCCGAGGGGAATCACGTGACGCCGCGTCACGCCGACGTCACGTGATTCCCCTCGGGTTCGCTCCCGGACCCCTCGTTGGGCCCAAAAGGCACTTTTGGCCAGCTTCAATTAGGCCTGCAATGCTTTTCGACGCCTAAGGTGCCTAGAGATAAAAAAAGAAAATCTGCATTCACCACCTAATATTTTTTTCTCTGCCCTAATGCCATCCTGATTTTATAGGCCCCTAAATTTAGAATCTAGGACCCTATTTACTAAACACAGAAACATAGAAATGACAGCAGAAATAGACTAAAGGTCCATCCAGTCTGCCCAGCAAGCTTCCCATTGTAGTATCTGCCATGCCTTGCAGGTTAGCCCCATGTATCAGTCAGGGCTGCTTGACGTGCTTTGCTTATGGTCTTGGCTGTAGAAGCAGTCCTGTTTTTTTCTTAATGTCTGCGCATCAGTACCCCAGACTGTAAAAAAAAGTCATGGTTCGTGTTGGAATCCAAATTCCTCTTTGCTTCCATCCCACACCCCTCTCCTTCAAAGCAGAGAGTGATGTTGCAGTTGCATCAAAAGCATCAAGGCTTATTGGTGAAGAGTAATAATCCCATGCCTTCTGTTAAGGGTCGTGGCTGCTGCTCTGTGCAGGTTACTCCCATGCTTATCAGTTTCCCGGACAGTAAAAGTCAGGGCCCTCATTGATTGCTGTCTGAATCCATTTCCCCTTTTTCCCTGCTGTAGAAGCAGAGAGCAGTGTTGGAGTTGCATCAAAAGTATCAAGGCTTATTGGTTAAGGGTAATTACTACCGCACCAGCAAGTTAGCCCAAGCTTCTTTCTTTATTTCCTTTAGGACTTGACCGTAGAAGCAGTCCTGTGCTTTTTCCCTTACTAAGCTGAGATAATGCATTTGAATGTGATTTACCGTGCATTAAAGTGAGTTATTGCAGGATAAATGGAAAAAACATGGAAAATGTGCAATTATTGCTAACCTATGCACGTTATTTACTGGTCTCTAAATTGGGTGCAAAACCACCTTTCGATTGAACTGTTTCACATGCAAATGCAGGTAGAGCAGCTTTTATTGGCATGGCAGCTAATAGCGCAGCTTGTGAAAAATCTTTGCCCTTTGCGATATTCATGGAAAGAACTACACATCAAGAAGTGCAGCTAACTTTCCTCTGGGAGTATTGCCAGGCTAAGATACCTGGCGATGTACTGGGGCACCATTTAAAAGGGCTGCAAATGGGAGCAAACCCCCCCCCCCCATAATAATTCCCTGGTGGTCATGGGACAGCACAGCCCTTCAGCCTCCCCCTGGACTCCCTTCCAGCACATAAATTATAAAATAGCCATGCTTAAACCCCACCCCGAGCCTGCTATCCACTGGTGCCAGTTTCAAAGATGGCACCGCATCAGTGGGGGAGGAGTGAGTAGGGATCAGACCTAGCGCCTGAAGACAGAGCGAGGGTGGAGAGAGCAGCTTCCTGAATCTGGGTTTGTTTGTTTGTTAAGGGGGCGAGACTTTAAGCCTGGGGACAGGGCGTAAACATGGCAATGTTTTTTTAATTTATGGACTGGGTGTCGGTGCAAGGGGAGGTTGGGGATGCTGTGTTGCCCCTGGACCAACCAGAGAGCTTTTGCTGCTGGGTAGTGCACTAGAAGAGGCTTATGGCCCCTGTAAAAGATGGCAGTCCCAGGATGGAAGATCACCATCATGTGCTGTCATGTCCAAGAAAACTCGCAAGTCTCCCGGCCATGGCAATACAACTGAAAATTCTGCAGGATTTGGAAAAGTATCCCCATTGTCTCTGAAAATGTACTTTTAATTTTATGTAGCATGTCATACAGAAAAGACTATTTCTTAGAACTAATGGGCTAGCTTACTGTAGTTCTACAATATACTCTGAGTAATAATATTTAAAAATATGCCCAGTTGCATTTTTTAACTGCATCAAAAGTAATCTGTGAAAGTCTGCACACTAAGATCTTAAAATGGGGGCCTAACTAGTGCCTGGGAGACCACCAGAGAAGATCAGACACTGCAGAAGACAACAAACGTCTACAGTGTCCGGCCAAGAACGTCACTGGTGCGGGGCCATGATCAGAGAAGCGTGTAATGGAAAAGGTACTTCACCACCACTGGTAAGATGTGAAGCAGGGGGTTGATTCCCCTAAATATTTCTGGCTTCTAAGAAAATGAATGGAGCAAAAAAAGAATATTCAACCTGGCCTGATAAAAGATGATTGGATTATTCCAGAGAAGAAGCCTTCACTACCAGTCCATTGATGACCTTCACTATCTCCACTGATGTGAACACAAACACCCATTAACTTTAACACATGCAACCTTTTATTCAACTCCAGGAGCCTTCAGACCTGAATATTTAACTATGCTTGGGTTAGACATTAAGCCGAAGCCAGAATGATGAAACAGTGCAGCTCCCATTCCATTTCTTCATAAGAGAATGACTCGGAGGTGCTTAAAATGTTTTACACTTATCTGCTGAAGTTGATGAACACTATCTTTCCACTGTAAATATGTATAACTCCCACATTATGGGGGAATCGAGTACTAGAAACACTCACTAAGGCTCTTCTCCTATTCTGTATTTATGTGGCAAAAACTTACTTTATACAGTAGAGGTTGAATTTTCAAAGGCTAATGCATGTAAAAATTAGCACATCGGTGCTAAGTAGCATCTCCTTGTGTACATGCTATTTTATAGACCTCAAACGTACGCGTGTGTCTTTACTTTCGCATGCACCTACATAAGCGCATAACGGGGGGCAGTCCAGGAGTGTTCTTGGACGGGCCCCACATTTACGCATATGTTTCTATTTAAAAAGACAATTACGAGTGTAGATTTACCAACTCATTCCCATACATTTACATTGCTAAATCTTGCGTAAGCATTAAACGTGTTTACTGTGTATCACAGGCCGGGTGGGAGGTCTGGATGAACTGGTAGAGTAATTGGCATTACTGGTCATTTTACTTCCGTGTGCCTGTTTTAAAATATATTGAGTTACACAGAAAAGTCCAACCTTGTTTTTGTGAATAGACTATATATACGTGCATACGTTTTAAACAGGTAAGTAAAGAGCGCACTTTCAATGCGCTGCATGTATTCTCGTGTAAGTATGCAATTGTTGCAGACTAAAAATATGCTTATTTTATAATCTGAGCAATGGGATATATAATATTCAGGTAAAATTGTGCACAGCCATATATGGGGTATATGCCGCCGTACGCAGTGTTTTGATCATTATCCTCTAAATCTTAGTTGACTTTATTTGTGCTGGTACGTACATACATTCACTGGATTACTAACATTTGATCTCTATATAATATGAGAATAACTTTCCAATAACTGTATAAATCCCCATATAATTGTGTATATGGATACATGAAAATCTACTCCTGTATTTTATAACCTGCGCAGATACGATATATACAGGTTACCAAATAAGCACAAATGTACCCTGCAACATGTGCATGCATGTGAATAAAACATTCAAATACATATTGCACTTTTCCGGATAACTTCCGATTTATATGGCTAAGTAGTGGCACTTATCCAGATATATTCTGATTTATCCAATTAAGTAGCGGCAAAGCCATTAATTGGCTGGATAAATCTTAATAGCGCTATTTATCTTGCTAAGTAGCATTATTTAAGACTTATCTGGCTATCTGAATTAGGGCCTGATTCACCAAAACGGTAACTTTTAAACAACCACATGGGTGCACATGTGCGCGCGTATGCCGGCTCACCTCAGAGGATGCGTCCATTTTATAATATACGGGCGTATATGTGCGCATGGTATAAAACAGGCTGAATACAAATCAATGTGCGCACAATGTTATATGGACGTGCGCAAATAACACCTCTACAGAGTAAGCAGGAGGGATTTTAGTAAACACATGCGCCAATGCAATTACCAGTTTCCCCAGTATGTTTGACCAGGTGTAAAGGATAGGACTTCCTAACCCTCCTAGTTAATTAGAACATAAGACATTGCCATACTGGGTCAGACCAAGGGTCCATCAAGCCCAGGATCCTGTTTCCAATAGTGGCCAAACCAGGCCACAAGAACCAGGCAAGTAGCCAAAAACTAAGTATATCTGATGCTAGTAATAGCAGTGGCTATTTTCTAAGTCAACTTGAATAATAGCAGTTAATGGACTTCTCCTCCAAGAACTTATCCAATCCTTTATTAAACCCAGCTACACTAACTGCACTAACCTCCCTGTGAGCGCCTACCCTTAAACCCCGCTGACTAGCCCTGTGTTTTGTTTTTTTTTGTTTGTTTTAGGGCTTACGCTTCATCCATATCTGAAGTAAAGTTACGTGGCAGGGGACCCCGGCGTGTACTTATATGCGTAAGTATTTACCCGCTGGTTTCATTCATAAATCCTGGAGTGCACATGCCCGACCCCACCCACCCCACTCCCCACCCCCTTTTCTGCAAAACATTTTGTGTGCAAACAGAGATACGTGCATGGGTGCTTTTTAAAATCTGCATGGCACGTGCCGACCCGAGTTCCGTGCATATCTCCCAACTTTGGCGTGTGCCGGGGCTTTTAAAATTCACCCCTAAGGCTTTTCTCCCATTCAATGTCTATGGGAAAAATGTATAGGTGTTAATCTTTAAACAGGTGCGTGGCCTGCACCCAGGGACACAGCCATTATATGACATAGTGCTTATATGCATGCATATTATAAAATAGACTGTGTGCACAATTTTAAGTGGATGTGCACTTATACACGCAAATGTCACTTCTCCCACATAAATGGGGAGATTTTAATAGACACACATGCTGATGCATTTGTCAGTTTTCCCAGTTCGCTCCCAGTTCACCTAGGTAAAGTATAGGGTTTCCAAACCCCCCTAGTTTAATAGCTTCTCCCCTGTTAGATCAGCGGGCTTTTAAGGGTTGGGACTATCTAATTCTTACACATCCTCCAGAGCAGAAGAAAAGTTACCTGGCAGGGGACTCTGATGTATTTGCGCACAAAATGGAAGTTGAAATCCAAGAGTGGCCATGCCACACCCAGAAAAATGCCCCCATGCCCCATCCCTTTTTGAACTTTTCATGTGCGTGCTTAGCGGAAGATACTCAAATGCATGGATACTTTTTAAAATCCCCTCGGTGCACACTGGCCCAACATATTCGCCTATCTCCCGGTCTTGGCACATGATGGGCTTTTAAAATTCACCTGTTAGTAAATGAGAAGTAGTGTTTTAAGACTTACATGGCTTATTCGGATAAGTGCCGCTATTTAGCTGGAGAAATCGGAATTTATCTGGATGCTACACCTGTTTATTTTTATGTTTAACATTAAGAAATATGCACATGGAGATTTTCCCTGTGCAATTTATATGCATTTACCCCCTCCCGTAGATCGGGTTTTGCATGAGTAAATCAGGAGGTTTTCTAACACGTGCACAGCAAAGAAATTACCAGTTTTACCAATTTGTGTACCAGTTTGCTCAGTCCAACAAGTCATGGAGACCCTCCTGGCTCTTTAGCCATTGCTCCCTCCAGACCCCTCACCCAATCAGTATTTTACTATCAGTTACTCCAGATATAGAGCTGCCAAATTTACATGTGTAACTTGCTTATAAAATATCAACTTACATGAGTAAGTGTTGTCGCTCCTCCAGAATGCCCCTGGCCACCCTTTTTTTCACACATACACACAAATATACTCATGAACCCAGATTTACGCGGGTATGCTTGAGGTTTCTAAAACAGCATGCACGCGAGTATGTGCTATTTACACGCACATATGCTGATTTCTATGCACACGGCTTTCGATCATTCACCTTTAAGAGTTTACCACAATAGCCATTAGGGATGTGCAGAGCAAAATTTTATGTTCATATTTTTTATGTCCGAAAGGGGGTCCCACTTGCGGCCAATATGGACATAAAAAAAATCCAATGAGTTGGGTATATGTACATATGTGCAAAAAAAAAAATTAAACCCCCTCACCCTCCTTAATCCCCCCCCCCCCCGACTTACCACAACTCCCTGGTGATGGAGCGAGGAGTGAGGACGTCATTTCTGCAATCCTTGGCGAGAAGCATGTGACGTCGGTGGCACGTCGAGTGACGCGGCGTCACGTGATTCCCGGCTCGTTCGCGCCGGACGGCTCGTTCGGCCCAAAAAGAACTTTTGGCCAGCTGGCCAAAAGTTCTTTTTGGGCCGAACGAGCCGTCCGGCGCGAACGAGCCGGGAATCACGTGACGCCAGCGTCACTCGACGTGCCGCCGACGTCACATGCTTCTCGCCAAGGATTGCAGAAATGGCGTCCTCACTCCTCGCTCCATCACCAGGGAGTTGTGGTAAGTCGGGGGGGGGGGGATTAAGGAGGGTGAGGGGGTTTATATTTTTATTTTGGCTCAACAATCGCGATTTCCCACATATCGAACATATCTATGTTCGATATGTGGGAAATCCGATCGTTTATGTCGAATCAATTTTTTAAGTAAAAAAAAAATATGAGTTGCGTTTTACTAATGCGGTCAATCCGAATGCACACCCCTAATAGCCATACCAGAGTAAACTATGGGGGCGACAGTTCATGTTGATAATTCAAACATTATATTGTTATTAATCCCGAAGTCACAAACCTGCCATCCTTGTAATTTGCAATGCTGAAGAACCAGGCGGCATTTCTCCTCGGCAGTTAGCTTTTTCCTCTCCCCTATTACTGTATCAGTCAGATCCTTGTACCTGCAAAATTAACGGGATGCATGAGACAGTGCAATCAGGCCACGTGAAGACTGATTTGGGAATAAAGTCTGGTGAACTCTGTAGTTTCTGACTTGTCAACAATATATCCAAACATCTCAACCTTCTACCCTTCTTCCATTTATTGTACTTTGCTCCCACCTGCTATTAATGAAACTGAAGTATGCAGAACTATAAAAATATCTTACGTTTTATTATGCTTGGAGCTGTATGAAAGCCTCTCAATATTTAAGTGTAGTATTGTCATTTGAATTTCTTATTTTAAATGTAAATGCTTTACCACAAATACTGTACCTCACACAGTGGAACCCATCAAATAGGCTTGGGATAAACCTGACTGGTTACAAAGGAATTCGACTGCCATAACAGATATTGTTGACACATTTATTTCCAAAGTTAAGACTTCTGGGATCATCTGAGTTACTTTACAAGTGACCCTTTGTTAAACTCTGCCATTCCATTTGGGGTGCCTTATTGTCAGAGAGCATGAGCGTATTGCTGAAGTCTACCTTTTCTATATAGCCATATTTTAGGAGGGGTGGGTGTATGTGTTTTGCATATTGGAAAATCTTCAGTATAAATATTTATTTAAAAAAAAGATTTATTAAAAAAAAAAAAAAAAAAAAAAAAGACTTCCTTGCCTATAGCCTCTCTCTCTAATGAGTTTGTACATGTCTCACATAAAGTTGATATTTTCTCTTTAAAAACTGGAAAGGTATATATTAAATATACAATTATGTTATAAAATGGTCAGTACATGTGTTTGAATACAAGCTAACAAATTAAAGTTATAGTGTAAAATGGTCTTCATCATATAATCTCTGTAGTTTATGAGCCCAACTTTCAAAACTGGCTGCAGTACAGCATTTGGGGCTGATTTTAAATTTTACGCACGGGGGGTATCCAGCACGCACAAATGTACACCCAATTTGATAACATTCGACCGCAAGAATTAAAGTTATCAACTTATATATGATTCAATATTTCGATTATATCTAGCAATTAGTGAACACAAGAGCAGCTTAAAGAATAAAAGAGTGGCAGCACCCATTGTGGAAAACTGTCTTCTTAAAAATCACAAAATACAGGAATTACGCTGGTTTGCAATTGACCACATCAGTTTGGACTCAAAAGGAGGCAATCGAGAAAAATGACTTTACCAAAGGGAACAGGAATGGATCTATAAGTTAGGTTCTGAAGAGCCTAATGGTCTCAATAGTAAGATCGAGTGGACCACTTTGATTGGTAGAGTAAATGTACAAATCCTCCAAATTGCTAGATATAAATTCAAAATATTGAATCATATATGTTGATAATTTTAATTCTTGCGGTCGAATGTCTATTAATTGACAAATAAGAGCTTCATGTAAGAATGTTTGGTATGTCCAGACGTGTTCATTGATTGGTCACATTTCAAAGCCAGGGAGTGCTATAAAAAAAATGTAGCCATGTTTGTTGGCATTATTGAGCCCGAACGTTTAAAGGCTGAGAGAGGAACATGAGTACAGACCGATTACAAATTAAATTCAGAAAAAAGCTGACGCTATAAATGAATTTTATCATACGCCATGTCAACTGCATTATTTTACAGAACCCGCCCTGAGGAAGCGTTAGGCGAAACGTTAACATTGGCGGCGATGTGCAGCACAAACTTGTTGAAAAAAAGAAAAAAAAATCACAAGTTTCAAGATAAGTGCTTCTTTCATGATGTCGGGCAGGTTTCAGTTATAAGTCATTTCTGAAACTTCAACAAGTTAATTCTATCTCGAAGCAAAGAGACATTGTTGATGGGCTTATATTGAAAACATAAGTTACCGTTGCAGTAAGGCTGTGATAACATATATTCCATTTAAATTTGGCTAGAAAACAGCATCTTCACGTTTTCAACCATTGCCGTGATACCGGCAGAGCTTGTTGCCAAACGTTTTTGCTAAAATGGGATTCATTACAACAACAAATATTTGATACTGATTGCTTACAGATAACGAGAAACAAATATGTTTTTATAAAAAAGAGACAAAAAAAGACCAGTGATTGAACTTACTGGCCATAAAATCAGCGGTCAGTTAGACCTCTTTTTTCCCAGTTCTGATGTCTTTGTCTCTTAATTATAAAATATGGTTGAAATTAATAAAGTACAATTTTTAACTGTGATTAATAACATGGGACAACTTATGACAAGCTGTTACAGTTAGTTTTGTGTATGATCAGAATTTGGATACTAGCTGTTCCCTTTTTGCTTTCTATACATTGAAATATTGTATTGCCATTTGGAAAAGTTTTATATGAGGTTTTAATTATTGGATGCTGTTCTGTCAACTGTTTTGAACTATTTCTTTTTATTAGTTTGATTTTACTATTATGATTGATGTTTTATATTTCTTGATGTTATTTTCTGATGTTTTATGAGGAATGGTGGTGTTTCTGTTTTTCCCATGTTGCACTGCATACAGAGTCTGGCTTGTTGTGGTTTCCAGTTCAGTGTTTGTCTGCACGTTCTATTTATACTTTATGATCTCTTTATTCTGTATTTCTTGAGTGTCTGTGTTCTGCACATGTGACAGCTGTGATATTTTTTATCTCAGAAAGTCCTTTTTCATGCAAAGAGGACTTTCAATTAAAGTAAATTAGAAATGAAAGATTTGTGATTATGTGAGGGCAAGGCATGACTGGGGAGGAGGGAGGTGCAAGGCTGTAAATTTCACATAGGATGCCTAATACCCATATATGGCACTAGGGAAGAGAGGAAGGCATGATTGGTTGGAAGATGAATGAGGGGAAAATGGAGAGAAGGAGGATTTAGGGGTAAGGGAGTTTCAAGAGAACAAGAAAGGATGCAGCTGTTAAGACTAAAGACAAGGAGGCCAGATAGCTGGAGATGGTAGAAGGAACAATTCAATGAGGGGGTGAGGGATGATAGAGGGGGGAATTGAGGAGAGAGTTGGTGAGATGTAGGATTGGCACAGAGACCTGTAAGGAGAGAAGGATGAAATCTAGATGAGAGTATAGAGAGGCAAAGATAAAGATAATGAAGAAAAATGAGAAGAAAAGAGAAAATTTATATTAGCCAGAGATGTAAGGGAAGAACTGAAGAAGATAGGAAGAGAGAGATGAAACAGAAAATGAACAGGGGACCCTGTAAAGGAGTTGGGAGACCAACAGGAGATGAGGACCAAAGTGATTAGAAAATTAAAAATGTTCAGACAGCAAAGATAGAAAAAAAAACATTTTATACTCAATTTAATGAATGTAATATGTCAACTTTGGGAATATGCAGCTCTTGGTATCTTATTTTGCACAATACAGGAGGAAATGTATTTCTCTCTTTCTGTGGGGTTCCATGGCATGCAGGATCTGGCTTCTTGGGCTTTCCAGTTTTTGAATGAAGGTTTATGGTCCAAGGATACCATACTGGTTCTGATTGAGCTGGAAGCCCAAAAGGAGCAGGAGGAAACTGCTGGGTCAAAATAAAAATGAAAATTAAATCTTTGGGGTGAGGGCGCACTTTTATACTTGGCCATATGTGCCAAATGGTCGGGCTGTGGCTCTGCTCTAGGGTATACATATTAAGATCCTTAAATCTCATTTCATAGGGCTTCTGGATCTTGATGGCAGACCGTATTTGCAGCCATTCTCTTAAATGCTTTTACGCTGTCTAAATCCTTCCAGAAATATTTGAAAACCGGCTAGCTTGGTTCAGGCTTCAAAATATACACATACTTTTGAGGTTAGGGGCCCTGTTAAAAATTCACTCTTCTTTGTTCATGAAAACTCCTTTTTAATATATACAACTCTCTTCTGTTGTGCTATGGGTATCTAGAAATAATATAAAGTGATCAGAATGTTCAGACACTATCGTCATAGTGGTATAGTAGCCTGGTGGTTAGAGCAGCAGGCTGTAAACACCATTTGAACCAGGATTCATTTCCCACTGTCATTTCTTGTGACCTTCACCTTCCATTGAGCTCAGGTACAAACTTAGGGGCCTATTTGGTAAAGATGTTCTCCCATTCAATGGGAAAAAGGCTTAGTAAACAGGGGTCCTTGGAATTGTGAGCCATCTAGGGATAGGGAAAATGTCTACTGTATCTGAATGTAAACTCATCTTGAGCTACAATGAAAAGGTAAGGTGTGAGCTAAATACACAAATAAATACAAGAATGCTAAATAAGTAAGTACGATGCATCCAGACTGATTATGAATGGTGCAATCAAATATGTTATATGAGCTAATATGATTATATCATTCACATTTCTCTTGTACACCACACGTACAACTCACTTACTAGTCATATATTTTTGATCATAGACATTGCTGTAGAAAACAGTTCATGTAGAAACTGCGAAAACATGCCAGAGTATTTTAATCTTACTCTCTGTAACAATCCACCACATCAGTTTGAAGAAGAGAGGCAGGCTTGCACCCCCATATTATCAGATCAGTTAGTACAACTACCATAGTCACTCAGTCAGACAATGAAGTTAATCATGTGAAGAGCACAAAATGAGCGCTCCATATGTGACCACCAGGACAGCTCTGTAAAAAAATGTGCATGGACCTTAGCCATCTGATATAGCAGATACATGATACATAATTTTAATAAAGGCTTTACCAGGTAAGAAATGTAAGATATAAGATACATAGTACATGGTGATGTACGAGGAGGATTAGGCGGCACTGTTTCCTGTCATTCATTGTCATATTATATATGTGAGAGTTAATATTAGTGATTTTATATTTTTTTAGCATGTTTTCTTTGCTGATTGCTTTATGAATAGTGTTTTTAATGGGGGCTGTGACTTAGGCTGTGATTCTCTGTACATCTGAACATCTGCAGGTGTTTGTATGAAACAGCCTACACCTGGGAGTTTCCCCGATTTTTCATTAAATGTATATATTTATTCACTTTGATTTATAAACCACCTTTTGAAAACACATTCAGGTACCATTGCTTCTTTCACCTCACATTCGGGTGAATTTTCAAAGCCTGGTGTGCGCAAATACCAGGAGATACACGTGTGGCCGGGCCCTGCGTGCACCGAGCACATTTTAGAAATGGCCCAGCCTCGCAGAAGTGCCGGGCCATTCAATAGGGGCAGGCCGGGGGCATGGCATGGGCCGGCCAGGACAGCGCCATTTTCTGCTGTCCCGGGGAAGAACGTGCCGGCAGCCGGCGGCATATAGATCTTACATCTGCTTCTTAGAGTAGATAAGTTGTGCAACAAAATATTTAAAGGAATTAGAGTGGGTTTAGGGGTCGGGAAGGAGAGGGGAAAAAGTAGGAACGGTAGTTAGGGGGATAGGAAGTTCCCTCCCAGTCTGCTTCCTAATTGGAGTGGACTGGGAGGGAAATGGGAAAGGCCTACTTGCCAGGAATCAGGAACGCACCTGGACGCCCGTGCGTTTTTGTTATTTTTTTAATCTACCTCAAAATGTATACATGCATGGGGCTTTTGGCCATGTCTACAAGATCATATCATGCCACAAGGTCAGAATTTGCCCTGGGTGGAATTCCTTCTTCCACCAAAATTAATACAGAGGCAGCCGGATTTGTGATCAGTGGAGTAGTAGGGTTTTCCTTACGTGCACAGCATCATAGCATTGGCAAAATCAAAGAACAGATGGTTGGTAGAGCAAAGTTGGTGCTAAGGACAACTCATTGTGTCTTAGAGAGTATGGCAATTCTTGACAATATTTATTACTAGATAATGGTTTTCTTACCATGTCTGATAGAAAATCAATTATTTATCCCCTGAGGCAGAGAAGGCTAAAGAGCAGTTTGAAGAAACGAGGTTAAGGCTCACAGCCACGGAACGGCTACAGGAAGATAGTGATTTGTTTCTATAGCAGACGCAGGACTCCCAGCCCTTTCTTCTAGTTAAATATCACAGATATATTAACCCTTCCATTTCACATCTGAAATTTCAGGGAGGGTTTAATTATAGAATATTCTGCCGATTTCAATCTATGTTTGCATTTTGATAATGATACAGAAGGATGAGGGTTGCACAGGAAATGAAAGAAATACTATTAAAAGAAATACATACACCCCACTTAAGAAGCGCTGGCACTTTAGTATATTGAAAATGCCTGCCTGTGCACTCACGTATTAGGTCTCCCTCCTAAAACTCTTCACGAGAAACTATATGCCCATGCTTTGCAAAATTCTGCATAGCACCCACAGAATCAATGGTCTCCACTGTCCCACAGAACTGAAAAATGCCATCGTCTGCCTTCAACTGCAAAATACAAAACCCACACAACTGCTGAGAGCAGGGCTATTTAATAGTTTCACAATTTTGTTGCCCTCAATTTTCATGAAATATTGTACTTTACCTTCGCATTTCTAATGATTTCCCCCCCTATTAAAACCTTTTTTTGAGAAATACCATTATGAAAGTTGTGAAAAAATTAGAAATCTCACAAAGGGGTTCATTTTAAAAGGTTTCTGTGCATAAAATTGGCATCATTGGGAAGGGAGACCCCCAATCAGTGGGGCATTCATTTTTAACCTACTGGTTGGGGGAAACCGGGGGAATTTCACGGTTGCCTTATTTGGAAACATGTTGAAACTTTTCGCGCACGTACTACTTCTAAATGACCACTGGATGGTGTTTTATAGAGTGAGCATTGTATCGGATGGATAAAGTGATTTTGGGGAAATGGTGGGTATGTTCCCTTAAAGAGTTGGGGGATTTCTGATTTGGTGACCAACGCGTAGCAGGAACTATAAAAGTGGGAACGTTTGGCGGATTTTGGCCCGTTTTAGTTCCTGCCCTTACCCGAAGAGGGATGGGAAGGAGGACCCTCTAGGATGTGAACTGCTGGATTCGTCAGCCCGTGGGCTGACGGGGGCCAGGGATATTCCCAAGTGGGAGTGAAGGCCTGTAGAGAGACTCTTCACCTCAGTAGGAGAAGGCCTGTGGCCCTGGAGTGGTTTCTTTCTGCCTCCTGAGCAGCGAACCAGAAGGTGGAAGGAGAACTAGCCCGGAGGAGAATGGAAGAAGAGGTCAGTCCTCCCTCTGAGGAAGTAGACCAGAAGTTCAGGAGTGGGGTGAGCCCCAGAGCAGGTGTGCCCCAGAGAGCCTTTTGATGTGCAGTGGTCTGTGGAACCGCACTAAGAAAAAGGTGGTGTGGACTTTGGAAGAAGAAGGTTTATGACAAGCCGAGAAGTGAGTAAATTACGAAACCTGTAGTTGCATTTGATCCCCACTGAATGTGAATGTTGATATGGGTAGGCCACAGAGCGAACCTACAGCTTAAACAGGGTTGGGATAAAACTTGAAGAAGGAATGGACTACTATATTCCCAAAATGTTCTGATTTCTTGTAAAATGCCGCCTGCTGGAAGGCTAAGAATTTAAAATGTATTCAGAGGTAAACGTGTCATTTTGATTCACAACTATGTATATAATGGCTGGCTTGCTTAGCCAGGCAAAATAAAGTTAATTATTTGGAGCTCTGAAACTCAGCGTGTGCTACACTTAATTAGCCAGCACTGGGGTGAAGCATGGGCTCAGAGCTCCTGGAGGGGAGTTCATGAGTATTATCCCTGTCCAGTCGGTAAAAGAAGTCATACACTAATCTATCTGTTACCATTCAGGTCCACTTCACCATCTGCATGGACCATTTTAAGAGCTCAAACAAACATTTGGAAGGGATGATCCTTAAACAGTGGAGTAATCCCATTTCATCATCTTATGTATCTTATCAGGGGGTTACATATGCATTAAGCAGGGTGTACACGCATACATGTTATTTTGGAAACATTGCACATATGTGTACGCTTGCAGTGTCACATGTAAAAAGGGGCATCCTGGGGCAGGGTTTAGGGGCGTTCCAGGGTAGTGTGCAGAAGCACTTGCAAAAAAGTGCTTTTTTGAAAGTGGTATGCATGCAACACATTACAGAATTTGTCCATACGCGTTTACAGCTGCTAATAAAGTCATGGAAGTGAAACAATGCTTGTCTTTTGTCGTCTGCAGTTTTTGAGTAAGAGATTTGGGCTCCGTGAGAGGGGTCATGGTGAAGTGTTAGTAGAGGTATAGGGGGGTGCACACTTGTGAGCGCCGAGCCCTAGGGGAGGCCCAATGACTTTCCCCGTTCCCTCCAAAGCCGCTCCGAAATCGGAGCGGCCTTGGAGGGAACTTTTTTTTTTTTTTTTTTTTATCTCCCTCACCTTTCCCTCCCTTCCCCTATCTAACCCACCCCCTAGCCCTACCTAAATCCCCCAACCGTATTTCGTTGAGTTACGCCTGCCAACTTGCAAGTGCTGGCTGGCTGCCAGTGCGCCAGGCCCCGACACAGGCCAATGTGTCGGGGCACTTGGCCACGCCCTGGACTGCCCATGGACCACTGCCACGCCCCCGGACACGCCCCTAGACCACGGCCCCGCACACGCCTCGCACCGCCGAGCCTATGCAAAATAGGCTCGGCACGTGCAGAAGTAGGTTTTTGGGGGTTATGTGCATAACCCTTTGAAATTCTACCCCAAGCGCGTATCTCCTGGTACACGCACAAATCAAAAAAGGTTAAAAAAGAGGCAGGGTGTGGACATGGACTGGATGGAGCATGGGCAAGAGACAGGCATTCCTGGAAGTTACTTTGAAATGTGCGCGTAAGTATTTTACGCACACAAGTGCGCACCAGGTTCCCTACTATGTAACTTTACTTCTGCTGTGGGTGGCACGAAAGTATTAAAATTTTAAAAAACTAGGCGAGTCAGAGAGGTTTTAAGGTTTGGGGGTAAAAGGGGGGCTAAATAACAGGGCAGGTATAGGAAATCCAGTCTAAGTGGGCAAACTGGAGGCAAATTGAGAAAAAGGTCTATTGCGTTGGCGAGCGTCGCTTTTAAAATCCCCCCAACTTACGCGGTAGAACTGGCATTGGCGCGCACGTGCTCGTATCCATCTAAAACTGTGCGTGCATCTATGTGTGTACGGCTGATTTTATATCGTGCACTCCTAAATGCACGTATCTTATAAAATGGCCACATCTCTAGGCGCGAGCCAGCGTATGCGCATACATGTATGCCCGTGAGGCTGCTTGAAATCACCGGCAGCGGGTAAGCTTGGACCCCGCTCCCGGTGGGGATTTTTAGGGTTCAGGGAGAAGGGGGGGGGGGGGGGTTCAGGAGGGTGGTTGGGTTGCGGTGGCCACTTTAGGTAGATAGTGAGGGGAGGGTGGGAGGGCCTGGCGACATCAGTTGTAATGAAGCTGGGGGTGGTGGGGGGGAGGGGAAGGGTCAACAGAAGACAAGAGTTCTTTTTATGGATGTAAGAGGTGATGTAGGGTGCGGATGTGACGGGCCACTATGGCATCTCAGAAATGTATAATTGGGGGGGTGGGGGCTCTCTCGCTCTCTTTTTTTTTTTTTTTTTTAAGTTTCCCACCGCTGCTTACCAGGGTATCTTTTAAAGACATCCGAGTATGTAGCCAGTTATCCAGTCACACGAGGCTGGATAACTTTAGACCTGCTCAGAAGCAGGTAGTCGGCTATAAATTTAGCCGGATAAGTGGCTGAGTATACCACTTATGCCATTTGGATGGATAACTTTTGAGTTATCCATCTAAATGGCTTTTGAATATTGAGATTATGGCCCTCTAAACTAAGTATAATATCCATCGATTTGGGAGGAAGCTCCAAAACTACCTCTGAAATCCAAACGGGTTATGGAAAAAAAAAAAAAAGAAAAGGATTAAACCCTCATTACAGAGTCACTTATTTATTGGGAAAGGATTAGTGTAATGAACTATTTTGACTTGAAAGTCACTTCAGTTTAAAATCAATTATCAGTAAAGTTATGTTGGAACCACGTTCATCATCCAGCATGAATATCACTATATTTCTTAAAGCTGTTTTAAAAAAAATGCTCAGGGGCCTTGGAGTAAAAGTCTTCACTCCCTCCAAAAGGGAATCCTGGAAAGTTGTGGAAGGTATTACGCATGGTGAAAATCTTAAGTCTGTGATATTGGGGTGGGCCCGTGGACTCCTCAGGGAGGATCTCGGCCCAGGCCACGCACAACTGATTGAGAACTATCTTGGTTTCAGCTTGTTAAATGTCTGCACGCAGCTCAACATTTTGTCAGCTTAAATCTGCATGCCAGAAATATGGTATTCTGTCCTTTTATGGTATCTAGGTAGGAGTCTCTTGGACTAGCAGAATATGAAAATTATCTTCAGAATATATTTAAATTACATTAGCAACTGAATTGTGAATCATTTTGGATGAGTCATATTAAACTCATTTAGAGACAATGAACATGAAGAATGATGTCCATAATAGGATGAATTCAAGGCTTAGGGGTAGATTTTCAAACGAGCGCGAACAGCCTACTTTTGTTTGCGCTCCAGGCGCAAACAAAAGTACGCTGGATTTTAGTAGATACGCGCATAGTCGCGCGTATCGGCTAAAATCCTGGATCGGCGCGCGCAAGGCTATCGATTTCGTATAGCCTGCGCGCGCCGAGCCGCGCAGCCTACCCCCGTTCCCTCCTAGGCCGCTCCGAAATCGGAGCGGCCTAGAAGGGAACTTTCCTTTGCCCTCCCCTCACCTTCCCCTCCCTTCCCCTACCTAACCCACCCGCCCGGCCCTGTCTAAACCCCGATCCTACCTTTGTCGGGGGATTTACGCCTCCCAGAGGGAGGCGTAAATCCCCGCGCGCGAGCGGGACCCCTGCGCGCCGGGCCGCGACCTGGGGGCGGGTACGGAGGGCGAGGCCACGCCCCCGGACCGCCCCGGGGCGTAGCCACGCCCCCGTACCCGCCCCCAAAACGCTGCCGGCACGCCCCCGAAACGCCGCGCAATCCGGCCCCGCCTCCCGACACGCCCACTCCGAAAACCCCGGGACTTACGCGAGTCCCGGGGTTGTGCGCGCGCCGGTGAGCCTATGTAAAATAGGCTCACCGGCGCGCAGGGCCCTGCTCGCGTAAATCCGCCCGGTTTTGGGCGGATTTAGGCGAGCAGGGCTCTGAAAATCTACCCCTTAATTTGCAAAGGAAATAGAAGTCCTCACCCCTACTCATGTCCTCAGCTGTCCTTCCCAAACAGTGCTCAGCCCCAGGGTTGTCGTTAGCACCAGGCACATTGGGCCCTTCCCCTGAGTCTAAAGCTCAGTGGCCGAAAAGCTCAGTGATGCCACTAATTTTTTTTCAATCCCAGCTGAGCCCATGGTGGAACTTAAGTGGGGGCTGCCACATCAGGCGTGGGAAAAAGGCCAAAAAGAGAAAGCTGCTGAGTGAGCCTGGGCCCTGTGGCCAAACACAGAAGGTTGCCATGTCGGGCCTGGGCTGCATGGCCAAAGAGAGGCAACTGTCAGATGCGGGATTGGCTGTTTGGCCGAAGAGAGGCAGCTGTCAGGTCCAGTGCACTCAATGGAAGAGAGGAAGCTGCGACATCGGCTGGGCTTCAGGGCCAAAGAGAGGAGGCTGTTGCTGCTGCCTGCCTGCATCCTGCACATTCCAGGGAGAAAGAGTGTGAGAGCGTGTGTGTGTGTGTCTGAGTGAATGTGAGTAATAGAATGTGTGTGTGAACAGTAGCATGTGTGGGAGCTTGTGTGTGGGTGTAAATATTAGCTTTTGTGAGAGCTTTTATGTATGTGTGGATGGTATAAGCATAAGCAATAATATGGGTGAGACCTTGTGTGTCTGAGCAGTAACTTGTGTGAGAGCTTGTGAATGTGTGTGCAAGCAATAGTTTGTGCAAGAGATTGTGTGTGTGTGTATGTATGTGTGTAAGAAATAGCATATGTGAGAGCTTGTGTGTGTGTGTATATATGTGTGAGTGTGCGCAACAGCATGTGTGATCAATAGCACAGGGTTGGCCAACTCCTTTCCTTAGGATATCTACAATGAATATGCATGAGATAGATTTGCATGCACTGACTCCGTTGTTTGCAAATCTATCTCACGGATATTCATTTTGGATATCCTGAAAACCTGGCCTGTTTATGACTTTCGAGGACTGGAGTTGGCAACCACTGCAATAGCATGTGTGAGAACTTGTGTGCATGTTTGAGTGATGCTGCATGGGCCCAAGGAGGAGACTGCTGCTGCCTGCACGTTCCAGGGAAAGAGAGAGAACATGTGTGTGTGAGAGAGTAAGAGCGGCCATCTTTACGACGGCGGTGGCCATCTTTAAATACGGTGGCGGACATCTTTAAAGACGGCGGCGGCCATCTTTAAAGATGGCGTCGGCCAGCCAGTGCTCCTACCATGTGACAGGGGCTGGCCAATGGCACGGATACCCTGTCATATGGTAAGGGCAAAGGGCCATCGGCGCCATCTTTATGAGTGGCAGCCGATGGCCTGAGAATGGGAGATCACTCCCGGGACCACCACTAGACCACCAGGTAATTTTAAAATGTTTTGGGGGGGATCGGGAGGGTGGGGGAAGCTAAGGGGTCATTTTTAAAGGGTCCGGTGGGTTGTTTTTTTTTTATCGGGCCATCGGCGCCATTTTTGAGTGGCAGCCAAAATGGCGCTGATGGACCGAGAGCGGGAGATCGGTCCCCGCACCCCCACTGGACCACCAAGTACTCGTAAAAAGTTTTGGGGGGGTTCGGGAGGTGGGGGAAGGTAAGGGATTCATTTTATAGGGTCGGGGTGGGTTTAGGGGTTGTTTTGGTGTGCCGGTTTTCCCCGCCCTCCCCCCTCCCCCGATTTACGATTTTTCACAATAAATCGGGGGAATTTCTATTGTATCGCAAATCTTTTTTTTTTTTTTTAAATTCTTTATTGATGATTTTCAAATAATGTATAATACATATTATTATGCAGAAATTACATGGTAAGGTTAAGAACTTAACATCTTAATTACTCATATCTCTTAATCCAGTAATATCATTTCTGAAACCCTTATCCATTTTTAACAATCAACTTGGAGGGGGTTTTGTGGTTACATGATTAGGGAGACAAAACAAGATTAAATAAAAGGAAAATTGTACTAGCTGACTGTGCACCTTTAATTTCAATTGGATACTGGGGATGATGTTGACACTCTGGTACCTTCTAGGAAATTTTTTTAACTGATCTGGATCAAAAAATATAAATAGATCATCTTGTCTCTTTATTGTACATTTACATGGAAACTTAAGAACGAATGTGTATCCAATGTGTATCGCGACTTTTGACGATTTTGACGATTTGACAATTTAAAAAATATCTGACGATTTTTTTAAATCGTCAAAAAACGATTCACATCCCTATTGGTTGCTGGTTCAAGTTACCACTGCACAATCCACTTACACTTTGCTCAATCTCTACACTCCGAATGTGGATGACCCTCAATTTTTTCAATCAGTTTTCACCAACTTGTTATCATCCAGCTCTGACTCCTGTCTTATTGGAGGAGACTTCAATCAACCTCTCGATCCCTTTTTGGACAAGAAGACAACCACTCGTCCTCACGTTTCTAAATCATGTAAGATGCTCCAACACTTGATAGAATCTTGTGTCTGGCGGATCCTTGGAGATTGTCTCATCCAACTACTAAGGATTATACTTTTTTCTCATTTCCGCACTCATCTTACTCAATGATTGATTATTTTTTATCCTCCAGATCTCTCCTTCCTCAGGTACTCTCTGCATCCATTTGCCCAATCATAGTTTCGGATCATGCTGCTGTCACGCTTCAAATTGAACTGTTATCGCCTCAGGTGATTGATCGTCAATGGCATTTTAACTCTACCTTATTGGCTGATACATCCTTTTTGGATTCCCTAAAAAGTAAAATTGCGGATTATTTTCAGCTTAATGAGTCCTCAGAAGTTTCCCCTTCGGCTCTGTGGGAGGCATTCAAGGTTACCATGCGACATTATTGGATATTCTATTCACGCTGGAAGGACTCAAGCTGCTAATACTAAACACTTGCAGGAGGAAGTTGCTGCTCTGGAAAAGGCTCATGTGGCCTCTCCTTCTCAGACTTCGCTCTCTGCTCTTTTGAAAGCATGCTACCAATACAATCTGCAATTAAGCTCCCAGGTGAAGCTTGGTATGTTTCGATCCAAGGCCTACTATTACGCTGATAACAACAAGTGTGGCAAATTGCTAGCTAATTATCTCAAGAAAGAGGAGAAGAAATGCATAGCTACCATCACATCTAGAGATGTGAATCGGAACCGGAATCTGTTCAGATTCCGGTTCCGATTCACATGTGGGTTTTTTTGCATCGGGCCCGATCGCAGTTTTGTTTATCGGCTGCACCCGAGCCGATAAACAGAAAACCCACCCGACCCTTTAAAACGAACCCCTTAGCTTCCCCCACCCTCTTGACCCCCCCAAAAATATTTTACAGGTACCTGGTGGTCCAGTGGGGGTCCCGGGAGCGATCTCCCGCTCCGGGCCATCCTCCCGCTCCCGGGCCGTCGGCTGCCACTAATCAAAATGGTGCCGATGGCCCTTTTCTCTTACCATGTGATAGGGTATCCGTGCCATTGGCCGGACCCTGTCACATGGTAGGAGCACTGGATGGTCGGCACCATCTTGTGCTCCTACCATGTGACAGGGGCTGACCAATGGCACCGGTAACCCCTGTGACATAGTAAGGGCAAAGGCTATCGGCGCCATTTTGAATACTGGCAGCCGATAAGATGTTGCCTCTTAATATGCTGGGTTCTACTTTAGACTATTCCACCCTTCCTATCCAAACAATGTCTAAAGAACTTAAGTACCTAGGTGTTTACTTCTACACTGATTTAATCACAACAATTAGTAATTGTGAATCCCTAATTCTACAGCAAGTACGCGAGGCCTCGTTACGCTAGTCTCCTTTACATCTTTCTTATTGGGGTCGCTTAGACACCATTAAGATGGTACTAGTCCCTAAAATTACATACCTACTTTCTATGCTTCCAGTTTTTTTCGCATCCGATTTTTATTTACATGTGAATCGTTTACTAGCACAATTTGTTTGGAAGAATAAGTCCCCTAGAATAGCCCTGTCCAAGCTAAAAAAGACTACACGGGATGGAGGAGTTAATTTTCCTGACCTCTGTTCCTATCATCAGGCATTTATGCTTCAGCAAGGTTATCATTTTTTTGCTAATCATACCTCCCCATATGATATACCTCGCTGGCTTTCTTTGGAGCTATTTTTGATGCATCCATATCCAGCTGAATTTTTTCCTGCTGTCCCTCTCTCCTCTACGCATGCTTTAAACCCTATCATACAGGCTGTCCATCAGGCTTTTCAAGCCTAGGACAAGATACCACATCCGGATACTATTCAGTGGAACCAATCTCATTTTGCACTGATATGGGGCAACCTACACATTAGAGTGGCGGGACATCCCATTCGATGGCAATTATGACAAACACATGGTATATGGTTCCTTCACTAATCTACAAGGTACAGCTCTCCTACCCTTTGCAGTGCTACGCCAGTGTTTCCTTTTACCAACCACACAATTTTACACTTGGCTACAGCTCAAACATGCTTTATCTGATGCCCCTACGTATGCCTTTCCTAGCCTACTCCTACCCCTAGCTCTTAAAATATATGAAGATTATGGTAAGCTAGGCCATTTAGCGTCCTGATTTTATAAACTCCTTCAAACTTTCTCAACTTCCTCCAACTCTTACTAGCTTGTACTCTGTGTGGTCTTCAGATCTCTCCTGTACTTTTTCCAAAGCGAACTGGTCATATGTATGGAAAGTGTCAAATTGCATCTCACTGTCTTCCAGTCTCACTCAAACGGCCTTTTTTGTTTTACATCGTGCAGTTTGGACGCCATGGAAATTTGTACCATGCTGGACTGCTAGCCTCTCATTGTTGTTGGTCCTGTTCAGCTGCTAATGATACTCTTTCACATATGCTTTTTTATTGCCCTTTGGTCTCCCTAATTTGGAAGCAAGTATGGCAAACCATATTCTTGGTACTAGGCCAGTAGTTGGTGTTCCACCTTCAGGCAGCAAAACACTGCACAGAGCGGCAGTAGCCACAGAGTCATTCACGGAGCGGGATGCCAGTGGCCAGTAGTTGGGGTTCCACCTTCAGGCAGCAAAACACTGCACGGAGCAGCAGTAGCCACAGAGGCATTCAGGGAGCGGGATGCCAGTGGCCAGTGGTTGGTGTTCCGCCTTCACGGAGGGCTGCCATCTCCAAAAAAAACAAAAACAAGAAACAAACAAAGCAGGGGTGGGTAAGAGTATGGGGCAGGGGTGTGGCCTGCTTGTTGCATCAGTTGCCACCCCTGATTGAGCTGGATGTTCACTGGGATGCGGATACGGCGCTGCTCTCTGCATGGTGGAGGGGTGGAAGGGAGTTGGGGCCGGAGGGTGCTGGAAGCCAATAGTGATGGGTGGGAGGGAGAAAAAGGGTGGGAAAAAAAAAAATAAATAAATGGATGAACTGCGTGGCTTGCTAGGAAGACTGGATGGGCTGTTTGGTCTTCTTCTGCCGACATTTCTATGTTTCTATGTAGGCCTCTCCCAGCCTCTTACCTTTTCTATAATTATTTTAAAAGGGGCAAATCCCTCCCTCACTCTATCTGCCTCTTCTTGCAAATTTCTTGATTTTTTTCTCATAGTGGCCATACATAATATTCTATCCAACTGGAAACATAGTGATTTGCTATCGGAACATTTATGGTGGAATTCTGTGTGCCTCTATAGTAAGTACGAGCAATCTGTTGCTGTCAAATATAAAAGACTGGCTTCTTGGTGTAGGGTGTGGAAGCCGCTCAACGACTACATTGCATCACAGCATTAGAATGAATGGTTTTTCTTATGTACAATGTTTGTTTGGGGCCTATAATTTTTTCATCATATTATATTATGCCCTTTGGTAATCTCTGTTAGCTTACTTTCATTTTCTCTTAACTCCTCCTCTTCTTTTCCCTTCCTTTTTATTCTTCTTTCTTTCTGCTTTTTCTCTCTCTTGCTTAATAACACAAAGACAATGTTTTCTATTATTATATGAATCTTGCAGTGACTTCAACTGTTATAGATTTAAGGTATGTTTTTCTATCTGGGCTGCATTTGTTTATGTATGTTTTTGTCTTTGTTCAATAAAGAAATTTAAACAAAAAGAAAATTACCTTCATAATATTAGTTCTAGAATATCTGACTGACCTTTCTACTGACATCTAAATTCTAATATCTGTAGAGAAGAGAGACATTAAGAGATATACCCGTTTCAATCTTTCCAATGTTCAGTCATGCACCTTATGTAATTAAGCAGGGCTTCCCTCCTCTCAGACAATGTAGTGGCAGAATAATAAATAGAGCACTAAATTATCGGTCAGCTCTTGGGATTAGTCGATACAGCTATGCAAATTGAATTGAATTTACAGCATCTGCTGAGAGTTTATATTACAGCGCTTTTGCTGCCTTTCGCATTGAACAAGTATCGCCATTTCATTTTCATTATGTAACATGAAAACACAAATATTTACTTTGCACATAGGAAAAACAGAAAGCAATAAATCAAAAAAAATCTCAGCATAAACTGCACACCAGGATCTCCCTCCTGCATTAGTCTGTAGCATACCAAAACCATCTATAGCTCGCTGTGAGTCTCAAGTGAGCTCTGAAAATATCCATATTTCTAGTAAATTAGGATATTATTTTCCAGGATATTATTTTTGCCCCCAGCAGTCCTGGAGATGAGATGCAAACACTCACAGCATGATGACACTCATGAATAACCTAGAGAATTGAACATATTTAGAGCTCTCTATTCTAGCTTACTCTTACAAACCCTAATAGGCAGCTTATGTACATTAGATCATGTCTTGAGGCAGGAAGTGGACAAGATGACCTCTTGAGATTCTTCCATCTTTATCCTTCTATGAGTACTATATATCTTCCTAGTAAGTGCTGCAAATATGCTGCAAATATGTTGAATTGCCTGTGTTAATAAAGATGGCCATACTCTTACCTACACACTGGGGACAAATTGCTAACCTGCAGTAAAACACTATGATACTATGCTGTGTCAACATAAGTTATTTTCTGTGGGATTTTCGAAACTGTGGTTATGTGACCATAGTTTATTAAATTCCATAGTGGCCCCAACAATGAATATTGCACAGACAGGAAATTGCATTCTAGCTGCGGTAATGTGACCCAGGGCAACGTATGATCATGTCCTTTGGCCACAATCTTTTAAAAGGCAGATAGCCCTGAGGTGGCCAAAAGCCCGAAGGGCCAAACAAGCTGTCTTACCTTGCAACCCAAGCTGGCATAATCCTATCAATCGTGTAACTTGAAAGGGTTATGCCACCCACATTCTAAATCTCACCCCACCCAATTTAGAAAAAATGTGGGGTCCCAAAGTCACCTGAATCCTCCATGCCCTCTACTACAAAGAGCAAGCCACAAATCAGGGTAGGAGCATGCAGAATCTCTTCTGCCCCGTCAGAACCAAAATTTTAAATGGCACTTGCTGACCTGCTGATTCTATTTGCCCTTCATTTGCAGGCAAAATACAAGCCATGGGTCAGCTGACACCATTTTGATGTTCAGTGCAGGTAAGGCATGAATGATTGGATATCTCTCTTGCCCCTGAAGACTACTGCTTGCTTTTGGGTAAGGGGCATGGATGAACTGAAGGCCGTAATTGTTTCTAAGATGGATAGGGGGTAAGGCTTCCAAGTTACTCTAGAGGGAAAGCAGGGAGGTTTGCTGGGGTGAGAGGAGCCAACTGTTTGTTGCACTGTTGGTGGACCCTTGGCCCGAGATAGGGTTGATGCTACCGTAGGGCAAGCAACCATGGGTCCCCACCATCGGGAGGCAGAGCAGACCGGGAGACAGAGGGCTGGTATTGGAGCTTCTCCAATACCAGCCCTCGTTCCCCACAGGTTGAGCCCTTGGGTGCTGGGGCCGGCTGGTCTTAGGCGGCACTCCGTCAGATGACTCCCAGTGGAAGTAGTAGCAGGTAGCCAGGGACCAGCAGAGGTATCGGAGGGACCGAGGCAGGTCTAGATGAGGCAGGGATCCAGAGGCCTGGACGGCAAGGATGGGCCAGAAGCAAGGGTAGGTAACGAGCGGGCAGAAGAAGGTCGAAGCCTAACAAGGCCAAGTCAAAGGAGATACCAGAGATGAGGTACAATGGAGCAAGGGTCAAGGCCGGTATTCACTCCAGAGCATAGACCAAAGAAGCAAGGGTCAAAGCCAGTAATCAGTCCAGGGTGTGGCCCAACAAAGCAAGGGTCAAAGCCAGTAATCAGTCCTGAGCGTGGTCCAACAAAGCAAGGGTCAAAGCCAGTAATCAGTCCTGAGCGTGGTCCAATGAAACAAGGGTCAAAGCCAGTAACCAGTCCTGAGCATGGTCCAATTAAGCAAAGATCAAAGCTAGTATTCAGTCCAAGGCAAAGGCTAGGTAGGAACCAGGAACGGATTCAGGAACAGGATCCAGGAATGAAGATAGGAAAAGGAAAAGGAACCAGGAACGACGTCAGGAACAGGGACGAGCAACGAAGCACACGACAAGCGTGGAGACCTGTTGCCAAGGCAAGGAATGAGTAGCAGGCCCTGCCTTAAATAGCAGGGCCTGATGATGTCATCATCCAGTGCTGTGGGTTAGTTTCCTGCCGCGGCCCCTTTAAAGGCCAACGAGGTGCGCATGTGCCTAGGAGAAGGCAAGACGCTGAATGGCGGCGTCTCCCCGCAGCCACATTGGGAGACCTGCCGGGAGCCAGAGAGGCCCACAGAGGGATTAGGAGCGCCCGAGGAGGCAGTGGGGGTGCAGGAGCGCAGGCGGCTGACCACCACTGCCAGTGAGGACGGGTCAGGTCCGAGAGCTGGGCGCTGGAGGTGAGAAGGCGTGGTCACAGGCCTTCCGCGGCCAGGACATGCAACATGTTTGGTCCATGGTGTTTTTGGTCACTGAAGCATTACCTTGAGGCCACATGCCCCTGTACATCTTGCGAGTAGGGTACTTTGAAAGCATTGGCAAGTGAGAACCATATTACTCTATTTCAATATTGATTTACTGCTTTGAATGCATTTTCATACAACAAAGCTCATTAATATTTTTCAGAAATTTGTCAATATTTTTTTGTGCTATCAGCAATGCTTGCATGATAGCATGTTAAATGCCAAATTCAAAGTTTAACATGTGTTTGCCACATTATCACAGCTTAGAGAGACCCCATTGTTTATCATCAGCTCTGCTAAGTGAAACTGCAATTGAACTCTATGGACAGGAATATGTCTAGCGCAAATGTTTTATCAAACAGATCTCGCAATGCAGATTAAACAACATGTTTTAATATTTCTTGTGCAGATTTTCTATATTTGTGAAATGATCATTAACTACAGGAAAAGATCAAAGCATTTAGGAGTCATTTCAGTAAAGTTTGATATCAGTGTTCACAAAAACAGTTGTTTACATGCACTTTAACACACCAATCAGTATTAATATTGTGTGGGTGAAAACCCACACTAAATCAATGGATCACAGTCACATACAAATGATCGTGGAAGTCACATTTTGAAAGTCTGTAAATAAGATGATAATGACCTGATCAGTACAAAGCATGGTGGACATTCAGCACAGAAATATGTTTGCATGTCTTGATATGGTAATAAAGGTGCTAGCCTGCCAAACCAGCATGCCAGAATGGTTTTCTACCACCATCCGGCACCCCCTGGATCAAGAGAACTCTATCCCATTTTCACCAGCACCACCAATCTTTTTAATACACTTCCATCTCTCATTCTGATACCACCGATCATGCCAAGTACCCTCTCTCCCCAACAGATGAAAAAAGATCCTGCTCTCCCTGCAACAGAACCACCCACCCACCCCCCACATCAGAAAATAACACTCTAGTGCATATCTCATCCAAGCCATTGTCTCTGGGCCCCTTCTGGCTCTCTGATGACAGAACAATTCTCTCTTTCCTTAGAGCAGGCTTCAGAGTCAAGTTCAAAATGGCACCTCTGGATACGCTATACACTAAGATCCATAGGGGTGTGCGATTTTGTTTCATGTCGGTTTTTGGGGGGACTCTTTCCTGACACATTTCATTTCATAATATTTATTTCATTTTATTTAGTTTAAAAAAAAATGGAAATTAACACTTAAAAAAATAGAAAAGAAACGGGGCTTCTGCATGACAGGGACCTCTTGTTCCTGAATTGCTGATAATGAGACCAAGGTGTTTGAGAGCATTATTTGTAACGGTGTGTGATAGTCCAAATAAGTTTTGTTATTAGAGATGAATATCCCAGAACGCAATAATAACCCAGCAGTAGGCGTGAAGTTATTTCTCAATGCAGGATGACTCAATACTGTACTATTTATCATCTAAGAGAAATAAAGTATGCCACAGTTTTAAAACAATATAATTTGGTTTTCTAGCAACATGACATGTAGAGTCATAACATTTAGTCATGGTAAGTTCATCATGCTGAAAGCCTTATTCCAACCACTATATTCTTCATTTCAATAAATGAATGTGGTAAGTGTTCCTAGCTTAGTAAACTGGAAATTAGATACATAGCTAACAGTAAACTAGTTACCTTTGCAAATATCTCATTAAAATAAACATTATTTTTATTGTACTATGCCAACAAAGGACTCTAGTCTTAGCTTCCACATTGCAATAAAGACCTAACCAGAAGCAGTATTTATGGATAATTTTCAAGGTCATTGATATGAGTAAATAGTGGTTTATGCACCTAAAATGGCTGTCTGAAAATTGCCTTCCTTTAGTATAAGGAAAAGTATACACATTGGATTTGATTTGTCATAAAATTGTCAGCTCCCTGGAAAGTAAACAGTCAAAACAACGAATAGCAACTTTCATAAAAGCAGATATTCTGGAGACATTTGGTCAGGAAAAAAAAAGCATGTGTCCACTAGGACTGGTTCCCTTCTCTCTGCCCACAGGTAAGCCCCACAAGCACTCATTCACCGAGATGCATAGACAACTTCCATTCACCTCTGACAGTCTCCTAAGATGGGAATTTAATAATATTGGCATTCGCAGAAGTACATGCAGGCTAAAGGACTGTCCAGTTGTATGGCCCCTATTACGCTCCATTGAGAGAGATTTTATACTTGCGGAAAGAATGGGAGACTTAGATGGAACAAGCCCTTTTATTTCATAAGGAAATGCTTCAAGAGGTATTGCCTACCAGTTTCCCATTCAAATGCAGTTTCTGAAGAGCCAGTGATTTTTTTTTTTTCAGTCAGGGATTGCAGCAATGATTTCTTTTTATAAAGAGCTTTGGTTGACACTAATACCTATTAGCATGCACAGAGAAAACATTTTCTTTTTTGGTTTGTTTTCTAGGGCACCGCCATTTGGTTCATTAGTTTCAAACAAACAAAGAAAAAAGTTCTTTTATCTGTTCATTTGTTTACATTTAAAATCAAAGGGGGAAGCACTGGAGACTCTTTTTGGGCTCCAAAATTGGGATTTTCTCATTAATTCTAATTAAACTTATGGGAGGACATCATCAGAAGAGGGAAAGAAATTTGGTGTAGATTGTAGCAAAGAGACACAAACAGTGGCACGAATAGTCTAAGGCACCATCCAGTAGGGGTGTGCATTCGTTTTGAACTTATATGTAAAACGCTACTTTTTTTTTTTAACTTAAAAAAGTGATGAGGCGAAAACGATTGGATTTCCAACTTATTCAACATAGCTATGTTGAATAAGTTGGAAATTGCGATCGTTGATCCTAAATAAAAATTTAAACCCCTCACCCTCCTTAATCCCCCCCAAGACTTACCACAACTCCCTGGTGGTCCAGCGGGGAGTCAGGAAGCCATTCCTCTATTCCTTTGCGAGGAGCACGTGACGGCCGCGTCACGTCGGAGTGACGCGGCCGTCACGTGGTCCACCACGGTTCCGCTCCCGGACCCCTCGTTGGACACAAACGGAACTTTTGGCCAGCTTGGGGGGGTGTAAAATGTCAGTGGAGGAAAGAAGAAGGGTTTCTGTACTATGATATGGCCTAAATCCAAATTGATATTGGTCTAAAATGGAATGTTTGTCCAAGTATTCAGATAATTGTTTTAGTACTATGGATTCAATGATTTTGGCGATGAATGGGAGTGCGGAGATGGGGGCGGAAGCTATTGAAATCAGATAGGGTATTACTTTGATTCTTTGGTAAAGGCATGATAATGGCTTGTTTCAGTGAGCTGGGAAATGATCCAGTAAGAGAGGAGTTAATGTTGGCGATCGGCAAAGCGATGTAATCTTTAATAGATTTAAGCAGGGTGGTGAAACAAGAAGAGAGTGAATGGGTTGAAGGATTCATTTTTTAAATAATCTGAATTATTTCGGTGCTGGCAATCAGTTCAAAAGATTCCAAGCTATAGGCTGGCTTTAAATCAGGAAATGTTTTTACAATGTTATAAATATTATCCTGAAAAAAAGTTCTTAAAACGATTCGGATTGCCTGAGATTGGGCATAGGTTTAGGGTATAAGCAGCAGTTTGAATTATTTATTTATTTATACGTTTTTATATACCGAAGTATTGGCGGGGGCCTTCACTCCGGTTTACAGTTATAACAACGCTATACATTGAAGTCAGATGAACAGCTTTAACAGAGTTAAAGTTATAAAGAATATATACAAACACCTGTTAAAGGTCTGTTAAAGAATTAAAATGTTTAGTTAACATTTTTACTGTATTGAATTTTCAGATTGTTATTTGCTTGGAAAATGTGTTTGGAAGAGTGAGGTTTTTTTGCTGAGTTAATTGAGCTATAGAGTCAGATTTATTTTTTCTCCATTTAGGGCCTCATTTTCCAATATCGCATTGGTAACACATTAGGGGGCGTTACCAATGCAAATGAGGCTTCTTTCGTGCAGTGGGGAAACATTGCGTGCGGTGATGTTTAGAGAGAGAGAGAGAGAGAGAGAGAGAGAGAGAGAGAGAGAGAGAGAGAGAGAGAGAGAGAGAGAGAGAGAGAGAGAGAGAGAGAGAGAGAGAGAGAGAGCGAGAGAGAGAGAGAGAGAGAGAGAGAGAGAGCCTTACTATAGTGCCTATGCCCTAGACAGGTATTTTAATCCCTATGGGAGGGCCACCTACTAACTCGGGGTGGGGATTAGGTATCAGCGTCGGGGGTTGGGGGCCACTTTCTCATTCCACATGAGACCTATGGAAAGAACAGTGGTCTCTAGTGAAGATTTGCTGGCCGTCGGAGTGAGGAAACTCACTCCAAGAGGAGATTTGGGCAACGTTCTCTCCACCTAGCTTGTTCTTGCCCAGGTAGAGTGTCTAGCAAGCTAGGTGGAGAGAACGTTGCCCAAATCTCCTCTTGGAGTGAGTTTCCTCACTCCGACGGCCAGCAAATCTTCACTAGAGACCACTGTTCTTTCCGTAGGTCTCATGTGGAATGCGAAAGTGGCCCCCAACCCCCGACGCTGATACCTAATCCCCACCCCGAGTTAGTAGGTGGCCCTCCCATAGGGATTAAAAATACCTGTCTAGGGCATAGGCACTATAGTAAGGCGCTCTCTCTCTCTCTCTCTCTCTCCCTCTCCCTCTCCCCCCCGCCTGAAACGGGCTGTCCGGGACTATTGTGGACCGCGATAATCCTTTTGTGGCCCGTAGCGCAGTCCATAACGCAAATTTGAGGGTTGTAGTTATTAGCCGCGATAGCAGCCGCGCTAACACTGCGGCTGTTTCACCGCACACGATAAACAGGTTCCCGCTTTACATATGCTCCGCCCCAACTCCACCCCTGAATACCAAATTACTAATTTGCATTCGCAAATCGCGTTAACAGCTGTTAACGCGATTTGCGAATTTATTGCATGCAGTAAACTGCTTTGAAAATGAGGCCCTTAGTTTCTAATCTGTGAGATTTCATTTTAGTGTAAGAAGATTTTGGGAAAACCAGGGGGCATATGAGGATCTAGAGAGGATTTATTAGGTTTACCTGAGGCAAGGATAATGGCATTATCCCAGCTATTGACCATATCAGTTGTGTCATTATTGGGAAAATTAAGAATCAGAAGAAGAAACGTACCTCTAAACGATTCAGGATCGATTGCCTTTCGTGATCGGAAAAAGTTTGTTTTGATATGTGAAGTGGCTGATTGATTAATGATATATGTACTAGAGATGTGCGTCATTTTTTTTTCAGTTTGGTATTTGCTTTCAGCAAATGTTGAGAGAAAGAAAAGGACTTAAAAACGTTTGAAAAAAATAACAAGGCCACCGCCTCTGCAATAGGGGCGAGGGCAGTGTAATATTGGGGGTTACATTGTCCACCTTCCAGTCTTCAGGTACAAAGGAAGACTTTAACGATAGGTTATCAATCAATGGGTTGATTTTCAAAGGTCCGCTTGCATAAGAAGTGGGGTTTACGTCACGTGGCCGAGAATTGCGTGGCCGAGAATTGCGTGGCCGAGAATTGCATGCTCCATTTGCATTTTAAAATGGGCCCAGCCACATGCGTTAACCTGGTATACACACACACAAGTGCTGGGCCACCCCAAAGGGGCTTGCTGGGGGGCAAGGTCTGGGCAGGGGGAGGGGGGGGGAAGGCCAGGACGATGCCAATATATGTTGTCCTGGGGAAGCACACGCTGGCAGCCGGCCGGCGCACACAGATTACTTCTGCTCCAAAGGAGCAGTAAGTAATGAAACAAAAAAAGATAAGTGGATAGGAAAGGGTTAGGGGGTCGGGGAGGAGAAGAGAGGAGAGGTGAAGAGGGAGGAAGGTTAGATAGAGGGGTAGGGAAGTTCCCTCCCAGTCTGTTTCTTAATTGGAGTGAACTGGGATGGAACTGGGGTAGACCTGATTGCGTCACCACGCAATTTAATCGATAAATTGCTCCCTCCCTGTGCTGTGCCATCCGCACATGCGTGCACGGATTTTAAAATCTAGCACGCGTGTGTGTGAGGCCATCGGATTTTATAAGATGCGCGCGCTGGAACTTCCAGTTCCCGGCCGTGCCCTTCTTTTAAGAGTGACCCCTAATTATATTAGGTCTGAAATTTCGTTTCTGAATTCTTTCAGATCCCCATGGTTTCATAGCATCCGGTCCAGGTGATTTACTACTCTTCAGTTTGTCAGTCTGGCCCACTGCATCTTCCAGGTTCACAGTTATTTGGTTCAGTTCATCTGACTTATCACCCTTGAAAACATTTCCGGAACTGGTATCTCCCTAACATCCTCATTAGTAAATACGGAAGCAAAGAATGTATTTGGTCTTTTGGCAATGACCTTATCTTCCCTAAGTGCCTCTTTAACCCCTTGATTGTCTAATGGTTCAACAGACTCCCTCGCAGGCTTCCTGCCTTGGACATATTTTACAAATTTTTTATTATAATTTTTTTACTTTATGACCAACTTCTTTTCAAATTCTCTCTTAGCCTATCTTATAAATGTTTTACATTTAAACTTGCCAATGCTGTCATTAACATTCACGTTGGTGGCCAGTGGCCAAGATGCTGCCTTTTTCAAGGGCCTGACGTTATTAGGAGCCTTCATGGCTGCAGAGTCAGCAGCCCTCCATTGTTATTTTTAGAAGGAGGCTGTCTGGTGTTAGGGGAGACAGGAAGCCAGTGACAGCAAGGGCAGATGTTTCGGATTGCGATAATGGAGATCCGGACAAAGCAGCAGCAGCACACCAGAGATGAGGCAGGGCTCATGCTACACTTCTAGCTTCCCCTTTGGCAGCGTAGGTTTCTAACATGTTTTCTTCCCTTCCCATCGGCTGGCAAAGCCAATCACACTGCCGTTTCCTCTCTCTCTCAGTGGCCCATGCAGCTGATGACACCACCCTTCCTCCCTTTATCTGGGTGAGCTGATGACTGCACTGTTGTTGGTGACATTGAAAGAAGTGCACTTTCAGGGTGAGAGGGCCACATGGTGCTTGCGAGATGGCAGCTGGACACCCCTGCATAAAGTAAGCCTGTAAGCTACAGATGTGCATTTGTAAAAAATTGAATGTACGCATATAAAGGTGAATTTTTAAAAGGTGGGCATGGGCCAAAATCGGGAATGCATGCATCTAGCAAAGGTGCACATCCACCCAATTTTAAAAGCCGTCCATATGCGCACACAAATCCCAATGTGCGAATATCTCGCATCAGGAAAACAAGGGGTGGGAATGTGGGCGTGGTGAGGCATTCTGGGGCGGGGCTAAGAAATGGGCGCAAGTATCCATGTGCATGCCCAGGTATATTTCAGCACAAATTTACTTCTGCCGTGGAGGAGGAGTAAGCCTTTATAAAACTATTTCCAAGCATCTCTGAAATGTTTGAGGGGGTGTGGGTTAACCGGGGGGAGGAGTGCAGGCTAAAGAACCAGGGGGGGGGGCTGGAGAACTTAGCTCTAGACTGGGCAAACTGGCAGATGAACTGGTGAAACTGGTCATGGGGCGGGCACGCACCTGTTATAAAATCCCCTCACTTGCGCGGCTCCAAGCCATTGCGCGCCTGTGCGTGCACACTTGAAAAATTAGGCGCACACATGCGTTCGCCACAGCTATTTTATAACATATGCATGTGTGTGCATGCAGGATGTAAAATTGCTGCGTATCTGGCCGCATGCCCACACACACACACACATGTGTATATGTGTACCCGCGTGCCCGTTTGTCCCTGATTTGTTCTCGGAACTAGATACATCTCCTGTTCCCCCAGTAAAGTACTTTTTAAATCCAGCTAAAAGGACACATGTTGTTAAAGTACACATATACATTTCAAGCAGCTCAGAATCAGATTCAGTCATTCTACCCATATAAACCCAGTTTTTACCTGCATTGATCCCAACTAAGCCTTTGAAAATGTCCTCTTTTATTCCTAGGTATCTGTTTCTGAGCTATCCTTTATAATTTCTATTTTACCAAGTCTCCAGAATGCATAACTTTATTAATAAGAGACTGGTCATCACTGGGACTGCAGTTTAAGACTAACCTTGACTTCTAGTGTGAACTTGACAGCTTTATCTTCCCACCTATTTAAGAACATCATAACCTAACACCATTTGTCATTCTGGCAGGTCCTACGCTCCAGAAAATATTAGAATGGAGACTTAGTTTTTACCCCTGAATAGGGAAGTTTCCTCAAGGTCAAGGAAGAAGAAAGGTCGGGAAGAAGTAAAATAGAATGAAGCGGACGGATAATGGAAAATAATTTTACATTCTCAACAGAAATGTGTAAAAAAAAATAAGCATTTACTTAGCAAAAATCAAGAACCAACATAAGGAAGCCTTTATCAAACACATATTCATAATTGCACTAGTAAACTACTTTATGTACACAGTACATTTGGTTTTATATTCATTGCCAGTAAGTATCCTATTAAAATATAGGTGCTACATCATTTCTGGCATTACCCTATCCAAATATAATAAACTAACTTATTGTGCATGTCTGAAATTATGAACTAAAACTATATTTTATTTATAGTGTAATTGTAGATTCATGGTATAAAACGTTACTGCACATGTAATTCTAATTGCAAATTTAAATAAAGAATTAAAGCAGCTTAAATGAATACTAATTCCCTGTCTGGAAAGGGAACAAACATCACAGCACTCTGAATACTGACGATAAAACCGTTGGCCTGTTACAATGCTTTTTCAATTTTAGTATTTAAGCAGGACAGCAAATTAAAGGAACCCCTAAAATAAGAAAATGTCCATTTGTAGATATGTTTTTGAGCTTTGAGCACTGCTTTGAGCGAGTTTAGTTCAACAAGAGGTAGAGAAGGCATGCCGATCCATGTTTCTGGAACGTTCTACAAGACAGATTTGTAGGAATGGTGTGTATGGATGTCAGGGGTGGGGCATGGCTGTGTGTATGTGGGGCAGGTTGTGGTGGGGGAATGTTCCAGAGAAATGTAGGGCGTGGGTCTATGAGGGGATATCGGTGGGGTGTGTGGGGTGGGATATAGGTGCGTTGCGTGGGATTGTGTGTGTCTGGAGAGATGTTTGTGCATAGAAGGGTAAGAAAAGGGTGGTGGAAGTGTTTGGGAATGTGGAGTTGGGATGGGAGTGGTGTAGGACTGTAGGTAATGTGTGTATGTGTGCAGGGTATCTAGGGGGATGGATATGTGTGTGGGTGTGGGTTTTGGGGTGGATGGGGGTTGTATTGGAGGGTGGAATCTGTGGAAAGGTTGTTTGTGTATAGGGGCTGTGAGGGTGGTTTTTTTGGGCTTATGGCTTGGTGTTTAAAGGTAGCATCTGTGGTTGTGAAGGAGTGTGTAGGTGGATATTTGTAGGTAGGGTTGAATGTGTGAGGGTGCTGTGTGTCAATTGGATATGTGTGGCGGGGTTGTGTGCATACGTATGTATGTATTAAGGATGTGCAACTGTAATATTTTTCTTTCAGTTTTTTTTGGGTTTTTTTTTGGGGGGGTGTCGTTTTTTGGTTCATTTAATGTTTTAGGTTTTTTTTTCTTTTGGTTTGATTTGTTTCTTAAATGGAAAAAAAAATTAAATTGATAAAACTCCCCAAACAAAAAAGTTCCTCTAATTCCCCCTCCTGCCCATCAAATAGAAATCCGGGGCCTAGGCCTACTTGGATAAACCTCCCCGAGCTCAGCCAGGGCCTCTCTCTGGCCCACACTCCTGGCTGTACAAATCTAACCCAGGGTCCAGACCTGTATGGATGGGCCTGCCCAGGCCCCTCTGACCCCTATTTTCATCTGTTAAAATTTTCTGGAGTCTGGGGACCTCCCAGCCCTCCACTTACCCCATCCAAATGGCCCAGCAAGTTGGAAGGGTAGAAGCAAAGCCCACTCAATCCTGCCCTCACTCTTGGCATTCTGAAAATGGTGCCAGGCATCCCTGAGACGGCCAACCAAAGTGACATCACTTAGGTGCTGCACTGAGACCCTCGAGTACCATTCTCAAAGTGCCAATTTGCTGTGTCCTGCAGATGGAGTAAGTGGGGGCCAGGTAGGCCCGTAGACCCTGGAAAATTTTAAACAGGCAGAAGTGGGGGCAAGAATGCCTGGGGAGACCCCAGCTTGGCCCAGGGCAGGCCCAGCTGGGTAGACTGGGACCAAGGCTAGACTTGTACGATCTGAAGTATGAGTATTAGGGGCCCAAAGGGGTCCTGGATGGGCCCCCGGTCTTCTCTTTGATGGTAGGAAGAAGAGTAAGAAGGCCTCCAGAAGGCTCATTTTTTTTCTTTTCTGTTTTTGCATGAAAAAAGAAAATACCTCAAATATTTTGAGGTATTTTCTTGAGGCCTTTTTTTGGTTAGTTCTTAGAAATGCACTAAAAATGACCTCATTCGTTGTATTTTAAGCAATAATAAACAATAATGCACATAGGGACAGTAACTTACAAACCAGCGCGCGGGCGTACATTTGCGCACATACATCAGCCCACGCCTAGGGACTCGGCCATTTTATACCAGTTCGCCCAGTTAAGAGACAGGCACTCCAGACCCCCCTCCCCCCCAGTTTAATAGCCTTCACTCCCTCCAGTTAGGGACGACCCTTAAAACCCCAGAGATCTGCCTAGTTTTCATAAGTTTTTTAAATTTACACATCATGCACAGCAGAAGTAAAGCTACGCGTCAGGGCGACCTCGGCACAGCGCCCATCTAATCTGCTTGGGGAATGCGAGCCCAACTTATTCAAGCGTCCCCTAATTAATGTGCGCTGGGCTTTTAAAATTCACCTTTTATAGTATGCATGTATGTGTGTATTGGGGGGAGTGGGTTAGCGGATATGTCTAGGTATCTGGTTGCATGTTGGATGATGGATGTGTGTGCGTGTTTGGGTCGGTTCATGTGTAGAGGGAATTCCTTGAGGGGGGGGATAGGGAATAACATGTCATAGGGTTGTGTGTGTGTAATGGAAGTTGTAGGGTGTGGGATTTTTTTTTTTTAAGGGGTTTGGTCTGTGAATGGGGGCAAGTGGGTATGCGGCGTGTAGTAAGTATGAGGGTACGTGTGAAGGGAATGAGTTAAGAAGCTGCATAACTTATTTTCCCCGTCTCTGTGGAGGCCGGGGTATAGGTGTGAATGCGTGTGCCGGGAGCACGGCTGTGTTTGTGGCTGTGTTTGCGGCGGGAGGCGTATGAGTGTGTGTGGGCGTGGGGGGGGGGGGATATGGGCAAGTGTGGTGGTATGGGGGTTGGGGGTTTATATGTGTAGAGGCATGTTCATGTGTATGGTGGGTGCATGTGAGGGGCTGTGTGGGGGTGGGGATGCTTGTGTTGGATTGGATATGGGTGTGCGTGTGTGTGTGTGTAAATCATTCATGGATGTATGTGACGGTGTGTGTGTATGTGAGGAGGTGGGGGGGGACTAGGGTACTTTGGAGGCTCCTTTTTGTGCCATCTTTTGCCTGTTGCTTCCATTATTTTCCCTCTCTCTTTCTCTGCTTGTAGTGCTCTGTGGCAAAAGTCTGGAAGGGTGAGGAGTGGGACGGGAATGGAGCACTGATTAGCATTCCGACAGTTCAAACAACTTCTGTCAGTTTCCTGTAAAAGTAATGGGGATTTTCTTTCCCCACTGAAAGCAATGGGGATATATATATATATATATATATATATATATATATTAGGGATGTGAATCGTTTTTTGACGATTTAAAATATCGTCCGCTATATTTTAAATCGTCAAAAATCGTTAGAAGCGCGATACAATAGGAATTCCCCCGATTTATCGTCAAAAATCGTAAATCGGGGGAAGGGGGAGGGTGGAAAAACCGGCACACTAAAACAACCCTAAAACCCACCCCGACCCTTTAAAATAAATCCCCCACCCTCCTGAACCCCCCCAAAATGCCTTAAATTACCTGGGGTCCAGAGCGGGGGTCCCGGTGTGATCTTTTACTCTCGGGCCTGCGGTGCGTTGTAGAAATGGCGCCGGCGCTACCTTTGACCTGTCATATGACAGGTCAAAGGTAGCACCGGCACCATTTTGTTTTTTGTCCCCCAACGTCAGGAGCATAGGAGATCGCTCCCGGACCCCCCACTGGACCCCCAGGGACTTTTGGCCAGCTTGGGGGGGGCCTCCTGACCCCCACAAGACTTGCCAAAAGTCCAGCGGGGGTCCGGGAACGACCTCCTAAACTCGAATCGTTTTGCTGTACAGCAAAATGGCGCCGGCCATACGATATTTTAAATAACAAAACCGCGATGATAAGATTCCCTCCCCCCTGAGCCGAAATCGATCGTTAAGACGATCGATCACACGATTCACATCTCTAATATATATATATATATATTATATATATATATATATATATATATATATATATATATATATATTTTTTTTTTTTTTTTTATTTTGGAGGCTCAGTTCTCTGAAAATTCTGATGTGATGTTTCTGATCGTCAAGCAGCGCAGAGGCACACTTAACCAATCGGGTTTACAGGATTAGCCTGAATGATAATGGATCTCCAATATATACACATATGTATCTCATTGATATTTATTAGGGATATTCTGAATTCCAAACCCATTCGGTGTGTTTCCAAGACAACTGGGAACTGCCGACTTGTATGTCATTAACATAGCGTTCTGCCTCCAGTAGAAAAAACGTTTATCAAGGTCAAAAAGAATTTACCTGGACAAGAAGTCAGCGAAGGCAGGACGCACAGGATAGCCATGACGTATGATTTTCACCATTTCCAGAACACCAATATACTGGAGCTGAGCGGACACATAGAAATGATCAAAAGTGTCTGGCAACCTCGAGCCATTGGGCTTGATGCAGTGAAGAAAATGAGGCGTGCAGTTCTGAAGCTTCCCAATGATATCCGTGAGCGATTTCTGTCAAGAACAAGAAATTCCAAAAGATTCTCAGATTCGTCCATAGGAAGCTGAAGCACAGTTTTCAGAACTGGAAAGGATTACGGTTTATGTCGAGTTTCAGTACTGGAAGGCATTTGTTTGCTTACAACAGACCATGCTGTTACTTGCCCTGACCATACCGCAGAGACCCCCCCAACTCTGTGCGCAAAACCCTCTCCTATGACAAAATCCTTGTGCAGAAAAGGTTCACTGACCCTGAGTTGTGTAGACACAGTGAGAGGACCACTGTGCTCCAGTCTCTGCAGGAACGAGGCTCCTTTCTTTTTCAGCAGCTGTGGAAAAGAACGATGTACATGCTATAAGCGTGTTCCACAGCAGTGGAAAAGTTCCTCCGCCAGCAACCCAACAGACTCTTTCCTTTGCACACAACTATGGACACAAAGCCGGCATCATTCCTCTCATTTCAAACCAATTTCCAAGGGCACACACTGCTATATTTGCCTTTTGGTCATTGAAAGTACAGGATAAAACATACATGACTGAAAAGAATTCTGAGCTTATGACTCAGCACTACGCTATTGCTTATTATGTTTAATTCAAGTGTTGAAGATACAGCTGCATCTTTCAGAGCACTGCAAAGATGGTACCACTCAGGATGCCCTCATAGCCTGAGAGATTCTTTTTCTGCACTGTAATTCCTAGAAATGCCGTAGCATTTTCTATAGCACCTTTTTTTTTTTTTTTTTTTAGCTTTCTTACTAATGCATCTCCCCACAGAATATAAAGCAGTATCGAGCTGCACAGAATGTCTCATTGGAAAATACATGAAGTACTGGTCTTCGTGATAAATCTACCCAGGCAGAAACCATCCCACATTATATTCTGCTATATTGGGGAACACAAATTTTGTTTATTCCATTCACATTTTATAGATCTGTGATAAAATTAGAGCATTTTGAACATATATCACAGCTTGTATTGTAGCATTAGTAAGTTCCATAATGTAGATTTAACACTATGTGTATATAAATCTGCAAATGCTTGGGGGTCATGCACATTGTATATCTACAATCAACAGTCTGAGTTATATGCCCCATAAATACCTAGGCATGAATGTGGAGTTGTTTGGTGAGAGAACTACTTAACTGGATGAGTTAGGCTTATCTGGCTACATAGCAGTGACTGCACATCTGGCCCTGCTGAATAGCTATCTGGCTAATTAATTCTGGTGAGGAACCAAGTTAGGCCTAGATTCATGATGAGAGAGAGAGAGAGAGAGAGAGAGAGAGAGAGAGAGAGAGAGAGAGAGAGACTGACTGTAAGAGTCTCATAGTTGTCAACTATTTATATCACTATAGGAGGGCCATCTAGTAATTCGAGGTGAAGTTTTGGTGGTGGCCATTTTTTAGGCCAGTTTTCCTTGCACAGTGAGTACGAACAGCACAGTACACATCAGAGAAGATTTGATGTGATTTGGAGTGAGGAAAGTCACACAAAAATGAGATTTCTACAATATTTTCTCACCCTAACTTGATAGTACCCTGGTAGAGAGTGCTGGCCCTCCTTAAGTGGTATAAATAGTTGACTACTCTGTGTGTCACTAGACCACCAACAAAACCCCACCTGTTACTAGCTGGCTCTCCTCTTATCGTATAAATAGTTGACTAATATGTGTGCCACCCCCCAGAGACTCCTTCTCCCTCCTCCTCCTCACCTGAAAATGCCCAAAACAGAACTCATGATAAATATCATGAATTCTGTTTTGGGCATATTGCACAGCTTAATGCCAGGAAAAAAGGTGTAATTATTTCCAGCATTAAAAACATGTGATAACCTGCATTATGCTATTGCACACTGCGTTATTGCCCCTTATTTTCATAGATCCCGCCCCAACTTCTTCCCCCTTTGAATCCATTTTGAAAATTCGCGTCACACATTGCGATAAATATCACATGCGTTACGGCATATTGTGGGTATTAGGGATCTCACGTCCACGATAATGGCCTAACACATTTTGACCAATGACCCTGAGAGCCATATAAAGTTTTCCAGCTAATTTGGATATTCAGAGTTAGCTGGATTACTGGCTAAGTCTGGTCAGCCTATAGATCAAACATTAAAAATGGCAAAAGCACCTCATGTACTGAACCACAAAGAAGTGCACCCATGCACCCATGAGGAAATTAATACTTAAAACATGGGAATCAGTGTCAGAGTAAATGTGCTCTTGTTAATGTAAACTACAGGCTCTTGCCCACAATGGGCAATGATGTGAATATAATGTTCCTATATGATGCTGGTTGCAGCTGTAGATCAGCCATAGTCCCACGATTAGCATGGCAAAGTCAATATAGTTGGTATAAAAATATTTAAACAAAAACGTATCTGGCTAACTTTAAGGTAGCTGGATATATTCAGTGGCACTAGCTAACTAGCTGAGAAGCACAGTAGCACAATATCTACTTCATTGCATCTGCCTGAAAACATCATTCATTTTTCCCATCGCAGTATTTTGTGCTGTAAACATTCACTTAATGTTTCTTTGCTGATACAGAAATGATTACTCACTGCCATCTGGATTTTTGTACTCCCCTTCCTATATCTTTAAACAGGTATTCATGGATAATTGACCAACAATTCTGCTCCTCCTCTAACTTTTTGTTTTGTTTAAATCTTTTATTAGTATTATGTATTAAAGCCAGACATAAAGAAGGACAATGTACAAGGAAATTACCATGGCAGCCCAATAAAAAGAAATACGTAGTGCTTACAATATACAATCCTGGCATATAAACATTTTCAATAAACATTGTCTGTTCACCATAATAATCAAAGTAGATGGCAATAATGGAGACAAGAAAAATTAAAGTAAGGAGAGAGAAAGAAAAGACAAGAAAAAGAAAGAGGGAAAAAGAAAAAAGAGAAAGAAAGGGACTCATCATATCTAGCAGGCAGAAAGAGGTGGCATCTACCTCGTGAAATTAAAGAACTGAGGTTATATAAACGTCTAATGGATTCTACACTTGTGACCATGCAGCTAGTTGTCGGAATTTAATAGCCATTGCCTTTTCATATTTTCACATATAAGCATATAGAATTCCACCATAAGTGCTCTGACAGCAGATCACTATTTTTCCAATTAGAGAGAATGTAATGCTGCTGAGCAACAATGAGAAGGAAATCTAGTAGCTTACATTGAGGGACAGGGAGTGAGAGAGAAGTATGAACACCTTTTAAGATAGTTATTGAGTATGACAGCTGAAGAATAGTGGATACAGTTGTCCATACCTGTAACCAGAATTTGTAAGTGGAGGGGCATGAGTATAGCACATGGCCTTGGGTGCTGCACAGGACCAACAATTATGAGAAGAAATTAGGCCAGCACTATGAAGTTTCCAGGGGGTCCATAACGCCCTGTGCATTATAAAAAAGGCTGTTTGGGTTAAGTTGGAAGAAAGTGAGATACTTACCATAACATTCCAAACATATCTCCAGGTCTCTAAGGGAATCGTAATTACCAATTCCTCCAACCGTACTCTATATAAGATTAATGTAGAAGATCCTTAAGATAATTGCTTAATCAATTTGTATAAGCGGGATGCTAAATGACCTTTGGGACCATGCTCGTGATATATCTCGAGCAAAAGAGTTTTATCAGGGAAAATTGTCTGCCCCTTAGTGGACAATAGAACATTCCTGAGTTGCAACCAGGCATAAAACTGAGACCGAGGGATGTGAAAGTTATCTTGCAAGAACGAAAAGGAGCTGAGTTCGTGATTGTGGTAAATATCTGAGACAGACCAAATTTTGGCATTACTCCAGGTAGACCACTGAATAGGTCGATTATCAATCCGAAGGAGGGATTACCCCATAATGAACCATATTTGGAGGACCGCCAGGAAAAAGTCGATGGTAGACATATGATTTCCAACTCCCCAAACGCTTTATGTAAGGAGCGAAGCAGCATATTGGGGGCAGTGGTAGGGGGTAAGGTTATGCCTGGAAAAAATTCCATTGGAAGGGATGTAAGTAAGTTTCTTTCTATGCAATGTGGGTATTCCAAATCAGGAAGGAAACAAGAGAAATAGTAATACCCTTGCTGCAAACTAAAGGCTTGATGGTATGCATAGAAATCAGAGAAGTTTACACCTCCATGCTGCTTGCTAGCCTTCAATTTCTTCAGTGCAATTTTTGGGGTTTTATTTTGCCATAAAAAATTTGTCAGTACTCTATCAAGTTGAGAGTAAAAATATTGGCATCATTGCTAGAACATAGGTGATTCTAGGTGCCATAACCATTTTAATGGTTTCCATCCTCCCCCCACCAAGTTAAATGTAAGGGGGACCATTTAAGTGCTGCATGCCTGAGTTGTTGTAAGATTTTTGTTTTACAATGTAACAGTATCACCTGGGTCTGTATGGAAATATATCCCTAAGTATTTAAGACCTTTATGCACTTTCTGTATTTGATAATGGGGAATGTCTATATGAGAACCACTATAATTGAGAGGAAGGAGTTCATTTTGTGCCAATTGATTTTATAACCTGATATAGAGGAGTATATGGAGATAAGGAAGAAAAGTTTAGATAATGAGGAAGTTGGGTTTGAAAGAAAAAGAAGGACATCGTCAGCATAAGCAGACAACTTAAACATCTCCATTCCAACTGTATTACCAGTAATTTCAGGATCACTTCTAATAGCCGTCAGTAGTAGTTCCAGTGCCAGGTTAAATAAAAGTGGTGAGAAGGGACAACCTTGTCTTGTTCCTCTAAAAAGTGGAAATTGTATGGATTTCAGATTATTAATATATAGAAAAGCTGAAGGGAAGTGATAAATATGCTTAATCCATGATAAAAAAAATAGAGCCAATACCAAACCATTGCAAGACCTGAAACAAGAAGGACCATTCGACCCGATCAAATGCATTTTCAGCATCTAGGGATATGGCAACAGTGGGGGAATCATTTTGTAATTGAAGATGATTAAGGTGTAAAAAAAGGTGAGAATTATTAGTAATGAGATGACCTTTAATAAACCCAGATTGATCCGAGTGGACTAATATCAGCATTAAATGAGATAATCTAGTGGCCAGGATTTTTGCAAATATTTTATAATCTGTATTGAGAAGAGATATGGGCCGATAATTTGCTGTTATTGAGTCATCTCTGCCTGGCTTTGGAAGCACCACCACACAGGCTTCAGTGAAAGTCGAGGATGCATGTGGGTAAATAAGGAAGGAAGAATAAAAGGACTGTAAATTGGAGTCAAAGATTGTTTAAAAGCTTGGAAAAAGTCCGTAGTAAATCCGTCTGAACCTGGAGCCTTGCCGGACTTCAGTGATGTTATTGCTGCAGTGATCTCGGTCAACTGGATAGGTTCATCTAATTGCGTCTTTTGTGTATCTGACAGAGTAGTATGGGAAAGAGGCAGCAAAAAATCATTAATCCTTGTGGGTGACAGGGAAACCTCCGATTGATAAAGAGATGCGTAGAAGTCCCAGAAAGCTTGTAAGATGTCCGTGTCTGAAGTCAGTATTTTCTTTGAAGAGGACTGAATTTTCACAATTCATTTTTTGCCCATTTTTTTCTTTAATAAAGAAGAGAGGAGGTGGCTGCATTTGTTATTTTCAGCATAATAGCGGGCTTTATTTTGAAATAGGTTAAGCTTCACCTGTTCACTGAGTGATTGATTATAATAACGAGCTTTTAATAATGTGCTTAAGGTGAGAGGCGTGGGATTTTGAATGTGGGCTCATTCCAGCATGTCAACTTCATGTTGCAACATTTGTAAGGCAGCTCTGTGGGATTTTTGCTTGTGAATGGAGTAACTGATTATTTCTCCCCTGATGGTGGCTTTAAAGGCTGTCCATACCATAGGAGCTGGAATCTCTGAAGAAGCATTAAATTGAAAGTATACCATGATTTTACGGGTACATATGACTGGAAAGTCTGTATTCGATAAAAGAGAAGGATTAAAGTGCCATTGTCGATCCACCTTTACTAGCGTCTGAAAGCCACATACTATGGAAACTGCTGCGTGATCCGAAATCAGAATCAGATGTATTTTGGGCAATAAAATTCTCGTGATCAAGTCGTTGGAGATAAGAAAAACATCTATCCTCAATTACGAGGAATGAGGAAAAGAGAAGAAGGTATAATCTATACCAGTAGGATTAAATAGTCTCTAAGGATCTGATAAGCCATATGTATGGACTAGATGTTTTAATGTCTTAGACTTAGAAAGGAGAGGTTTGGCTGAAGATTTCTTATCCAAAATGGGGTCCATAGGTTGGTTAAAATCACCTCCCACAATATATTGAACTGAATCCAAGGAAAGTAATTGTGCAAAAGCCGTCTGAAAAAATGCGGGATTGGGTGCATAAAGATTAAGAATTGTGAATTTTTCATCCTGTAAAAGAATTTGAAGAATGTTCCATAGGCCTTCAGGGTCAGCTGCTTGATTTAAAATGTGTGCACCTAAGCGCTTATGAAGTAAGATCGCTGTTTCCCGTTTTTTCTTGACTTGTGGACTGAAGAAGACATGGCCCACCCATTGTTGTAATTTGATTGATTCTGTATGGTTCAGGTGGGTCTTCTGTATTAGAATGAAATCAGCATTTAATGTTTGCAGATAAGTAAGGATGTGAAAAACCATTATGAGACTAAGGTAAAACTGGAGATAGTAGTCGCCATTTTATAAATTCAAGAGTAAATTGCATGGGTGCCTTTCTGCCATCCTTAGCTGAAAAGTGTAGGTGAGATAAAGAGTCATGAAGTGAGGTGAGTGAAAAGATGAAAGAAAAGAAGAAAGCAAAAGCAGAAAAACAGCATTTAGACATCATACTAATAGTGAGTATTATATAGAGCTGTAGAGAGAAGTAAAAGATCTCAGAATGCTGAAGCCAGTCAGTGCAAGCAAAGAGAAAAGAAATTAAAGAGCCTCTAGGTGGGCAGATGGCTCCAAACCTTCTACTTCTGTAGAGATCTGTGATTATAATGACTGTATCGTCACCATTACAGAGCCTGGTTGTATTGCCTGCAGAATTCAAGTCCAAAATAAAAAGATCTGTTCGTGTGTTTGATGTTAACAATAGGGAAATGGCTCCCCCTGAAAATAACCGTTGAGAGAAGGAGTAAAAAAATCATCGCAGAGTCCTTGCTGCTGACCTATTAAGTATATGTAAGGTTATAAAACGGTATGAGATATCAAATATCATTCCAGAGTTAAACAATAAGTGAAATCAACAGTCTAATATAGCTGAATCCAGCTTTATGATGAAACAAGCTAAAAAATGAGTGGTTTATGCAAAGACTTCTAGGAGGAGAGAATATTCAGGTAGCCATCTCTGAAGTCTCATCATGCATCATGAGAAACTCCTCAGCGTCTTTAACATTATGGAAAAGTTTCATTTGGTTATTGAGAGTGATTTTTAGCTGAGCAGAGTAAAGAATCCCATATTTTGCCCCGATAGCCTGCAGCCGCGGATGCATAGCTAGGAAGGCCTTCCAACGTTCCGCCGTGGTTTTTGACAAATCTGGAACTAAAAGACAGGAAACAGAGAGTAGGATTAAATGGACAATTTTCTCAATGGAAGGGAATGTAACAAAAATAATCTGATTACCTTGAAAAGTGAGTGGGGCTTTACTCCGAGCTGCCGTCAAAATCAGCAAAGCTTGGGGGTAATGAAGAGTCTTGAAAATAATAGGTCGGGGGAATCTCGGGTTCTGAGGAGGCTTTGAGGGAATACGATGGGTACGCTCAATTTCAAAGGGATGGTCGAAGGTGATTTACAAATCATCTCAAACACATTCCTACCATCTTACAAGGTAGGAACGTGTTCGAGAAGGAAAGCTATGATGTAGGAACCTTCAGCCCCTTCCAACACTCCCAATATTCTAACATTGCTGTGACGGTTCCTGTTAGATAAGTCCTCTATTTCTTGCTGCATCTTTTCCACCTCTTTGGTAAGGCGCGGGAGTGGCGCAGTAGTCACAAGGAGGAACGATGTTTGCGTTTCCAAGTCATCTAGCTTTAGTTGAAAGGACCCCATTTGAGCAGACATATTATGAAGGTCAGTCCGGACGGCCGGTGTAGCATCAATATTTAGCTGAATCATATACTTAAGTTGTTTAAGTTCGGTCAGTACTAATTCAGCAGACAAACTTGTAGCCGATCCAAGGTGGCTGTTGGCAATGAAAACGAGTAGATGGATCGGAGTAAACAAGAATTTATTCAAGCATGCCCCCATCCGGCACAGATTCAACATCGTGGACGAGCAGCTGACTTCTCCAGCACAGAGGAACCTTCCCCGCTGGGTAAACAACGAGAACAGACTCCCTCGTGGGAGAACCTGGAGGCCGGCTCCCCGCACGCGATGCACATCATCGAACGAGGCATTGAAGGGGGGGGGGGGGGCAATACTGCCGACTGAGAACGGCAAACGTGCCTGTGCCTGGCTGAGAGCAGTGAGGAAATCAGATACCCGCTCCTTCCACCGAAGCTGTCAGCTGTCCTGCCGCTTGCAGGCTGACCTCTTTTTTTTTTTTTTAATTGAACAAGACAGAGGAATTAGCCTTCTCTGTCAGCAGACCCGAGATATTCCACTTCTCAGAGGTCTGAAAGGGGAAGGGACTGGACCACCATTGTCACCCCTAGCCAGGCAGGTCACGGGAAAGGTCCTAGGCTGATAAAAAGGGGCAAAGCCCCCTTAGGCCCAGATAAGAGCAAGGAACAGCAATATGGGAATGAAGGTGCTAAGACTTCTCTTTCTTTAATTTTTTCTTTTTTTCCTTTTTTTTTTTTTAACTTTATAGAGAAAGATTTGCTTGATCCTGTAAAGACAGAAGGAAGGAAAACTTTCCCAAAATAGAATACTATCTAGAGAAGGGGAAACCTCAGGTTCTGCTGTCCGCATCTGCTGGGGACAGAGAAATACTGAAGGGACGCAGGGTGAGCACTGTCCTGATATAGGAAACCCTTTCTGTTTTTCTCTGTCTCCATCTGCTGGATAGGAGGCTCAACCCACCATCTGGACTGATCTGGGTACGTACAGGGAACAGACTTTTTTTGCTAGCAAATAAAAACTTCCTAACCCACATCTTATAGCTTATTTGTCAGGGCAGTTGATATCCTGTAACAGCACTGAACAAGTTATGTCCAGGTTCCAGCAGTAACTTTATCCCAGTCTCCGAGCCCACATAATTTAAAAATCCAGTATTAGCGAGCAGGAATAGAATAAATCCCTCTGCATTCCCAATTCCACATTCCACATTAATCAGCTAGAGCAATTTGAATGAAATGGGCCAGTTTTTGAGAGAAATATGTCCTTCTAAGAAATTTGTATTGCATCTCCCGTAAGGAAATATTACTTGTGACACTCCACCCATACACTGTTATATTTTAAAACTTTGTATTCATTGTACTATTATTATTCTATTATTATTATTTTTTTACTGTAACTCATCAGAAGCACTTGGTTGAACTCACATGTGATAAAATTAAATTAAAATTAAATAAATGGAGGGATTCGGAGAGCCTGCTGGCTTAAGCCTCCTGGCTCCTAAGTCCCGAGTATGGAAGGCCCTTGCTTTTGGGACTAACTAGATGGTGAGGCTGGGTCTCCAGAAAGCATTGCTGAGGTTCAAGCTGCAGTCTGCTTTGACCGGACCAGCCACAGCGCGGATAGTAGTCCATGACATACAAGATAATGTCTTGGGGACTGCCCCTTTTTACAGCATTATCAAAGCCCGTTATTGTAAATTTCGAGCTTCTCCCAGTACTTCAGCAAACCTGGTTACGTGTTAACTTTTTATTTGCGAAGACATATTTGTGATGTAAACGTACATGGATTTAGGAAATAATTACCTCAGAAAGTGCGTGTTATCTGTCTTTTTTGGAGTTGCAGTGTGGTAAGATATAGTCAGCCTCAAGAGCCTGTGGGTAAAGTTTTACAGTCTCATTTCCAGCACTTGCCCTTCATTATTGAACCACAATGCTTGCTGTTTGACTCTTGTTGGCCTCTGCAACTACAGTTAAAGGCCATCTTAAGAGAAGGAGTTTTTTAAGCTAAGGTTACTATGGCGACTAAAGTATGTTATTCCATAAAGTAGTTTTTGTACCGTAATATAGACATTTGTTTTGACAGCCATAGATTATTGTAATTCATTTTTTTCTTGGCCTTCCTGAATGCCATCTAAAAGTATTACAATTACTCTAAAATGTTGTAGCTCGGGGTTTTATCAGATGTGTCCTTCAATAGAGCATATGATCCCAATTCTGTATCGGCTTCACTGCTTACCCGTTAGGCAGAGAATCATTTTTAAAGTGCTTTTGTTTGGTACTTCGGGATCTCAGTGGGGATAGTCCATCTTATCTTTCAGATTTGTTATCTGAATGTTTGCCTGCAAGGATTGCTTGATCTATTGGTCACTGATCGTTACAGCTTCCATCCGCAGGAATGGTAGGCAAGGGCCTTTTCAGTTAAAGGTCTGGCCTTTAAACTCTTTACCTACCGAGTTACATTTAATTACAGATTTTACAAAACCTCTCTTCTCAAGGGGTTCAAGATCCATTTATTCCAGGACGCATTTTAAAGGGCCTGTGTAGTTTTATGACATTCTGCCAGTTTTCAAGCTGCTTTATTGCAGTTTTATTTAATTACGATGTTTTTATTAAATACATATAAGTTGTCCATAGAGTGTCGATGTTATTTTGTTATCCATTCAGCATGAATTTTAAATAAATAGCATACAGAATAGCAAATTAACACCTGGTCTGAGGCAGTGTTACGTTTTTTGGCCGCTGTGAGCACTTATAAAATAGTCCGGAAGGAAGTCACAGCAAGCCCTTATTTTCATTTGATGGTCCTTCATTTCCATTCATAGAAACAAATTTTAGCATATACATGCTAAGGACTTTCTGGATCATTTTAACTTGCATAATGTAGGCTTCCTACAAAGTACTGATATAAAGCAGATATTCAAAGGCTTTGCACAGGTAACTTTTGCCGTTACTTTCAACAAAAGGGCTGTTCTCCTATTAATGTATTAGATATTTGGGGTGATTGAGAGATTTAGCATTACTACTATTATTCAATGTTTTTATATTTTATTTTCTGTAAGGTGCATATTCAGACACAGTCTGGATGGCAAAGTTAGCCAGATAAACATCTGATGAAGCATATTCAATAGGGATGTGCAATTAGTTTCATTCGGGGGCACCCAAAGGAATCGAAGGCCCCCCCAAATGAAACTAACCTTATTCATTGCAATTGTTTCAAATGAATGCATCGAGCCTAGGCTAGACCTAGGCCTCAGGCTGGAGTCTCACCTAGGGCACAGGCCAAGGCCCAAAGCAGGGGCCATGGCCTAGGCTTGAGTGTAACATCTTGGACTCTGCCTAGGCTGGGATCAACTCCAGGGCCTTGGCTGAGACCCCAGAAAAATGAAAACAAACTTATCTGATCTGTTGGGTATCCGACGAAGGGTGGGTCCTGAGGCCTGAGCCTCAGCCTGATCCCTGGCCCGATGCCGGGGCCTGAGCTGGGCCTGATAATGGGGTCTGGTCCAGAACCAGGCCCAATGTCTGGGCCTGGCCTAGACCCAGACCAATGCCAGGGCACAGCCCGGAGGCCAGATCCTGACACATTGCCCTCAGTTCAGGGTCAAGCCCAGGCCCATAACCCAGGCCTCAGAGATCCTCTTCTGTTTCTTCTTTCTTCGCCTCTTCTATGCCATCTGATGCCGTCTGCTGGGGTCACATTGGAGTTAATTAACTCCAGCACATACACCCCAGCGGATGGTGCCACTTTGTTCTATGTCATTGTTGGGCTGGGCCATGGTGTCGGGCTTGGGCCCTGGCCCCATCCTAGGCCAAAGCCCAGGTGTCAGGACCTGGCCTCCATGTTGGGCCTTGACGTCAGTCCTAGGTCCAGACCGAGGCTCCAGCATCAGAACACGGCCTCTGGGTCAGGCCTTGGTATAGAGCCCAGGTCCAGGGTGAGGCTCCAGCAACCACCTGCGGCCTCGGTCTATGCAAAGCTGTGGTTTCAGCCTGGGCCTAGGCCTCACCAATGGACCCCACCTGACCGGGTAAGTGGGGGGGGGGGGGGGCCAGGGGTGAACCTGGTTCCGGAATTTTTCGGGGTGGGTGGGAGAGATGAGTGGTGGGACTGGGAGGCTTTGTTTTTCTTTTCTTCCTTTTTCCTTTTTTTTTTTTTAAATGGTGGATTTGTTTTCTTTTTTAAACACGAATGAAATGAATCTTACATTCCACGAACCAAAATAAGAGTTGTAAGGAGTTCAGGCTGAGAATTTTCATACCAGTTCAATGAGTTTATCTGGATGATTCAGGGTTGCTTTAGCTTGGATATTTATAGTCTTTTTTTGCTTGTTAAATGGCTGTTTTGTAATTCATAGGGTGCTGCTTGCAGAGACAAAGGTTGGCATCTGTTTTTGGGGTTTTTTTTACATGCTTGTTCAAGTTGTTTGGATTGTTGTTTAATGAGAAGACGACTTTCATGGAACTGTGGGGAATTCCATGAGTATGGGGTTTGAGAGGGCTTGGGTCTCAATAGCTGAGGATAATTCACTATTCCATTGTTGGACTAGTGGCAGCAGGGGTTGTTGGTATATTGATGAATTGGCTTAATTTTGTGCATGTGATGAAGGATAGGTTCCTGGTGGGAAGTTTGGGAGTAGGAACATGGAGTGTCTGTTTTGGGATTGGGATGGTTGCCCATACTAAGCTATGGTGTGACCATGAGATGCGGCCCACAAATATTGAGTTGGGGGTCAGGCTTAATGCTTGAGGAATGGAATTCAAGGTCAAGGGAATGTAGAAGTTTGTGAATGTGAATCTTGATTAACTGAGGAAAGCCAAGGTCATCCAAATGTTATTCTATTGCTGTTAACGGTTATGATGGAAGTTACCGAATGACGGTATACACAAACTGATAAATAAATAAAATAAATATTGTGTTGGAACATGGTGTATGCCCTTTGAGGGGAGCCTCTGCATGATTGTTGAAGTCTCCTAGTATCAGTAGGTTGTGGGTAGTAGTGGCAATATCTCACAAGAATTTGGATAGATTAAGAAAGGAGTCAGGCGATTGTCTGGTGGGGTAGATTTTAGGTCTTTCACTGCCTTAAAATGTGATTACTAGGTAGTCCAATTTGCTTAGCAATAAATAGTTTTAAGGGCGAATGAAAGCATAAAAATGATGGCCATTCCTCCTCAGCCCATGAGTTGAGTGTGATGTATTTGATAGCCAAGTGGGCAGAGAGGGGTGAGGCTGAAAAGTCACCTTCGCCTCTCAAAGTTTCCATAGGGCATAGGATGTGTAACTTGCTCTTCTGTAGGTCCAGGATGTGGTGGAATGTATTGTGTATTGAGGAGGCCATACAGGAGAGGAAAGTTAACTTGTTTAACTTGGGCAGATATATTAGCTTGAAGGGAGAAGGAGTGAAGATTACATACACAAGACTAGGTGAATGGCTGGTTCTTCTACCCCAAATCGGCTATCGGTATAAAAAAGACATTAAATAAATAAATAAAATAAATAAATCACCTGTACACCTTGGATGGATTTGTTGAAACACATGAGGGTAATATATGGTAGGTTATACTATCTCACTTCAGACAGGGGTTAGGTACCTGGGTTGCTGGTGAAGGTGAAGGGTGTGTAATAGGTTTATGTGGGGATTTATTTATTTATTTTATTTACGGATTTTTTTTATATACCGGGGCGCATAAGTAACATCACCTCGGTTTACATTCAAACATTAATTCAGCATAGCGCTTTACAATATAACATTATAACTGAAAGAATACAAAACCATGTATAACTTTGTATAAAGAAAATAAATATCAAAATATGAGTATCTGTGGAAATAAACTAGAAAGCAAAGAATAGGACTCAGTTCATTAATAGTAGGGATGTTTGAGGGTAAAGGTTTTTTTGTGTATGTATGTGTGTGTGTGTGTGCGTGTGCGAGCATGTGTATGAGGGATGTGGATGTTTTTGGGGCTGGCAAGTGATTAGGGGTGTATACGGAATTGGTTAATATGTGTATGCGTGGAGGTATGTGGCTTTGTGTAACTGAGTATAGGGCATGTATAGGGATGTGAGGAGTAGGAATGTATATATGTATATATATATATATATATATATGTATATATGTATATATGGGGGTTTGTAATGATGGTCTGTTTGGGATATATGGGAGATGTGGGTATTTGTGTAGGATGTAGGTGGGCTGTGTGTGGATATATGTAAGTACAATATGTGTATATGGTGGGTGATAGTGTGAGTTGAGGCTTTATATCTGTATAGAAATGTATGTGGGTGTGTGGTAAGGAATGAGGTAGGAAGGTGAAGGTATGTAGAGGTATGTATGTGTAGTGGCAGGCGACTGAGGGACTATGGGAAGTTGCTATATGTGTGGCTAGTACCTGGGGTCTATAGGGAGTTGGTATCCTTGTGCAGGGGACACCTATTGGACATTTGTGGAGGTTCAGTTGCATGTGTGTGTGTATGATGAGTGAGGGACATAGGAGTATGTGCGGTTCGTTTTAAAGAGATTTATATGTGGTTTATTTTTATGCTCTACATTTTAATGTATGATTATATTATAGTATTGTAACAAGATATATGATTTTAGTTTTATTGTGCTCTGCTTAGCACAAAGGTTCTGTTTTAGGCAGATAATAAATTATTAAAATAAATAAATGATATGTGAGGTGTGTTGTTCTGTGTGTGATAAATATGTAGGGAGGGGGTTATGTGAGTATGTGTGGGTGGGGGAAGGAGTGAAAGGTGGGTAGTGATATGTAAGAGTGTATGGGGCAGATAAGTGGAAGTGTATAGGGAGCTTGGGGTTGATGTATATATATGAAAGATGAGAGGCTCTATTTTTTTGGGAATGTGTGGAGGGGAAGAAGTGTGGGGAGTGTGTGTGCAAAGTGTGAGATGGGTATGAAGGAGCATGCTGGATGTGTGGCCACTAAGACATGACCTCAAGCCCAACCCTCACCACTGGCGCACTCATGCCACCAGTGGTAATCTGCAACTGGGAGATGTGCTATGGGAACATTAACAGTATATTTCTGCACCCACCTACCACAGGAAATGCATTTCATCACAGCCACACATTTTAGGGGCAAGACCACGACAGCACTGAGATTTACACAGTGCCCCCATCACCGCTTTAGTGCCTTTCCATTGATGCCACTGCTCCTAATATGGAAGCCACTCCCGACCCTAATTCAACATTGAGCAGGAGTTATTTGCTACAGCAGAGAAGCAAAGAATGGCAGTGGAAGCCATTTGCCGAGCTAACCGAGCTCTGAATAAATCCTGTGAAGGGATCCTAATGTTATTTGTTTGAAAAAAAAAGGAATCCAAGATGCAAGGCAGCTGTAAGACTGATCGACTCTCTATTCCGCCTTCTGTTTGAAGTTTCAGCCCTGAAAGAAGCAATTCCATGTGGAGACAGTAGGACTGCATTTGCAAAACACACACACAAACAAATTGAACAGGTATTCACCTACAGAACCAAGGAACTGAGCTTAGCAGCTTTATATGACTGCAAGTTTAAACAATCCAATGCTAGCAGTGTTCTACGTTGAGACGGTACATTTTAAAACAGTGGGCAGGTGCACTTCAGCACGTGTGTTGGCGTGCGCTCAGGGATGCGGTGATTACGCACATAGGCGTTCATGTTATAAAACAGCCTGAGCACATGCACCGAATTTTAAGTGGGTGGGTGCCCAGCTGCATAAATCCCCATTTCTACCGTGTACGTCAGGGCATTTTAAAAGTACCACATGTCCACGCCATGACCAGTTTCACCAATATGCCCAGTGTTGAGATAGTCCTCCTAACTGACGTGGTTAATAGCCTGTACTCCTCACAGTTACCATAAACCCTTTAAACCCCTCCGAAATGGCTGGGTTGTTTTTTGTTTTTTTACAGTTATACCTCCTCCATAGCAGAAGTAAAGTTATGCAGCAGAGGACCCGGGCGCATAAGTATTAATATGCACATCTCTGGCCACGCCCTGAAATGCCCAGATCATGCCCTTTCTGAATTCGACTGATATGTGCACAAGGCGGGATATTCGCCCACATCTGGGTGTGGCTTTTAAAATTCAGTGGGCGTATGCGAGCCTGATTTGTGCACGTCTCCCAATTTTGCTGTGCACCAGGCTTTTAAATTATACCGCTACGTTTTCTAAAAACGGTTATGTCAATCTGTGCATATTTATCTGAAGATTACTTTTCTTAACCGATTGTCTCAGTAGAAACTCCTCTGTTGCAATTCCTTTCCTGTGCTGAGTTACTGTTGTCGAGTGCCCTGATCAATGCATGCTCAGAAACAGCAAGCACACAGGAGACATATTGGATTTGTTCTCTGTTCAAAAGTGCAGACATTTGCAACCAGAATTCCATCTTAAAGAACGCTGGTAAAAATGAAGAGGTTGCTGTTTGGGGTTATGATTTTCCCCTCCTCACTATAACTACTTCTCTCCACTTGGGGAGCCTGAATGAAGAAGTGAGGAAGTGGTGCACATGAATGCAGGAGTATGGGTTGTGAGTTTGTATGGGTAGGGAATTGTGCGTTTGCTGTGGCGTATGTAGCGATTAAGGAATTGGTGTGGTGTGTGTATAGGATGTGTGAATGAGAGGCAGTGTGTTTTGGGATGCAAGGGAAGTTGTGGTGGGTACGTATGGAGGACATGTGTGGGTATAGGTGTGCTTGGAAGTTTGTGGTGGGGGGGGGGGTCTGTTTTGGGGAAGTGGGGGTGTCGCTTTTTGTGGGGAATGTAGGTGGGGTAGGTGTGTTTCTTTGGAAAAGTGTATGTGAGGGGTGTGTGTGTATGCGTGGTAGGTAGGTGTGCATATCTGATGATTTGTGAGAGTATAGGAGTTTGTGGGTTGCATGTTTGTGTATATGTATGATAAATATGTGGGAATTTGCATGGTTGTGCGAGTGAATAGAATAGGGCTGAGTGGAGGTTTGTAGGATGTGTGTGTAAGTGTAGTGTATAGAGAGGTGAGGCTGGCAGATGATTAGAGTGTAAGGGTTTTGTATGTACATCTGGGAAGAGGTATGGCCATGTGTGCATTTGCGAGGAAGGGATGAAGAAGTGTTTGTGGGAAGAGGACATAGTGGTGATGGAGTTAGAGGTGTGAGGTAAGGGATTTGTGAAGCTGTAACTTTTGGAGGCAGGTAGCTTTGCAGGTTCCTTTTGGTGTCATCTGATACCAACTGCTTTAGAAAATGTTCCTTTTCTCTGTCTGCCTGAGTTATTATGGGTCAAACTGCTGGAAGGATGAGGCTGGCTTTTGGATTATTTTGGAGGCTCAGTTGTCTGAAAATACTGATCCGACATTTCGGTGCTCAAACTCATCCGAGATATGCACATTTTTTGCTTGCATGCCAAAATGGGTGAATATATCAATCCCTTTTTTTTTTTTTTTAAGAGAGTTATTATGCCTACAGATTGATAGACGGATAGATGGACAGAAAGATGAACATTGATCTCTTTTATATAATTCTAACATTCTCCATGTTGGAAAGCATAAAAAGATACTATTTCTATGTACATAAAAACATAAGAAATTGTCATGCTGGGTCAGACCAAGGGTCCATCAAGCCCAGCATCCTGTTTCCAACAGAGGCCAAACCAGGCCACAAGAACCTGGCAATTACCCAATCACCAAGCAGATCCCATGCTACCGATGCAATTAATAGCAGTGGCTATTCCCTAGGTAAACTTGATTAATAGAAGTTAATGGATTTCTCCAAGAACTTATCCAAAACCTTTTTGAACCCAGCTACACTAACTGCACTAACCACATCCTCTGGCAACAAATTCCAGAGCTTAATTGTGCGTTGAGTGAAAAATAATTTTCTCCGATTAGTCTTAAATGTGCTACTTGCTAACTTCATGGAATGCCCCCTAGTCCTTCTATTATGTAGCATCATAACATATATTACCTGTGCACTAAAATTCTCTATGGCTATTAAGGCCAAAAACATGAGGAAGTATTTATGCTTCTTATATATTGGCTCTTAAATTATATCAGCAACATCCAAACAGATGAAACGTACATAGAATGTTAAATAATATTTGTACTACTTAGAAAGGAGTCCCTCTGTGGTGACCTGGAAAAATCACTGGTTTCAATGTTCAATTTTTCTTGTTCATCAATCACATTTTATAGATATTTCAACTACTTTACAGATGCAATTTATGTTTTACAAAGTTAAAATAATTACTTTAGTCTTCCAGAATTATCTAGGGCACTATTTCATATTCACACACACACACACATATATATATATATATATATATATATATATATACATACATACACACATATATACATACATTTTTTTAATTTTTTTAAATTAATTAATTAAATTTTTTTCATAAGGTTAAGGCCTTTTCTTTGATCCTCATAACAAACATGTTATTCCCCAAGTCCTTACCTTGCTGATCTCCAGGTATTTCCTTTTTTCTCCTCTTGTGGATGCTGTTGATGTTTTCTTGATAAGCAAAGCTGCTTTGGGCCCTCTGAGCTTATAAGGAGGAAATGGTGGGACAAGGGATCCTGTCTGGGTCAGTTTAGACTGAAACAGCTGATTGATGACTATGTTTTCACTTGCTGGGAAGAAAATAAACATAATATATATGTAATATAATCTTCTGTACAAAGCACTTAATTTTCTGTGATTTTGCAGAGACAGCATCTGGTGCAGAAGTTGCCTACTACTGCGGGTTCTTCCCTGTCAGGGAATCTTTCCCTTCTAACATTTTCATATTGGAAAAGTACCAGTTATATATTTTTGGTTGAATAAAGAGATAGAAAATTGTTGAAAACTGCTAAAAATCCAATGGTTTCTTCTACAGAAAACAATTCAGTATTCTTAAAGACTAATTTCAGCAGATTTAGCATAGATATCAACACACAGAACAGGCACATTGATCACAATTATCTTAATGAACCATATATTTTTTAATCCTGTATGAAGCAATTGACTAAGAAGCATGAAAGGAAATAAAATGTAAACGTAAGCATTATGCAACTTGTGTATTGAACATGAGTACTTAAGCTGATATCTTTAAATGAAGACAAACACAGCAAGATTGTTTTTTCTGGCATTGGCTTTACAACAATATTTATTTTATTTATTCATTTGTGGGTTTTGTATACCGACATTCGTAGGACAACATCATATCGGTTTCCAGGTAACATCGAACGTAGCAACAGCGCTTTACAATAAAGAGGGAACAAAGGAAACTGGGAAGAGCAAGGAGTATATTGTGAACAGAAGATAACAATATTTTAGATATAAAACAAAAACACAGGAGGAGTTTGGGGCAGGGGGATGGGAGGGGGGAATATGAAATTTGTACATATTTATATTAATTTGGTACAATAGGCATAGCACAGGTTAAAATAACGAGCTGAAAAATAGATGTACAAGGCAAAAGGCGAGGGGAAAGATCAAGTGAAGACTTGTCTGAATAACCATGTTTTAAGTTTTTGTTTAAATTTTTTGGGGCATAGTTCCTGCCGAATGTCAGCTGGCATAGCGTTCCAAGCAGAGGGACCTGCTATGGATAGGGTGCGTTCTTTAGTGATATTGAGGAGGGTAGATTTATGGGGAGGTATGTGTAGGGTGGTGGCATGTTGGGATCTTGTAGGTCTGTTGGATTTGTGGAAGAATAGGGAGTCATTGAACTAATACATGTCGGGTCTATGTAAGGTTGTTTGTGTATGAGAGAGAGTGTATATTGAATAATCTTTTTTTTCCCACTTCTGCAGAGCTGGTCACAAGAACGTGCAGCTCATGAGGCTTATTTGTGATTCTCATGTGCTCATCATAAAACAGGAAGTCATCTGATGACACTTCCAGGGCCAAGACCCTTCACCTCCAGAGAATGGAAGTTAGGCTTCCAAGAGTTATTTAGAGAATGTCCTGGCACATACGTTGAGATGCTTTCGATGCCAAGTCATCCTGAAAACCCAGTTATTGACCGATGCCATCAATACTGCCCAGGATACTCCAAGATAAAACAGGGGTGGATCCACAAATCTGGCTGCTTCTCAGCGATCAGGTACATGGCATACAGAGCTTCTACCCATTGAAGCCATACTGGACAAGATACTTCTGGAATGAATGGAAGACATCTTCTTCCATATCTATGTTTCTGCAAGTGGAGTACTCATATACTGAGGGAATGACAACAAGGTTATTCCTTGTAGAATTAGTTACTGGGATTAGGGAGCTGGAGATAAAGCTCATCATCTTGGCAGAATGTTTGTGAAAAGCTAGACTGGAATAGGAAGCAGAAATTGATGAACAACTTTTAGTTGTCATTTCATACTTTTCTAGGTCAAAAGTCTGTGAGTGATTGTGGAGTGTGTAGGAGTTCCTAGAAGTATTTTCCATTTTAAATAGCTTGCAGGTGTTTGTGCCTGGTAAGTTAAAGTCCCTTGAGGTCATAATTTGTCTTCTGATTAATGCACTTTTTTTTTCTCATGCATAAAATTATAGAATTCTTTCTTTTTTTCTCAAAATGTGGACGAATATATTTGACTTTATGCTTTAATCTGAGCGATATCCGCATTTGGTAGAAGCTCAGAAGTTTCCCTCTGCTGTCTCTTTTCAGGTATGTATTATGTCACGGTTAGGGGATATGGAGAGAGGGAACACATAACCAAGAAAGGCTAATGAAAGTAAGAGACACTTAAACGAGGACGATATCCTACAAGCAATCAATCTTCTATGGCTAGAAACTGGTATGTATAAAACTAGGTAGTATAGAGCAGAATAAATAGAAAACTGGATGGGTAATTAGTCTCTCTCAGCCATCATCTACTATAATACTATTAGATTTCCATAATCAAAAATAAATACAAAGCTTGTAATCCATATTAGCCTGAGAAAAAAAAATACATAGAAAACAAACCTATGAGGGCAGCTACCAAGTCACATTAGACATTTATTGAGCTGTAAATGGCCTAATGCTACAACAACACTCAATATTTCAAATATTGCACATTATTCCCTTGACAATCTGAGTATGGTAATGAGATGCTTATCATGCAAATCCATGCTAATGAGCTCATTACCAACCTAAAACAAGCACATCAAATAATGCAGCTTGCTGAAAAATCACAAGCCATGCTATTTGATTCAAAGTTAGCTATAACTCCCCAGCAACATCACTAAACTAATTTGCATCCCAATGCACTCAGGGACCATGCTTTGAATGGGCCACTCAGCCTAAAGTGAAACCCCTCAAATTGTTGCAAAAGCCCCAGGGGTCTGCTGAGACCATCTGTCCCCCACCTACCTGAAGGGGCCAAAGTCCAAAAGGTAAAAATGTTTGCATTGTACAGGTGTGGCACAGGCCACTCTCTGAACCCCCAAACCCCTCCCTTTTTTCAAAATATACCCCAGGCCCTGATACCCCCCCCCCCATCCCTTACCCTAGCCCACCCTTCTGACCCCCTTAGACCTTACCAACGTTGCACTGGTAGTCTAGTGGAGTCCCGGAGCTTCCTCTGGGCTCTGGGTTCAGCACAGCCATTTTCCAAAGTGGTGCTGGCCGGCTGATAGTATGTTTTTGCTTCTATCGTGTACAAGGTGGTGCCAGCCATACCTGAGAGAGGTACCCAAAGTGACATCAAAATGTAAGGAGATAGGACAGGCATGAGGGAGCATCGTTTCTGCCCTATGGAGGTCCCTAGCGATTTTCTAGGAGATGGGATAGGGTGCCCAAGGATGCTTTGCTTGGGCCTGGCTAAGCACTATGGGACCTGCATGGATTTTGTCAGAAGAGGCTAGTTGGACTATGGTTGGGCCTAACACAGGCTTCAAGGATTGTATGGAAGTAGGGGGTGGGGGAAATCAGAGATTTTTTTTTTGGTTTGTTTGGGGATGGTGGTTACAAATTTTATTTATTTTTTTTTTTTACTTATGGCAAATGAAGCAAACTGGAAAAAAAAAAAAATTAAACAAACTGAAAAAATGACTCTGCCCTTGCGAAATAATAAAAGACAAACCAAACCAAAAATCTTGGGCCTGCATGTCACTGCCAGTCTTGGGTCCTACTGACGGTATTTTTCAATAGGGACCCAAGCAGGGCAGGAGTGAATTCATTTATTTATTTAAAATACATCCTTACTACTTTTCTGACCAACATTGGACACCCAATTATTAAAATCCAATACTACAAGTAAACAGACACCAAACCAACAAAACAAAAAAATATATAAAAAACCGAATAGCATTATATGATCAGCAGTCTAACTTCCATTACTCAGCAGTATTTATTTAAATATGGGGGTCGCTTCTGCTTCGTTTTTGCTTGCTAAGAGCCTACAACCCCATGGATGAGGTAAATTATGTCACTGGGTGGGTGGGAGATTAGGGGAAGACCTGGGGGGGGTGGCTTAGGGGAGGCTGGAAGGAGAGGCAATATGACAGCTCTTACAGTGGGTGCAGGTGTGTGTATGTGTGTGGGGGGGAGGGGCAGTGTTGCTGACTTTCTAAAGTGAAAATCAATAAAAAAAAATAACCATGAGCTTGCGCAGTGGGTGTTTTCAGTTTCTGTTCAAGTGAATTGAAATGAAAGGCGAGCTTCTTTGTCATTTTTCATCTTTTTTTGAAAATGAATGTACACCCCTACTGCACAATAAAACCATGCCCTAAACTGCTTGCAGTCTTAAGAGTCAGCTTTCAAAGGGATCTAGGTGAAGTAAGGATTAGCTAGTTGGATCAATGCCTTTGAAAATTGATCTGGCTAAGCAGCTAAATTTAGTTCTCATGCATTTCACTAGGAAGCTAACTCTTGCAGGAGTAAGGCTGGGGAATATTAGGTGACCAGCCCTGATTTTCAGTGCTAACCGCCTCTAGGCACTGCAGAGTTGGCAAGCCAGGGTTTCATTCCCTTCCACCAAAGGTAAAAATTAGGCAGGGGAGTCCATAACAACCCCTCACTTGTAATCCTCTTGTCCTCCCAACTAAGTGTAGAAGTTCATTGGCGGCAGAGGTAAGGATGACAACTCCACAGTGGTCTCCCTCCCCTCCTCCCTAAAGGTTAAAGTTTAGCAGGGGAGGGGACTGACAAGTACTTTCCTTTAAAATTTATCCCACCAAAAGTATCCACATGCACGCACACCTGCCGATGTATGTGCCTAGATTTCCGGGATAGTTCAAAAGTATGCAAATAAATACGAACCCCTTCCCAATCCCAACCCAAGGAACACCTCTGCTCAATGCAGGTAAACTTGCTACATTATATTTGTCCATTACTTTCATTTGATATAATCCAGCCCAAGACAGTCACAAAACATGAAATAATACAATAAATACATCATAAGAACATGCCATACTGGGTCAGACCATGGGTCCATCAAGCCCAGTATCCTGTTTCCAACAGTGGCCCATCCAGGGCACAAGTACCTGGAAAATACCTCATAGTAAGCAGATCCCATGCTGCTGATGCTCACTAATAACCAAGTCAACTTGATTAATAACAGTTTATATACTTCTCCTCCAGTAACTTGCCCAAACCTTTTTATAAACCCAGCTACACTAAATGCCTGAACCACATCCCCTGGCAATGAATTCCAGAGCTTAATTGTGTGAAAAAGGATTTTTTTCCTATTTATTTTAGCTACTTGTTAACTTCATGGCATGCCCCCTAGTCCTTGTATTTTCTGAATAAGTAAATAACCAATTCATATTTATCTTTATCATATCTCCTTTCAGTCATCTCTCTCCAAGCTGAACAGACCTAAACTCCTTAACCTTTTTTCATAAGGGAGCCATTCCATTCCCTTTATCATTTTGTTTGCCCTTCTCTGTACCTTTTCCAGTGCAACTATATCCTTTCTGAGATGCAGCAAACACAATTGCACAAAGGATTCTAGGTTAGTCTCACCGAGTTGCGATACAGAGGTATTCTGACATCCTCCATTTTATTCTCCATTCCTTTCCTAATAATTCCTAACATTCTGTTTGCTTTTTTGACAGCTACAACACACTGGGATGAGGATTTAAAAGTATTGTCCACTATGATGTCCAGATCTTTTTCCTGGGTAGAAACTCCTAATATGGAAACTAACATCGTGTAACTATAGTGTGGGTTACTTTTCTCTATCTGTATCACTTTACACTTATCCTCATTACATTTGTCATTTGGATGCCCAGTCTTCCAGTCTCGCAAGGCCCTCCTGCAATTTATCACAATCTGCTTGTGATTTAACATTTCTGAAAATGTGTTCCCCTTTCCAGATCATTTATAAATATTTAAAAAGCACCAGTCCCAGTACAGATTCGTGAGGCACTCCACTTTTTATCTTTCTCCACTGAGAAAACTGACCGTTTAGTCCTACTCTCTGTTTCCTATCTTTTAACCAGTTTACAATCCACAATAGGACATTGCCTCCTATCCCATGACTTTTTAATTTCTCAGGAGTCTTTTATAGAGGACTTGGTCAAAGGCCTTTTGAAAATCCAAATACACTAAATTAAACAGCTTACCTTTGCCACATGTTTCTTAACCCCTACAAATAACACATTAAAAAAATAAATAAAAATATGCATCATAAAATAATATAATCAAATGTACAAATGCATAAACAATACAATAAAGCTAGAGACATAGCTCAAATTTACCCCTCTGTCACCAAGGCAGAACAGAGCTGTTTCCCCAGTCATTCAAAGATTAATTCATTTAAAATGACCTTAATACCCACTAACCCATCATGTATTCCCAAATAATTAATAACGCCCCAAATTTCCCTATGCAGAGTGAGCATGCCTGTAAACTTACTGCACATCAGGCAGGCAATTTTACAAAAGTCTATCATGGAAATGGCTTTGAAAATTACTCTTTATATTTATGCATTTATTTTACCAATCCAAATTGTTAGGTTCTTGCATTCACCCTGATTATTCATTTAAATTATTACTGACCATTTCTCCAATACGTAAAGATCATTTAAAATTTAAATCTTGTCCTCCAGTGTTCTTGCCCTCCTCCTAACATAGTAACATCTGCAAATGTTATAAATATTGTATATGATGTAGTCTATTATCTATAGATCTACCTCAAATATTAACTACTGTGGGGGTCAATATTTAAAAGCCAGCTGGGTCATTTACCATTTCAGATAACTATACCTTTTTTCTATACATTGTGCCCACGGTAGCTGTGTGTTACTGGAAAAACTTCTTGAGAGAGAGAGAGAGAGAGAAGACCATGTCACACTACTATTTATACCACTGTAAGAGAGGGACACTTAACTCGGAGTGAGGTTTTTTTTGGGGGGGAGGGCAGTTTTACATACATAGGAGGTATATACAGCAAAGTTGACATTACTGAAGAATTTCTGCTATGTGAGTTGATGAAAGGTACAAGAGGAGATGATTTGTAAATGCACTCTCTATCTAGCTTGTTGCACTCTCTACCTATCTTGTTTACCTTCAGAAATACTTCACGCATATCCAGCATAGCTCCCTGCTTCAACGGCAGGGGTGAAGAAAAACAACCAATAAGGGCTGTATAACATAGTCTGGGTAAAACAAATAAGCATGGGTGTAGCTTGCTTATTGGCAGGGGAGAAGCTTGCTTATTGGCAGGGGAGAAGAAAAACAACCGATAAGGGCTGTATAACATAGTCTGGGTAAAACAAATAAGCATGGGTGTAGCTTGCTTATTGCGGCAGCTACTACCCCTAACTAATCAAGCTAGATATTTCACTTGGATGCAGCTCCCTCACTGCTCTCTACATTAAAGGTGGGGGTGGAAGGGAAATAGAACCAAGAGCTAAGAGAAACAGATAAGTATGAGAGAAAAAATGTGTGAAGCTTGCTGGGCAGACTGGATGGGCCATTTGGTCTTCTTCTGCCGTCATTTCTATGTTTCTATGTTTCTATGTATTTGTTTCACACAAAAAAACCCATCCCAACCCTTTAAATTTAGTTAACTATAACCCCTCACCCTCCTGACCCCCCCCCCCCCCAAGACTTGCCAAAAGTCCCTGGTGGTCCAGCAGGGGTTCTGGAGTGATCTCCTGCACTCGGGCTATCGGCTGCCGGTATTCAAAATGGCGCCGATAGCCTTTGCCCTTATGTCATAGGGGCTACTGGTGCCATTGGTCGGCCCCTGTCACATGGTAGGAGCACAAGATGGCGCCGGCCATATATATATTTAGTATATTGGATCTAGGCTTTAAATGAAATAAAAATGGTATGTGGGCACCTAAAATGGTATATCCATCAGAGAACCCTGAAATCGGGTAACGCCACTAAAGTCTGGATTTTAAAAGCTCTACGCACGTAAATCGGGTTATGCGCATGCAAGGCCTATTTTATAAAGGCCCGGCGATGCACGTAAAACCCCGGGGCTTCAAAAAAAGAGGTAGTCTGGGGGCAGGGCCAGAGACCTCTGGCACAGTAGCCATTTTCCGCTTTGTCGGAGGATCAGGTGCTGGCAGGCTGCCGGCAGGTGCAAAAGGTAAGTTAGAGGTCGGGGAGGGTTAGAATAGGGCAAGGGGGTGGGAACAGGGGAAGGCTGTGGGTGTCGGCGCATGCAAGATGCACTAGTGTGCACCCCCCTTGCGCGCGCCCAACCCCCGATTTTATAACATGCGCGTGCCTGCATGCACATGTTATAGAATCGGGCGTCCATATGTGTGCGCCGGGTAGTGTAAGCCCGCACATGTACGCCCGCACGTACTTTTGAAAGTCTACCCCTAAGGTTTTAAATGATTTGAAAAATGATTAATGTTGCAAGTTTTATTACATAATGGTAAAGAATATCAAAAAATATTTCAAAAAATAAAATTGGCACAATAGTACACACACATATTTATCAATTGCCCTAGTCAATCATTCCTCATTCACACCGCTTGTAAACTCTGTATTGTTTTGTGTTTATAACATGTATAGATAACGAAAAACAATGTCAAAATATATACAGAGCGCTTGAATTGAAACAACGACACGCGTTCAATAGAGCTGGACTTCAAGAAAGATATATTGTGAATTGCAAATGAGTCACATGGAAGATACCTTCATTAAAAGGGGAGTGCAGTTGAATCTCAGTCCACAAGAAAGGAGACGTAATTGTTTCACAGGACTGTTACTCCAATGATGTTTCTGTAGTCTGTGTTCTAATTTTGTTATATCCTATCCTGTATTCTCTCTGTCCTTACAAAGGCCTCTGCTTCGCCGTCCAGGCTTTCTCAGGGGAAAATATTGTTCATAACTATTCTTGCGTTGATACCATGGACTGTATTTAGTGAAGAGGACTCGATCTCTTATTGTTGATTCTTTGTATGTCGCTTTGTCAATTCAGTGTCTCAAGACTTCCAACTGTTGTCTGCCCTGCAAAGAGGCACTGAAGTCTGCTCCAAATACAGTTCCAGCAAAGGGACTTGAAAAGGTTTCCAACACGCTAAGAAGACAGTGGAAATTCACATACGATTACTCTGCATTTAGCAAGCTGTTAATTAACAACAGTTGACGTCTTGAGACACTAAATTGTCAAAGCGAGATATCATTTTGCTGAATTTCCATACAAACTTTGGAAAATGAAAAAGTAAGCCTCACCCAGACTCTGTCCCTGGAAGGCCTCTCCCCTATGCACATAAGAGTACATGAATGCACAAGTAAATTTAAAATTGGCTGCGCGCGTAGCCAAGCCTTGCACGCGCCGCACACATTTTACAACAGGCCCGCCCACGCGCATAAACCCCGGTTCACGACGAAGTGCTGGGCTTAGCCAAAGGGGCAGGGTCTGGGCAGGGAGGGGTGGGCCAGGACAGCACCATGCGATGCTGTGCCAGAGAAGCGCGCACAGGCAGCCGGCCAGCGCACGGAGATTACTTCTGCTCCAGAGGAGTAGTACTAAAATAAAAAAGATTGGGGATAGTTAGGTTAGGTTTAGGAGGTGGGGAGGAGAGGGTAAGAGGGAGGAAGGTTAGTTCCCTCCCAGTACGCTCCTTAATTGGAGCAGACAGAGTGAACTGGGGGAGGCCCCGATTGTGTCGCCGCGCGTGTTTTGCGAAAATACTTTCCCCTGCGCACACCGCCCACACATGCGCACACCACCCGCACGTGCATGCGTGGATTTTAAAATCCAGTGCGCATGTGTGCGCAGCCATCGAATTTTATAACATGTGCGAGCCGGGAACCGCATGCACCTGGACTCGTGTGCTGCTTTTAAAATTGACCCCACAATGTATATGTGAAGGGCCGTGGAATTCCTTTGTAGCCGGGGGGAGAAGAAGCCAATCAAGCTTCACCCCTTCTCCACCCTTCCCCTCTCTGCCCCCTGCCCCCATTGGTGTCTCTCTCTTCCCTTGGGCCCCCCACTTCTCTGTCTCTCTTTCCCTTCCCCCACCCATCCCTCTCTCTCGGAGAATCCTCCTTCTTCCTCCCACACTGATCAGCAGCAAGAGGAGGAGAGTAGTGAGGCCTCAAGCTGCATCCTCCTGCTCCTTTTCTGCTTTGAACTGTGCAGCCACGCAGAGTCCTGTGGGGTTCAGTCAGGCCCAGAGCTGCGGAGTGAAGGATGCAGTAAGTGCACTTGCTTTCCTCCTCTTCCTCATGCTGCTGCCCGCCCACCTCAGTCCTGTGCCGCGGTTGCTTCTGCCGGAAGGGCCAGGCAGGTTCTAGTTGAACCACGCATGCCCTTATTGGGTGCAAAATTATTTAAAGCACCATTTTATCAAGTAAAATACCACTCTCAGAAGGCCCTTTGAAAATTACACTCCCTAAGTTCATTTTTTTTTTTTGTCAGGACTCTTGAAGATGTGCAGATCTATTTTATTATTATTATTTTTTTTTTAGTAATTTTCACATTTAAAATAGAAAGCCCATATATCACTGGAGTCATGCTGACTCTAGCAAGAAAACCTAACCTCATAGGCATCAGTCTTTTTTCCAATGTGCACAACATCATAACTAAAACACACTGAAACTCTTCAAGGAAAGACGATAAAATCTTTCGGTCAAGACAACCTGACACAGTTTTCTAATGAAAGCAATTTTAGAAAAAGAGAGAAAAGCAAACATATAAAATAAGCCAGCAGTTTATTTTAACCATTTATGACTACTACTTTATGCAAAAAGCTTGAGAAATATGATATCCTTTTATGCACATGAAAAAAGTAAGATCTATTTTTGGGAAACGTTTTTAATCTACTGTATATATGCCTTAATCTAACAAATGAAATATACAAAACACAACTTTTATGTACTCCAATTTCCAATTTTAGTTTTTTGTACTAAAACATGAAATTACAAACCTGTTGCTAGTAATCTGTAACCTATCATTTAAAACAGCTATGATACCTGAAAACTGGCGATCCAGAAAACTATAGACTGGTGAACCTGATGCAGGTGCTAGGCAGAATGGTAGAAGCCATTGTTAAAAACAAAATCTCTGGCCATATAGTAGACAAGAGTCAATATGGTTTTAGCATAGGGAAGTCTTGCCTTACCAATGTTTTAGATTTGTTGAAAGTGTAAATAAACGTGTAGTTTTAAATGAGCCAGTAGATATAATATATTTAGATTTACAGAAGGCATTTCCTCAGGGAATCAGTCATGGGATAAGAGGCAATGTTCTGTTGTGGATTGATAAAGTTAAAAACCAAGAATTAGAAGGTAGGACTAAATGGTCAGTATACCAATCTGAGACCTAGATGAATCATTTCCCAATACATTTTGCATGAATAATGCCTATGATAAAAAAGGTGAATCAACTATATGCACAAGCACAAAAATGTAAGCTGTAAACCGCTAATCAAACAATAAACACAACAGCTCAAATAACCTAACACAGTTCCTCAAATAATTGCACCATAACAGCAGAAAACGCTGCAAGGATTTTTAGGTTGAATACTATAGCTCCAAATAGTTTACATGAGGCCACTGATTGGATTAACAATATATGATGCAGTGCATAAGTAAGATGTGATTGGTCATGAAAAAAGTTTTTTGATTGGTTGTTAACATATTCATCGTGAAGTCTTCCATTTTTTATTTATTTATTTTTATTTATTATTTTTATATACCGACATTCGATCTCAATCAAGATATCACACCAGTTTACATTCAGGTAGTAACTCGAGGTGAGGTTTTGGTGGTGGTCTATGGTTTGGGAGGCAGTTTTACAGGTACGAACAGCACAGCCCTGAACACAGCACAGTACACATCAGTGAAAATTTGATAGTTGTACACTGTGAGGGCCTCCCCAGAGGCTCTCTCTCTCTACTACACTCCACTCCCCTTCTCCCTTCCAAGCCCAGAAATGGCCAAAAAAGAGTTCTAAAAATTGATCACAAATTGTGTTGCAGCCATTTTGGGCATATCACACTACTTAATGCCAGGAAAAAGGTGTAGTTATTTACGGCATTAAAACCATGCAATAGCATGTGTTATGCTATCATATTGCTCCTAATTTTCATAAATCCTACCCTACCCTAACTCCTCCGTGATCCCACCCCTTCCAAAAATTTGCATTTGCGCCATGCGCTACCATTATTATTGCATGAATTAATGTATTATCGCATGCATTAATGCCATAATGCATTTTGATGAATGACCCTGTACGTTACTTAGCTGTTTAGGCTCCTTGTTATGTTTTTGACTACGATTTGGTTTTTTTGTTCTTTTTATCAGTTTCCTTTTATCAGTTCAATGTAAGCCGGCATGATGTGCCTTACGAATGTCGGCATAGAAAAGCCTTTAAATAAATAAAATAAATAAATAGCTATCTCCCTATGTCTATGTAAAAAAAAGTCTTTGTAACTCAAGCCTTGTTAGACATGCTCAAAAAAATGCATACTGGCTCTGTCTTTTCAGGATATGTGATGCCTGATTACTGTTCCTTAGGCTGTCCTCTCAGTGTCCCACATACATTGTTCCTTAGGAATTGTAATTAAGGGCCCTATTTACTATGCATGATTCTCATAGATACAGAATAGGGAAAAGGGCTTAGTAAATTGAGCCCTAAAGGAAAATTAAAATCAGTTTTGCTTTTGGCATGTTTCCTAGGGATGTGCAGAGCAAAATTTTATGTTCATATTTTTTATGTCCGAAAGGGGGTCCCACTTGCGGCCAATATGGACATAAAAAAAATCCAATGAGTTGGGTATATGTACATATGTGCAAAAAAAAAAATTAAACCCCCTCACCCTCCTTAATCCCCCCCCCAGACTTACCACAACTCCCTGGTGATCGAGCGAGGAGTGAGGACGTCATTTCTGCAATCCTTGGCGAGAAGCATGTGACGTCGGTGGCACGTCGAGTGACGCGGCGTCACGTGATTCCCGGCAAGTTCGCGCCGGACGGCTTGTTTGGCCCAAAAAGAACTTTTGGCCAGCTTGGGGGGGCCTCCTGACCCCCCCAAGCTGGCCAAAAGTTCTTTTTGGGCCGAACGAGCCGTCCGGCGCGAACGAGCCGGGAATCACGTGACGCCGACGTCACGTGATTCCCGGCAAGTTTGCGCCGGACGGCTCGTTCGGCCCAAAAAGAACATTTGGCCAGCTTGGGGGGGCCTCCTGACCCCCTCAAGCTGGCCAAAAGTTCTTTTTGGGCCGAACGAGCCGTCCGGCGCGAACTTGCCGGGAATCACGTGACGTCGCGTCTGAGTGACGCGACGCCACGTGATTCCCGGCTCGTTTGCGCCGGACGGCTCGTTCGGCCCAAAAAGAACTTTTGGCCAGCTTGGGGGGGCCTCCTGACCCCCCCAAGCTGGCCAAAAGTTCTTTTTGGGCCGAACGAGCCGTCCGGCGCGAACGAGCCGGGAATCACGTGACGCCGGCGTCACTCGACGTGCCGCCGACGTCACATGCTTCTCGCCAAGGATTGCAGAAATGGCGTCCTCACTCCTCGCTCCATCACCAGGGAGTTGTGGTAAGTCGGGGGGGGGGGATTAAGGAGGGTGAGGGGGTTTATATTTTTATTTTGGCTCAACAATCGCGATTTCCCACATATCGAACATATCTATGTTCGATATGTGGGAAATCCGATCGTTTATGTCGAATCAATTTTTTAAGTAAAAAAAAAATATGAGTTGCGTTTTACTAATGCGGTCAATCCGAATGCACACCCCTAATGTTTCCTATGGACATGAACATGAGCACACATACAAACCAGAATATACTCCTGATTGTGTGTATTTTTATCTACTTTGAAATGTTTCAAAGCTCTGTAAAAGCGCACATAGGTTTCACTACTGGGAAAAGTAGGTGCATATTCACTGTGAGCCTGAAAGACGATGCAATGCACAAAGGCAGAGGGGCGGTCGAGGCAGTGAGTCCAGGCATATCTCTGCCATTTTGGCCCATTTGTTTTTAACAGGTCCTTCCACTAGTAAGAAAAATATTTGCAGTTTTGTAAAATACTTTAGAACTTAGAAATCTTTTTAAAAGTGAAGTCATAAAGAAAATCTGAGGAAACCGAACAAGTACCCATTAAACTTCTCTTTCTTCTTATTTCAATCCATATTCTGCATCAGGGATGTGCATTTATTTGAAACAAATATGTAAATTGCATCAAGTGAGGCCATGATTGGTCCCCCCAAATGAATAGAGGGCACCCATGAAAATAACACATTTTTGGTTTCCATTTGTTTGTGTTTCCTATTTAAGTCTACGGTTCAAGTGAAACAGCTTTCAAAGCAGAGTATTGGTGAAAAACACATTTCAAACAAAAAAAAACAAAACACTTCTCATTGCATTTATTGGTAGATTATTCAAATATAGTGCAAAGTATTATTTGCTAAATCAAATAAAACAGCAGCAGCCAGATAGCTTTCCTTCTGCTGAAGGGAACTTAGCAATCAAACAATGCCATTGATGTCATAGTCTGACTGGAGCTTAGAGTGGAAAAACCAGAAAAGACGGGAAGGAGCAGCAATCACGGATCACATTTTTTTTTTTTTTTTTTTTAGCCAGCCTATAGTTGGCATCTACATCAAGTGATGCTTACTGAAAGGTTTGAGCATGTGTGAACTCCATCTTAAGATTCACTTCTCGGCTGGATTTCACAAGGGAAGATGTCGAGGGCCATGTTCAGAAGCATTTAAATGGATAACTCAGAAGTTATTCAGCTAAATAAAAATTTGGGCACTTAGCCAGCTATATTTTATTCCAGATTTCTTATTATTTGGTTAAGATTTAGCCAGATAATGTAAGGGCATTCTGGGGGCATTTCAGGGAGGAGTTAAGTTAGCCTGTTAAGTCATCCACCTAACTCTGATATTCAGAATTAGCTGGATAACTTAATCAGGTAAGACTGGTCAAGCCAAAGTGGTGCCCTAAAGTTTGCTGGATAAAGTTTACTCACTACTAGAGATGTGAATCGTGTCCTCGATCGTCTTAACGATCGATTTCGGCTGGGAGGGGGAGGGAATCGTATTGTTGCCATTTGGGTGTGTAAAGTATCGTGAAAATCGTTAAAATCGTGAGCCGGCACACTAAAACCCCCTAAAACCCACCCTGACCCTTTAAATTAAATCCCCCACCCTCCCGAACCCCCCCCCCCCCAAATGCCTTAAATTACCTGGGGGTCCAGCGGCACACTAAAACACGGCAACTAAAACTAGAGATGTGAATCGTTTTCCATATCATCTTAACGATAGAAATCATGTGGCAGGGCAAGAAAATCGTGTTAGGCATGATTTTTTAGTTAAAAAATCGTTAAAAATCGTTTTTTCCGATTAGTGCGCACTAACGGGAGTTAGTGCGCACTAACGGAGAGTTAGTGCGCACTAACTGAAAATGATACAATTTGACACTTTTCAGGTCAGTTAAGGTCAGTTTAGGAATGAATATGTATTCCTATTGGCTGCCCTCTTATTTATTCATGTTACCAAGCTTCCCACTGACAGTATATGGGGGATGGGAAATGGAAACAGTTGGTAGCTTGACAAAACAAGTAATGTGATCAGTCAATGTGACTAGAACTTGTGCCCTAACCCTGATACCAGGGGTATTGTGATCTTCCTGCACACAGTGCCCTATCCCTATTAATACCAGGGCGTGTTGTGATCTTCCTGCACACAGTGCCCTACCCCTGGCACCAGGGGTGTTGTGATCTTCCTGCACACAGTGCCCTATCCCTATTAATACCAGGAGTGTTGTGATCTTCCTGCACACAGTGCCCTAACCCTGACACCAGGGGTGTTGTGATCTTCCTGCACACAGTGCCCTATCCCTATTAATACCAGGAGTGTTGTGATCTTCCTGCACACAGTGCCCTAACCCTGGCACCAGGGGTGTTGTGATCTTCCTGCACACAGTGCCCTATCCCTATTAATACCAGGAGTGTTGTGATCTTCCTGCACACAGTGCCCTAACCCTGGCACCAGGGGTGTTGTGATCTTCCTGCACACAGTGCCCTAACCCTGACACCAGGGGTGTTGTGATCTTCCTGCACACAGTGCCCTATCCCTGGCACCAGGGGTGTTGTGATCTTCATGTACACAGTGCCCTATCCCTATTAATACCAGGAGTGTTGTGATCTTCCTGCACACAGTGCCCTATCCCTAATACCAGGGGTGTTGTGATCTTCCTGCACACAGTGCCCTATTCCTGATACCGGGGGTGTTGGGATCTTCTTGCACACATCCCAGTATCAGGGATCGGGCACTGCATGCAGGAAGATCACAACACCCCTGGTATTAGGGATAGGGCACTGCGTGCAGGAAGATCACAACACTCCTGGTATTAATAGGGATAGGGCACTGCATGCAGGAAGATCACAACACCCCTGGTATCAGGGATAGGGCACTGTGTGCAGGAAGATCACAATACCCCGGAGGAGTGACGGTCAGGCAGCTCCCCCCTGTCTGTGAAGCCAGCCTCTCACTAGTAATGCAGGGAGGGAGCTGTCTCAGACTTCACCATCCTCCTCCCCCCCCCCCCCCCCTCACCCACACACCATTCACTAGCTGGGACATGGGGGAAGTCAGGAGTGAGGGTCAGGCAGCTCCCCCCTGTCTGTGAAGCCAGCCTCTCACTAGTAATGCAGGGAGGGAGCTGTCTCAGACTTCACCATCTTCCTCCCCCCCCCCCCTCACCCACACGCCATTCACTAGCTGGGACATGGGGGAAGGCAGGAGTGAGGGTCAGGCAGCTCCCCCTGTCTGTGAAGCCAGCCTCTCACTAGTAATGCAGGGAGGGAGCTGTCTCAGACTTCACCATCCTCCCCCCCCCCCCCTCCCCCACACACCATTCACTAGCTGGGACATGGGGGAAGTCAGGAGTGAGGGTCAGGCAGCTCCCCCCTGTCTGTGAAGCCAGCCTCTCACTAGTAATGCAGGGAGGGAGCTGTCTCAGACTTCACCATCCTCCTCCCCCCCCCCCCCTCACCCACACACCATTCACTAGCTGGGACATGGGGGAAGTCAGGAGTGAGGGTCAGGCAGCTCCCCCCTGTCTGTGAAGCCAGCCTCTCACTAGTAATGCAGGGAGGGAGCTGTCTCAGACTTCACCATCCTCCCCCCCACTCACCCACACACCATTCACTAGCTGGGACATGGGGGAAGTCAGGAGTGAGGGTCAGGCAGCTCCCCCCTGTCTGTGAAGCCAGCCTCTCACTAGTAATGCAGGGAGGGAGCTGTCTCAGACTTCACCATCCTCCACCCCCCCCCCCCCCCCGCACCCACACACCATTCACTAGCTGGGACATGGGGGAAGTCAGGAGTGAGGGTCAGGCAGCTCCCCCCTGTCTGTGAAGCCAGCCTCTCACTAGTAATGCAGGGAGGGAGCTGTCTCAGACTTCACCATCCTCCCCCCCCCCCTCACCCACACACCATTCACTAGCTGGGACATGGGGGAAGTCAGGAGTGAGGGTCAGGCAGCTCCCCCCTGTCTGTGAAGCCAGCCTCTCACTAGTAATGCAGGGAGGGAGCTGTCTCAGACTGGTATCAGGGTTAGGGCACTGTGTGCAGGAAGATCACAACACCCCTGGTGCCAGGGTTAGGGCACTGTGTGCAGGAAGATCACAACACCCCTGGTGCCAGGGTTAGGGCACTGTGTGTGCAGGAAGATCACAACACTCCTGGTATTAATAGGGATAGGGCACTGTGTGCAGGAAGATCACAACACCCCTGGTGCCAGGGTTAGGGCACTGTGTGCAGGAAGATCACAACACCCCTGGTGCCAGGGTTAGGGCACTGTGTGCAGGAAAATCACAACACCACTGGTGCCAGGGTTAGGGCACTGTGTGTGCAGGAAGATCACAACATCCCTGGTGCCAGGGTTAGGGCACTGTGTGTGCAGGAAGATCACAACACCCCTGGTGCCAGGGTTAGGGCACTGTGTGCAGGAAAATCACTTAAAATCTACACTTACCAACAATCAATTACATATATTTGAACTGTGTACAGTTCCAGCCAGGACCACCTTTCTAAAATGCACAGTGATTGGCAAATTCAACATGCACTAGCATTTCAGGTGCCTGCTAACAAAAATAATAAACAAACAAGTTCTAGTCACGTGAGTGCTGATCATTACATTACTTTTTTGTCAAGCTTCCAACTGTTTCCATTTCACATCCCCCCAACCATTACCTCAGTGTTAGCCTTGGTAACATCAATAGATAAGAGCACAGCCAGCCAATAGGAATACATATTCATTCCTAAGTGACCTTTACTGACCTGGGAAGTGTGAACACTTTGTTTCATTTTCTGTTGGTGTTCGTTAGTTTCCAGTTCCATTTCCCATCCCCCCAACCATCACCTCAGTGGTAACCTTGGTAACATCAATAGATAAGAGGGCAGCCAGCCAATAGGAACACATATTCATTCCTAACTGACCTTCAGTGACCTGGAAAGTGTTTATTTGTATCATTTTCAGTTAGTGCGCACTAACTGGGAGTTAGTGCGCACTAACTCCCGTTAGTGCGCACTAACATGATTTAACGATTTTTAACGATAAATCGTTAGAATTTCTATTGTATCGTGTTCTATAACGATTTAAGACGATATTAACATTATCGGACGATAATTTTAATCGTTGAAAAATGATTCACATCCCTAACTAAAACCCCCTAAAACCCACCCCGACCCTTTAAATTAAATCCTCCCCCAAATGCCTTAAATTACCTGGGGGTCCGTAGCGGCAATCCATAGCTTAAATTACCTCCATAGCGGCAGTCCGTAGCTAAATCAGGGGAATGGGGAGTGCAGGAAAACCGGCACACTAAGTGTAGTCTTCAGCCGGCGCCATTTTGCAAAATGGCCGCCGCAAAATGGCGGCGGCCATAGACCAAAACGATTCGACGCAGGAGGTCGTTCCGGACCCCCGCTGGACTTTTGGCAAGTCTTGTGGGGGTCAGGAGGCCCCCCCAAGCTGGCCAAAAGTTCCTGGGGGTCCAGCGGGGGTCAAGGAGCGATTTCCTGCCGCGAATCGTTTTCCGTACGGAAAATGGTGCCGGCAGGAGATCGACTGCAGGAGGTCGTTCAGGTTTTAGTTGCCGTGTTTTAGTGTGCCGCTGGCATTTGGGGGGGGGTTCGGGAGGGTGGGGGATTTAATTTAAAGGGTCGGGGGTGGGTTTTAGGGTGTTTTAGTGTGCCGGTTTTCCTGCCCTCCCCCTTCCCCCGATTTATGATTTTTTGACGATAAATCGGGGGAATTGGTATTGTATCGTGGCCCTAACGATTTTTGACGATTTAAAATATATCGGACGATATTTTAAATCGTCAAAAAACGATTCACATCCCTACTCACTACATTTAAGATAGCCAGCTACATTCAACAGTGCAGGTGCACTATTGAATATATCTCCAAAGATAGCTGGATAAGTTTAGCCGGCTAAAAGAAAGAAAAAACATTTAAAAAGGAGAAAAAAAGGATACAGAATAAGTTGGGCAAATGAGGTCTTTAGTCTTATCTACACAGCTGCAGCGCTTACTGTGCAAGAGAGACAACGGTATTGGAATTCTGTTTCTGTTCACTGAAGTAATGCGGAGAAGCAGTGAACAGGGGTGATTTTTGTCTCTGTCTAGCTCTAGTGCACTGCAATCTAGAGAGCAGCCAGAGCTCTGAGCCTTGTCCATTTCTTCTTTTGAGTTAGCAGCACACATACACTCTTGTATGTGAGACACATTTTTGTACACTATGAAAGTTACTGGGTGTACTATATTGTACTGTAATTGTAGTAGTACGCATAGGCATAGCCAGACAGAAGTAAGTTTGCGCCAGTGCCGAGCTGGTAACTCTGCCTAGTAAGCGTACTGTAGTGCAATGTGCACTCAGCCTTTCCACTGTTTTTTGTATATGACAATCAATATTAATATTAATACGTGCATCCCGTAGTGTTAGCCATTCCCCATGTTCTTTTATATCCCTTGTTAACAATCCCCATATTTAAATGTTTAATGTATTTGACAAAGGTAACGCATAAGTTCCTGCAAATTTTGTTTAAATGTAAACCGATGTGATATGTAAAATCGAACACCGGTATATAAAAGTAAATAAATAAATAAAATAAATAAATTATTGTGAATATACTACAGAACTTCAACAAATTATACCATGACATCAAAAAACCCAGTAGCCACTATTTCCAATTCTATTATGCCACTAGAAAGAAAGAGGATAGGAGGGAATGGCAGCAGGAAGAAAAATGGCCGGGGAAGAGGAATGGGTGTTCCTGCAGAGTCAGCCAATGCTTCCAAAAGCACAAGCACTGGCAAGTAGTAACAGCAGGTAAAAAGGTAGCCCTGCTCCTAAGTGAAAACACTATATACTTTTTTAGTTGCAGACAAGGAAGCATGGAATGCTCAGGCCATAAGAAATTAAGATTAAGAGCGCATGTGGCACCGCACACTTTGGAGCAGCGGTAAAAAGGAGGCAGAGCCATTGAAGGCTGGCAGGGGCAGGGCAGGGGGCAGCACCCAAAACCAGCAACTGTTTCTCAGGTAAGGGAGAAAGGCAGTATTTGTAAAAAAAACAAAAAACCAAAACGATTCAGAGAAAGAATTGTGTCCAGGGATTCCAGCTAGTGGCTGAATGAAATTTGAGGCTTCCAATCAGTAGCATGGCATGGACAGGGTAGAAATGTTACCACAAGAAAGGAGAAAATCAAACCACAAGTCCTAAATCCCTAGCCCCTTCTCCAGATGATGCTGTGGGGAAACCATCAGGCCTTCTCTAGGGATTTCCTCTGACATCTCTCTGCCCTAGGGGACTAAATTCTCCATCTTCTGACTTCTAAATGATTCAGTTAGTCTTTTGCCCTCTACAGATGCAGATCTGCACATTGAGACCACTAGAGACCTCTCCCAGATATTTCCTCTGGATTCTTCCTGCCCAGGGCTTCATGCCAGTTTGGTTGGTGCCCTACATTTGGAATCTCGTGGTAGTCTTGCCCCTGTGGGTGGCTGCTTTGTACCTCTCACGCTGCCTTTGGGTCTTCATGCCACTCTTTATGCTGCTTTGATCCTCTCTTAAAGGTAGATTTTTTTAAAAAGGTGCATGCGTCCATATGCGCGCAGTTCCTGCGTGCACACATGGACGCGCTGATTTTTTTTTTTTTTTTTTTAACATGAGCGCGCTGGCAAGTGCATGTTATAAACGCTGTTGGACGAGCACGCATGTGCGCCGGATTTTAAAATTCATGCACGCATATGCATATAGCCCGCAACTTGTGTATGGGGGGGGGAAGAATTTTACAGAGCAAAATGCGGCGATGCGAGTAGGGCTTCCCCAGTTTCCTCCCAGTCCACTCCAATTAAGGAGTGGACTGGGAGGGAACATCCCTATACCCCTACCCAACCTTCCTACCTTTTCCCCTCTCATCCCTGATCCCTAACCCCTTCCTAGCTATTAGAATTATTTTTGTGTTACCTACCTGCCCCTTCGGAACAGCAGTAGACTCTGCGTGCCGGCCAGCTGCCGGTGCTCGCTTCCCCAGGACAGCGGCTAATGGCACTGTCCCAGCCCGCGCCCCTACCCCACCCTCGGCCTGCTCCTTTCTAGTGGCCTGGCACGTCGGTACTTAATGGGTGTTATGCGCATGGCCGGGCCCCTTTGGAAAATGCGCGCTGACCGCACGTGCATAACCCCCTGATTTTTATGCATATTCGCATTTTAAAATCGGGCCATTGGTACCCTGGGATTTCTTCACACCACCTTTGCTGCTTTGTTCTCACTTCATGGTGCCTTGGGCTGTTCAAGTCACTCTCTGAGCCACTTTTCCTCTCACATTCTATCTGGGGGGTGCTCATGTCACTGATGTTGGTGCCCTTCGCCCTGCCTTTGAAGCCTCTGGGTGCTCTTCCCATGCTCTTTGCTCCTCTCACAGAACCTTGGAGATCTCTTGACCCTGCTTGTACCTTGACTATTTATACCACTTCTGGTGCCACTTTGATGCAATCTTGGTGCCTTGGAGTGCTCTTTCCCCTTCTGATGATATCTACCCAGAAGTTTCATTATAATTCATTAGAAAACCCCGATTTTGGAGCCTGCAAAAGGCTGCATTGCTTCCCCCATTGACTCTAATGGAAAAGAAATGAAGAAATGGAATGAACACGTTTTTTTTTTTTCATCTGAAAATAACTAAAGAAAAGTAGGTGACTTGTGAAATGAATAACTGAACAGAAACAAAGTGTTTGCCTCTGCACATCCCTATTCTGCATTGTTAAACTATCTAGCTCCCAAGCCATTAGTTAAAATTGAATATTCTATAGGGACGCGTGCAACCAGATGGGGTAGCTATGCAATTTTCCACCGTGAAGGGGAGTAGATGGTAGAGGTTTTCTATTTACTAAATAAGTCTTGCAAATATTGGTTAGAGATGAAAGCAAAACTCAATCTCAAATGCTGAGTAAACATCAAGCAGAGAAGTTATCCAGATTAAATTACCTGGATAACTTAGACAAATATTCAGCAGCACTTATCTGGGTGAATGTGCCACTGAATACACTCATCTAAAAATACCCGAACAAAGTTATTTGGGTAACCGTGCCATTCACTGGGCCTTTTAAGACCACAAAAAAACCAGTAGCTGGTTAGCGGCAACCCTATTCTTTCTCCCTCCTGAGTGGGCCCCATTCCTGCCCACAAGAACTTAAATAAAATGCAGAATGGGCTACAAATGTTGCTACAAATCTCCACCCCTGAGCCTCCAAAAGTGGCCCAAAAGCCCAGAAACAGGGGGAGAGTCTAGTACTTCCCTCCTACTGTGCTGAATACCAAGTGCCGGTACAGCTAGCAGCTGTACCGGCACTTGGCATGCATGCATTGACTTTACTCAGAGAGAAGACAGCAATGATTGGTCCCCTTCACTGATGGTTGAGCCATGTTGGGGGTTAAGGGGTGGGCATGGGAGGGAGGATTTGCAGCAACAGGTCATTTTATAAGTTAAAAGATGAGGAGTGTGGGATCGCCTCTACTTGGGTGGTGCTACATTTGGTTTAATTAATTGAGGGGTAGAAAGAGAGATTGTGCTCGACTCACACTTCATAAATTGGCCTTTTTTTTTTTTTTTTTTAAACCAAACAGATTTGAAGTTCTATCTTTGTTTATTTACAGGAAACATATAGTTAATTTATGCATTAGGCTTCTGTCCTACATTGCAATGTCATGGCCTATCATTCACTATTCCCAGTTGCTACTTCACTTACTTTTCATGACAAACAGGAGGTTCTGTGAAAGGGCATCTTTATTTTTTTCAATGGCACCGGAAATTTCATAATTCACCTGCAATTAAATAAAGCACACAAAATGACGACTTGAGTTTTGTTAAAAAATGCTGTCACTTTTGGCATGCATAGTTCATTATGCTTTTGTCATTTCTGAGTTTGTCCAAGCTATGTATGCAGATGGAAAGGAGCTATATGTACCCACAGAAATAGGAAACAAATCATCAGCTGAGTATTTTCAGAGTAAAATGGGATTTCACTATGGAAGTAAGAGATGACAATCAAAATTTGGCAACATTGTATATGGTATAAAATGGGCACTCAATAGTGTTTTATGTCCTGCCTGTTGAGAATTACTAATTGCAAGCACTTTCCTTCATAAGAGAAGACATTGCTTTGTGCAGGGATCATGGCTGCGAGAGAAAAGACTAAGTAGTAGAACGGAAGAGATGACTTCTTAGAATTCAGTTTTTCCAAACTTGTTTTATTTGCTATATAACATTAATAACTTTCAGCCCCACATTCCAGAGTATTCTAACATCTTGACTCAGTCTATCCCATTTTCTGTAATAGGGCGAGGCAACTCCAGTCTTTGAGTGCCAAAAACAGGTCTGGTTTTCAGGATATCCAAAAAAGGATAAGTATGAGAAAAATCTGCGTGCGCTGCCTCCATTGTACTCAGATATATCTCATGCATATTCATGGTAGATATTTTGAAAACCAGCCCTGTTTGTGACACTTAAGAACAAGAGTTGTCTAACCCTGCTCTCTAACAAATCTCCTTAATTATCACCTTGCGCTAAATTTTTCTTTTCCTTTTAGAGCTCAGATGGTGCGCCATGATTATGGGTAGGTAACATGTTGGCCTGGAAGATCATCATGATGAGCTTGGCAGTATGAAACTGGGCCAGCTTGCGTTGAAAATAAGAGAGTTTGAATAAAAGGTACGAACAGAGGTGAGCCAGCTACATTTTGGATATTGCAAGATTTCAATCCAGGCAGGGTCAGATGTGAGAAGAATCAATAAATATCCGAGTGGTGATCATAAAGGATAACCCAAACTGAGCCATGCATATTATTTTGTCCATTCCTAGTTCGGTACGCTACTAGGCTGTCAGGCAACACAGAATGCTAGTTGTTTGGAATCAGGCATAGGAATCATGATTCTTTGCTCCGTTTGATATAGAAATCTTATTGCACTCTGGAATTCACTTTCTATTTAAATCAAGATCACAACAAATCACATGTGACAGTGTAGTAACAGTTCTGTTTTATTTGTTTGTAATGTTTGCTTAGCAAAATTCCAGCTAAGCAGGCTTGATTTCAAACCAAGGGCCTGACTTACAAAGACATTTTTCCCCATTCTCTGTCTATGGTAAGAAAGCTTGTTAATTTAGGCCTTAAATCAACAAACAAAAATTAACACTCACCTTTTCTATTATATTATCATTTTTTCCATATTATAATAGATAAATGAGCATATTGTTCAAGGTTTAGCTAGCTCTTAAAGAAGCCTAGGCAAAAGGTATTTAAAAAAGTTAGATGCTGATCTCAGTTTGCCATTGGGCTGAAACATTTTAAGTTAATTAATGCAGTATGACTGCAACATAGACCTTTTTTGTCTACTTTGTAAGAAAAATACATGAAATCATTTTAGCAGACGCACACACACACACACACTTAGGTCTCTATGGTGTTTTATTTATTACGTTACTGTCAAGACATAAAGGTGGAGATAACAGAAGCCATTAAAAGTCTTTGATGAAGCCGTGAGATCACTTAAAAGCTTGGGCCTATCCATCTTTTCAGATTTCCCTCTAGAACAAAACAACTTGTTAAGTGAATGTTCATCACATATTCTGTGAAGATTTATGCCAGTACTCCATTAGAAATAATACAATAATAAAAGGTAGAGGTAGTCGGCAAAACGAGTTACTACCCATTTAGGAACATATGAACCTCCAAAACATGGATGGATGTAGAGTTGATAAGTCTTCTTGACAAACGAGACTTTTTTTTTTGTCATATAAACTCCTTTGGTTGCTCTAATGCTTATACTAGATTGATTTCATCGTGATGGCTAGGGATTCAGACTGGAGAAAAAAAAAAAAAGAAACCGAAAGCTTCCTTATTGATTGTATTTCCTCTTTTGTCCTTTGAACTAAAGGCTCAGTTTCAGAGTCGACCTGGACTTCAAACTGTCTCCCTACCAGGCTGCCAATAGCGAAGAAGAGTTGATCATTGAGGAATGGCATTTTTGACACATGCACAGTTGCGAAATTGAAAATGAATTGATCAGCACTTAAAGAACATGGGATAAGCACAGCTTTGCAGAGCAGAAGCCGGTCTTTTTGTTTTGATCTTTTATTGATATGTTATACATCAAGCAATGGTTATTTTAACATACAGTACTAAGATCCCTGCTTATATGACAGTGATTCTGAGACAGTAAGGCATTTAGCTATAATGAACATTATGTTATCATGTAACATTATTAATATGATTTTGGTATTTATGCTATTATTACTCAAATTTTACAGCCTTAGACTCCTGTTTTCAATATGTTCCATTCTGTGTCCATGGCATAACTCTTGACAATAGGGCTCACATTATATGTTAACTGCTTCTTATAAAATTGGTATTAGATTCCAGAATATTTCATTAATATGGAGGCCTGTTTTCGCTTTTAAAAGAATCAATCAGGCACACAGTTATCATGGGTTAATCACATGTAAAAAAAATCATCAGAATTGCATATTTTGTTTTTAACTATTTGACAGAAATAGGAGAAATCAATTGAAAATAAATAATTTCCAGATAAATATGACATGAGCTAGTGGAAGGTTACCATCTTGTGAGAGATCTGGGTTTGACTCCTAAATTTGGTTTCTACTGGTCAGACCAGTGGGGACTGGAAAAAGAAATGGGGTTCTAGGACATAAACATGCAAATTGAGACCCCTTTACTTTTGGCAAAAAAAAAAAAGGCAGCTGCCTCGGGGACCACTGCATGAGCACACAAGGGACTGCCCTGATGAATTTTATTGGCCGGTGCCCTGAATCTCGGGTGGCAGAGAATAATCCTCTGTTTCCTGCTCCAGCCTCTCCCCTCCCGGGCAGCACACAGGAAAACAGGAGGAGAGGGGCCGAGTTGTGGAGGAGACAAGAGCAAAGAGAGTCACCTGCTCCCTACCACTCCTCTCCTATCCCCTTTCTTTGCCACTCTCTCCCACTTCCTCCCCCATTCCTCCTCACACCTTCCCCAGTCTCTCGTTTCCCACTGTGGCTTTCACCCAGTCCCTAGTTCCCCCGTTTCCAACCTCTGTACTCACACCATCCCCACACACACACATCTCATCTTCTGTCTCTCATCTCCTTATCATCTCAAGCTCTTTTGCTGTCTGCAGTAACTTGAGTGGCAACAGCTTGGGAAACAGCCAAGAAAACAAAGGAGGCAGAACCTGGCTGTTTCCTTACCTGCACTTTTATTTACAGCGAAAGCTAAACAGAAAAACAGATGCAGCTCATCTTGCTGTTCTGACAGTGTTCAAACATCAATTACAACGTAAGAACAGAAGAAATTGCCATACTGGGTCAGACCAAGGGTCCATCAAACCCAGAATCCTGTTTCCAACAGTGGCCAAACCAGGCCATAAGAACCTGGCAAGTACCCAAACACAAAGTATATCCCATGCTGCTGATGCCAGTAATAGCAGTGGACATCTCCTTCAAGAACTTATCCAAACTTTGTTTTAAACCCAACTACACTAACCACATCCCCTGGCAACAAATTGCAGCATTTAATTGTGAGTTGAGTGAAAAAGAAATTTCTCCAATTAGTTTTAATGTGCCCCATGCTAACTTCATGGAGTGCCCCCTGGTCCTTCTATTATCCAAAAGAGTAAATAACTGATTCACATTTAATCATTCTAAACCTCTCATGATCTTAAAGACCTCTATCATATCCCCTCTCAGCCGTCTCTTCGACAAGCTGAACAGCCCTACCCTCTTTAGTCTTTCCTCATAGGGGAGCAGTTCCATCTTCTTTTTCATTTTGGTTGCCCTTCTCTGTACCTTCTCCATCACAACTATATCTTTTTTGAGATGCGGTGACCAGAAATGTACACAGTATTCAAGGTGTGGTCTCAACATGGAGCGATACAGAGGCATTGACATTTTCCATTTTATTCACTATTCCCTTTCTAATAATTCCCAACATTCTGTTTGCTTTTTTGACTGCTGCAGCACACTGAGCCGATGATTTCTAAGTATTGTCCTCTATAACGCCTAGATCTCTTTCTTGGGTGGTAGCTCCTAATATGGAAACTAACATCGTGTAACTACAGCATGGGTTATTTTTCCCTATATGCATCACCTTGCACTTATCCACATTAAATTTCATCTGCCATTTGGATGCCCAATCTTCCAGTTTCACAAGGCCTTGCTGCAATTTATCACAATCCACTTGTGATTTAACTACTCTGAATAATTTTGTATCATCTGCAAATTTGATTACTTCACTCGTATTCCTTTCCAGATCATTTTTTTAATTCTTTATCTATCAATTTCACATTTTACAAAACCCAGAATTTTGCAAGTAAGAAAAAGCAGATAAGATGGAATATTAGAAATAACACTACTTCAGATACACAACTTTACAGACAATATAGTAACTATTCCATCACTCTTAATTTTATAAGTCAATATACAGTGTAACCACAAGTTCTGGGATCCGATAACAGAGAGACAATGAGGAATAACTAAAAAGAAAAAGAATAACAGTGGCATCTAACAACCACTTTACGAATTACTAGGGGTAGATGTAAGGGGGCTTTTTGACGTAAAGAAATTACTTAATTGCTGAGAAGTGAAAAATATGTTAACCTCAGCTCCTTTCTTTAGTATGCATTTACAGGGAAACTTTAAGTTGAAGGTATATCCCAAAGCAATTGCCTGCTGGCGGGGGGTTAAAAACTCCCTTCGCCTGCCCTGAGTAATTGGAGATATATCAGGAAAAATGTTTACATTTTCGCTATGAAAAATGGTAGGAAATTTTCTGAAATAATTTTTCATTATTAATTGAACATCCAGAAGCGAAATTACTGAAACCAATAATGTAGCCCTATCTACTACTTCTGCTGCTGAATTCTCTAAAAATTCAGTTAAATTCTCTTGTACATTTATTCTATTTGCTGTGGAGTTCACTTTAGGTAGAAAGAAACCATTTGTTTATAGCTGGTAAATGATCTTCATCAAAACAAAGAACCTCTTTCAAAAACCTCTTCAAGGAAATGTATGGATTTCTCCCAAAACAACGAGGAAAATTTAAAATCCTTATATTTAGATGTCTGGAGGCGTTTTCTAATGTTTCTATTCTTCTTGCCATAAACTGATTGGCTTTAAACTTAAGATTTTCACGACCTTTTTCTTCCAATTTCTCTACCTTCTTTAATACAAAGTCAAATTTCTGCTGAAATTCAAGCGAGTTTTGGGTACCTTGAGAAGCCAACAGTTCCACTTTTTCACTTACTCGATTCACCACCGTAGCCACCCTCACCATCAGTCCCACAACGCAGCGTTAGTCACATTTTTGGGTCATTCTGGGATTTTAAGGGGAGTAACAGCTTGGGGAGTTACCTGTGGCAAAGGCAGAAAAATGTCCACAGGACTTACCCCAGCGCCCCTTCCTTCATGTCCGGGTAAGAGATGGTCCCCGCGATGGGGCTTACTTCGCCCTGGGCAGCTGAGCTGATATTCAGCGCTGGAAGCACTGTGTTCAGCGTTGACCCCTCTGCCTGTGGCCCGGAAGAAGTTCCTCCCTCCAATGTGCCGGGTTGAAACAATAACCCCGTTTCCTGTGACGGTGCTGACCTCAGTTCGGGACTCAGGCTCGTCTCCTCCGGGGCAGCTTCTTCTCTCTGCTGAAACTGCTCTAAGGGCTCCTCGACTCCTGGAAGAGCTGTGGTTGAGGAGGTAAGGAACCGAGTAATCTCCTGATAGACAACCGAAGATGGTAGGGGTGTCGAGGGATATACCATGACTTTCCACTTTCCTCTTCGGTGGCATATTGAAAAAAGTTTAAAGCCAATTTTTCAGAAGAAAACACGGAGGTGCTCAGTGCCGACTCCTATCATGCCGCCATTTGGAAGATTAAATCCAGATCATTTATAAATATATTGAAAAGCACGGGTCCTAGTACAGATCTTTGAGGCACTCCTCTGTTTACCCTTTTCCACTGAGAAAATTGTGCATTTAATCCTTCTCTCTATTTCCTGTCTTTTAACAAGTTTGTAATCCACGAAAGGACATCGCCTCCTATCCCATGATGTTTTAGTTTTCTTAGAAGCCTCTCCTCAGGAAGTGATAGGACTGGAGGTCACCATATTTTGAATTCTTCTTTCAGGGGTGGAAGTATTTAGTTATCAAAAGGCACTGGGCACTTATTCATTCTATCAGGGGGTGGAGTAGAGAAACTGGTCATCAAGGCCCAACTCAGGAGGGTCATGGAGAAATAAATCCCCTACGCTAACTAGTTCTTTCATTTTCAGATGGCTGGTAAGGGGGATTTCGCAATGTAGTGTGTTTGCACTACAATTTTTATATTCACATGCAGGCTTGAATTGCCTGCTTGCTGAAGAGGCTATATTTTAGTGGACATGCAAATTTAATACAATAACCTTTAAGTCTCATTTTAGCATACATACTCACATGTTTACTGGTAGCATTCGTTTTTAGGCCTTTAAACTGGGCAATTTAAAAAATGACTCTTGGTGGTACAAAGTCTGCCATATTTGTGCCAAATTTCAAAGAGAAAGTGCTGGGGTAGAAAGTGTGTGGTAAAAGATTTTCAATGCTTACATGGAACAATGCAATGGGATAAATTCTAAATCAAATCACCGTAGGTTTTGACATCTACTTCCCTCATTCAGATTTTATATTTTATTGCTCATAAGGCAGAGTGGGTACAGGTAAATATCTCCAAGCTCAATATTCAGTAAGATAATAAATATTTGCTTTGCTATGTAAAAATAATGGACCTATTCACATGTGTTATTTTTCTGCAATGATATAAGGAAAATTTGGATGTGGTGTGAGGAAGGATAGGTTGAATATCCAATACTGAAAATATTATTTGGAAATTGACTAGAATTATGGAACATATTTCTTCCTTTAATAAGAAATTGATGATACTTTACTATCCTTGACTTTAAAACATGTCTTTAACAACTGTAAAGACAGATCCTTCCTAGAGATAATAGAATATAGAATTTTTATGTAAAAATATGAAGTGGTTGAAGCCAAAAGCATAATAGAGTTTAGGGATGTGAATTAGTACCGGATTCGCTTCCAGTATCGAGTTCGGGTAAAAACCGCAGGAAATCTTCATTCCCACGATTCTTACCCGTTTTAATCGGCTGTGTCATGCCGAAAAAAAACAAACCACCCCGACCCTTTACATGTAATTCTTTCGCATCCTCCACCCTCCCGACCCCCCCCCCCCCAAAAAAAAAAAAAGTTTAAAGTACCTGGTGGTCCAGCAGGGGTCCCGGGAGCGATCTCCCGCTCTCGGGCTGTCGACTGCCACTAATCAAAATGGCGCCGATGGCTCTTTGCCCTTAGCATGTGACAGGGTATACATGCCATTGGCCGGCCCCGTCACATAGTAAGAGTAATTGATGGCACGGCCATCCATTGGGTCAGGTTCCTCACTCTGAAGGACATCAAATCTTCACAAGAGTGTACTGTTCTGTTCGTACATCTCACTCTGAATGTCAAAGTGGCCCCTAACCCCTACACTACTACCTAAACCTCACCTTAAGTTACTAGGTGGGCCTCCTATAGAGGTATACATACCTAACTACTATAAGGGCCTTGTAGCTAGTAGGGATGTGAATCGTTTTAGGACGATTAAAATTATCGTCCGATAATTTTAATATCGTCTTAAACCGTTATGGAACACAATACAATAGAGATTCTAACGATTTATTGTTATAAATCGTTAGAATCGTGAGCCGGCACACTAAAACCCCCTAAAACCCACCCCCGACCCTTTAAATTAAATCCCCCACCCTCCCGAACCCCCCCCCAAATGACTTAAATAACCTGCGGGTCCAGCGGCGGTCCGGAACGGCAGCGGTCCGGAATGGGCTCCTGCTCCTGAATCTTGTTGTCTTCAGCCGGCGCCATTTTCCAAAATGGCGCCGAAAAATGGCGGCGGCCATAGACGAACACGATTGGACGGCAGGAGGTCCTTCCGGACCCCCGCTGGACTTTTGGCAAGTCTCGTGGGGGTCAGGAGGCCCCCCACAAGCTGGCCAAAAGTTCCTGGAGGTCCAGCGGGGGTCAGGGAGCGATTTCCCGCCGCGAATCGTTTTCGTACGGAAAATGGCGCCGGCAGGAGATCGACTGCAGGAGGTCGTTCAGCGAGGGTTCCGGCGCCTCGCTGAACAACCTCCTGCAGTCGATCTCCTGCCGGCGCCATTTTCCGTACGAAAACGATTCGCGGCGGGAAATCGCTCCCTGACCCCCGCTGGACCTCCAGGAACTTTTGGCCAGCTTGTGGGGGGCCTCCTGACCCCCACGAGACTTGCCAAAAGTCCAGCGGGGGGTCCGGAAGGACCTCCTGCCGTCCAATCGTGTTCATCTATGGCCGCCGCCATTTTTTTGGCGCCATTTTGGAAAATGGCGCCGGCTGAAGACAACAAGATTCAGGAGCAGGAGCCCGTTCCGGACCGCTGCCGTTCCGGACCGCCGCTGGACCCGCAGGTTATTTAAGTCATTTGGGGGGGGTTCGGGAGGGTGGGGGATTTAATTTAAAGGGTCGGGGGTGGGTTTTAGGGGGTTTTAATGTGCCGGTTTTGCGATTTTTCGATTTTTAGTTTTTCACGATTTTTCACGATATTTTACCCCCCCAAACGGCAACAATACGATTCCCTCCCCCTCCCAGCCGAAATCGATCGTTAAGACGATCGAGGACACGATTCACATCCCTAGTAGCTAGTCTCTCTCTCAGCTTAAAATAGTGAAAAAGCCATATCACACAGCTTAACGCAAATGAAAAAGGTGTATTTACAACTGTGCGATAGGGCTTTGCAATTTGCAAAGCTAGCCGACAGCCAGAAATCTTGCCCCAAACTCCTCCCCTTTTCCAAATTTGTATCGCACCATGCGTTATGGTGCTTTTCGCATGTGTTATGATGTTTTCGTGTGCATTAAAGGTGTTTTTCGCGTGCGAAAATGCCATAAAGCACTTTGATAAATGACCCCCTAAGTAAGTTAGATGATTAAGATTATCCATCTAATTTACAAAGGATATTCAGCAGCATGGCTATGTTGACGTTGTTCGTATATTGAAAATATTCGTTATACAGCTTTACAATCTTGAATCTTGTAAACAGTTATGATGGCTTCACCGAATGACGGTATATAAAACCCAACAAATAAATAAATAAATACAATTGTATTGTTTCCTCTCTTTTTGGTTTAGACTGCCTTTAATACCAGGTGATAAGTACTGGAAATGCCCTTTTAGTTATGCAATGACTCTGCAGTCTTTCAGTTTATGGTTGAGATTTTTCAGGATCTATTCTAATCCCATGTGATAGTATATCTAGATGACACCTTAGTCTTCTCAAAGTTTTTGAGGGAACATCGAGGTCATGTAGAGCAACTTCTCCAGAGGCTGTGATTATGCAAAATTAGAAAAATGTATCTTTGAATCAAAGGACCTCCTGTTCCTTGGTTACATTATTTCCTGGCATTTATCTGGAGAAATCCTGTGCATTTATCTGGAGAAATTAAAAGCCATCCTGGATTGGCCCCAACCTGTGGGCCTCAAGGTCCTACAGTGCTTCCTTGGATTTGTAAACTATTGCAGGCAATTCATTCACAGCTACTCCACATCGGCTGCACACTTCACTGCTTTTACCTGAAACGGTTCAGATACCAAGAATTCCTGCTCACAAAGAGGATCCATGCCTGTACCATCCAGACCACTACTAAGCCATTCATACTGGAGGTAGATGCTTTCTAAAACCTTGGGGTAGAGACTGTCCTCTTACAAAACATGGGATACTCGAGACCTGCTCCTATTTCTCTAAGAAGTGTACATCAGTGGAGAGGAATTACATCACTGGAGATCACGAGTTGCTAGCAGTAAAGCTAGCCTTGGAGGATGGTGACATCTATCAAAAGGGGACAGACACCCTGTGACTATTACATGGACATCAAAAATATGGAACACCTGGCCAAGCTCAATGATTGAACTCGTGGCAAGCCCTCTGTTGCTTGCCACGAGTGGTATCGAGCTCCGATACCACTCAGCAGAGAAAAACAATCAGGCCGATGCCCTCTCTCATTCCTTGATCCGGTAGGCTCCATGGAGCCCCCACAAAATACAGTATCATTGAAACAGACAAGGCCTCATGTTTGTGGCCTCAGTCACAGTTCCTCCTGGGAAGACGTCATTCCTAACACTTTCATTAGAAGGTTCTTCATGACTCTTGCATGTGGGACACATGGGCATTACCCGAGCCATCGAGTTAATCTCTCACCAGTACTGGCGGCCTCATTCACATTTAAAAATGTATTTATAGCTTACATCTGATAGTTTGTAATGATTTACAACATACATACATAGTTAAATCAAAGACATCAACAACATAATAAAAAATACTTAAATACATGTGCATTGTTATGTACTTCTGCAAATTAGCTTTTTTGTTTGCCCCAGAAGGCTTGCCTAATCAAGTGTGCTTTTAGTGCTTTCTTGAACCTTTTAGTGCAAGATATTTGACCTAATTGATCGGGTAGAGAATTCCTCTTCTCTGGGAATTCTACTGAGAATTCTCTTTCTGTGGTTATACCTAGCCATGCCACTTTGATGGATGGGACCTCTAATAAATTCTTGCTGCCAGATATTAGTGCTCAGTTTGGCTTATAAATTCTTAAAATAGAGTTAAACCATGGGATTGAATCATTGTGCATTAATTTGTGTACATTTGTAAATATGTTCTATTCTATTCTACATTTTATGGGGAACCAATGAAGACAGGTGTGATATCTTGATCATAGCTATACTGATCAATAAATGTGCTGCTGAGTTTTGCACAATCTGCATGATTCTTATTGGGGCGGATTTTAAGAGCCCTGCTCGCCTAAATCCGCCCAAATCCGGGCGGATTTAGGCGAGCAGGGCCCTGCGCGTCGGTGAGCCTATTTTACATAGGCCTACCGGCGCGCGCAGAGCCCCGGGACTCGCGTAAGTCCCGGGGTTTTCTGAGGGGGGCGTGTCGGGGGGGCGGGCCCGAACCGCGCGGCGTTTCGGGGTGTGTCGGGAGCGTTCCGGGGGCGGGCCCGTGGGCGTGGCTTCGGCCCGGGGCGGTCCGGGGCGTGACCGCGCCCTCCGGACCCGCCCCCAGGTCGCGTCCTGGCGCGCTAGTGGCTTGCTGGCGCACGGGGATTTACGTCTCCCTCCGGGAGGCGTAAATCCCCCGACAAAGGTAAGGGGGGGGGTTTTAGACAGGGCCGGGCGGGTGGGTTAGGTAGGGGAAGGGAGGGGAAGGCAAAAGAAAGTTCCCTCCGAGGTCGCTCCGATTTCAGAGCGGCCTCGGAGGGAACGGGGTAGGCTGCGCGGCTCGGCGCGCGCCGGCTATACGGAATTGATAGCCTTGCGCGCGCCGATCCAGGATTTTAGCGGCTACGCGCGTATCTACTAAAATCCCGCGTACTTTTGCTTGCGCCTGATGCGCCAGCAAAAGTACGCCAAATCGCGCGGTTTGAAAATCTACCCCATTGTGTTTGCTGGTAAGACAAGTAATAGTGTGTTACAATGAAGACAGACATGAAGGGGTATGTGGAACCCTATCCTAAGTGTGCCATGCACACGAGTTCTTGAGCTTGACCTTGGGGGATGTTACAGCCACTGACAGCTCCCAAGGTACCCTGGTCCCAATTGGCCACTAACTGTCATTGACCTTCTCCTCTCAAGTGGCAATACCACTGTATGGGTAGTGATGGATTGATTTTCAAAGACGGCTCATTTCTCATCTCTAGCCAATCTTCCTTCCATCCCTGAACTGGCCAATCTCTTCATCCAGCACATCTTCTGTATGTATGGGCTCCCACTCCACATCCTCTTGGACTGAGGAGTACAATTTACAGGCTGCTTCTGGAAAAGCCTGCACAGAGTAATGGCCAAACCAAGCAAGCAAATTAGACTCTCAAGGCTTTCCTAAGGGCCTACATAAACCAATACCAAGACAACTAGGCATCCCTATTATCATGGGCAGAATTCTGCCATGGTAATCATGCAAGCAGCTCAGTTGGCTCATCACCATTGTATTTGGCCATCATCCTCTACCCCTAAGTCTATTCCAGTCTCCATCTCCATCTCTACAACCAATTTAATGGGAAGCAAACTCCAGGACCTCTGGCAGAAAATGCACTGTCTCCTGGAAGAAGTGGCAGAAAATTCCAAGAGGCAGGCAGACAGACACCACCCAGAGCCTCTGCTTCAGCCTGGGATCCTAGTTTGGCTTAGCACAAAAATCTTACATTTTAAAATGCCCTTGCTGAATTTCACCCCATGATTTGTGGGACTATTCTCTATTATACAGCAGGTGGGGCCAGTAGCCTACAAACTCAAGCTACCTGCAACTCTCTGAATTCACAATGTGTTCCACATTTCTTTATTGAAACCAGCAATCTTATCTTGGCCAATCAATCCACTTCTCAAGCCTACCGAAGTACGATGGAGGAAGACACCCAGTATGAGGTTGAGGAGATCCTGGATTCCTAGAACGTCAGGAACCACATCCAGTACTTCATCACAAAGAAGAATTTTGGCCAGGAAGAAAACTCCTGGGAACCTGCCTCAAACTTCCAAGACCCATAACTATTGAGAGACTTCCACAGATGTTTCTCCAGGAAGTCTAAACCCAGAAATCTGGAGCGAGGGCTTTGGATGGGGGGGGGGGGGGTACCGTTATTCACTGTTCGCAGGACTTGCCCATGACCAGTATCACTTACCCCTTCCTTACCCTGGCTTGTAGCATGGACTGGAAGCTGCCTCACATTGCTCCTGTGGCAGGTCACCGCCAGCACCTCCGCCACCACACCATGCCATTCCCTAAGTGCTTGTGTGTGCAGCGCATTGGCTCTTGAAGACTCCATGGCAGGAAAGGTCAGATCCTTTGCTCCCTGATGATATCATGCAGCTGAATATTTAAACCCAGCCGCAGCTGCTGCTTCATGTCTCAATAATGCATCACCTGCCTAAGAAGCAGAGAATGTTGCTCCTGATTGTTCTTGATTGTCCTGGTTCCTGATTGTGCCTTGTCTTGCCCAATCTGCCTCATCCTGCCTTGCCTTGCACAGCCTGCCTCGTCCAGCCTTGCCTTACCCAGCCTGTTTCATCTAGCATTAGCTCCTTGTCCCAGCATCTCATGTGCATTCATCCATCCTTGACCTGACTTCCTGTTATTGACCTCTTACATAATACCTAAGTACATTTGCCTGCCACCAGGACCTGACCTCTTGCATTAGACCTGAGTATGTTTCATGCTGCCTGGTCCTGACCTCTTGCATTGGACCCTGTCTATGCTGCCTGCCCTGACCATTGGCCTGTTTCTCGACTCTCCAGTCTACTGCCTGTCCTGACCCTGACGTGCCTCTGGACTCTTGCTCACGCCACAGCCTTAGGGACCCATCTAAGTCTTGCCGATTGCCAGAACCCAAGGGCTTAACCCTGCGGGGGAGGTGGCAGGTGTAGGCGAAGCTCCAGTTTGTCCCGCCTCAGGGTGCATTCGCTAGCTGACGGCACAGGGCCTCGTAGATTCATCTTCAAGGCTGCATCAACTATGCTACAGCAAGAGGGTCTCACTTTCATGCTGCTCATCACAAAAATCACACAGATGGAGCTCAGCTATGAAACAGAATAACAAACCAAAACAAACATTTTGCCTCTGCCCAGCTCTAAGGACTACAGAAAACTGCCACATTATAGTAATGGAAGTGAGGTGGACCTCAAACTATTTTCATAGGGCTTGTAAATGAGGAGCTGGCAAATTATGTCCTCTCTTAACAGGTGGTTTATATTCAGTCATTTCCATAATATTAACCTTTCACATATACATTATTTCAATAGGAGAATAACGGCTTGAATCACTGAGCTTTCTTCCTATAGACACCAAACGGGAGAAAAGCCTTTGCAAACGTTAATGTTGCCAGAGCTGTCTTTCCTTGTGCCTGACATTTATACGTGCCTCCTCCAACATTACTCAGTGTAACATCATCGGTAACGCATTATAGGCATTCAAGGCTGTTGCTAAATTCCTGTCACTTCACTGTTGCTCTTTAAAGTTTAATTTTTTTGTCACACTAGGCTTTCAAAAGTATAAAATATGCTCAAGCCACCTAGAGCAACAAATAGGGATCTGTATTTTCTGCTCTGCAGTTAATGACACCGCCCCCATAAAACCATGTTGGCCATTAATTACTGACATTAGCACTGAGCAATAATAAGATGTGTCATTAAAAGGGAACACTTTTATAAGAGCAGAATAAATGATCATTTATGAAATGAAGAGTCAGAACAATGATTTCTTAACACACAAAAATAGAAGTAATGTGTTCATAAAATGCACCTAAAATTAGGCTGTAAATTTTATCACTCGGTGCTGGTGACATTTTTAAACCACTTGAGCTTCACTCTTCTGGTTTATTCTGTCACCAGAAGCCCTCAGTGAAATTTACAACTTTATTATGTACACTTGGATATATTTTACCCTTACGTAAAACCATCAATGTGCAAATGGCTATTGGTGTGAGAGACCTTGTTCATTCCTATGTCTTGTTGCAAATATCCTTTTTTTTTTCTGTTTTATAGAAGGTAAAGAAAGTAGGCAAGCCTTTTTAATTTTCAGAGCATCAGTGCGGATTACAATCAAATACATAAAACATGTGGCACAATAACAAATCTAACACATTAATTAAAAGCTTTAGAGAACACATAGGTTTTCAATGCCTTTTGGAACATCATATAATCAGTAAAAGTATAATCATATAAAATAAACACTTTCGATGGCTTTGTACAGAAACCTGGAACTCATCTCCTGCGAAACTCATTCCGAATAGAATTAACATTAAAACACAAAGCAGTTATGAATTAAAATACTTATTTGAGTAGTCATTGTTGTACTAGATTCTTTTATGGTTCAAAAGCATCATTAGATATTATTTTGACTGTTTCTTTCCTCTGGATGCAAGCGTAAGAAAATCTGTACAAGGTTTGTGCGAAAGCGAGACGATGCAGATGCGAAGCTGAACAAAAAAAACAACAAAACATTCTTTTCTGAGGAGCCAAACAATTTGTCAGTTGTTATCTTTATTAATTGGAAAGATGCACTCAGAAGTGGCAAGGAAGCTCTTTTGCTCATAACGTCTGTGCTCATTAACCACATGCAACTAATTATTCATTTCTGCCAACTTACCCTTCCTGCGTAGTGCATAATGGTGAAGGCGGGTCCTGGATCCTTTGCTGCTAGGTTGCCGTTCCCATCTTTTGCGGAGGAGTACACAGCGTTTGTGTTTGAGGCTTCCAGGACAGACTGAAGGCATTTGTAGAGGTTTTGCTCTGTTGAGCGGATTGACTGGCTTTCTTCATCCAGTATAGATAAAAAACCCGATGGCTTCTGAAATGCAAAACAGAATACGCTTACTGTTGCCTGTGCTGGTGCGCAAAAGAAGGAAAAAAAAACAAAAACACGTCAGAAACACTTAAGCGGATAAGTATAGCCCGTTCACAGCAAAATGCAGTGAAAGCTTATGTTGCTATAGTAAATCAAAAAATGGGAATTTTTTATAAATATATTTTATGTTTACACATATACAGCAAAAATATCTTTCCAAAAAGAGCCAGGGGTGAAGTAGTCTATGCTGTGTCTGACCCGCTTTCATACCTATCAAAAAGGTTTAACTGTACCAGAAAGAAATAAGCCCTTATTTATTTATTTATTTATTTATTTATTTAAAAGTCTTCTATACCGATGTTAGTCGAAACATCACCTCGGTTTACATGGAACAAAAGCAACGGAAATTACAAGTAACAGGGGAAGGGTAAGGGGTACAAAAAACCATAAGGAGAGCAGAGAAGCATAGGAACAAACAACAAGTGAACTATAATGTCATAAGAACAAGGTCATAGCCCTTCCCTTTAAATATCAGATATTCATCAAGCTAAACTCCATAAAGTTTGTATAATTGTGTAAGCCCACTATTTTAAATGGAATGTGCTCATTAACCTAAGAAAAATACTCCCTACAGAATAAAGGTTAAGTGGAAGATCTCTGTCTAAATCTAGGAACAATGTACAGGAAACCATGGAGAAGAGTTTATTGGGGGGGGATGTCCATGGGTACCTACAGATTGTTCACAAATACACACACACACATATACACACAAATTTGCAATTCAGTTCCTCACTTTAATGATAGTAGTGTACACATTACTGGGGAAGATAATTCTATAAATTAATGGTGTATGTTCCTCTGTGCCATGCTCTGCAGCTTTCATCGAAACAACCACTAAGCAGGTTGTACTAACTATAATATAGCACAGGAGTAGGCAGAGTCAGAAGTGGGCAAAACTAAAAGGAGATATTATAAGGGCAATTAACCTTTTTATTAAGAAAGTAAATAAAGGAAACGAGGCAACTCTGCTTTTTCTAAAGAAGTAACTGAAAAGGTTAGCGTTCCTAAACCTCATGGGATCTCAGAAAGTGGAAGGAAGGCAGGCAAGAATATCTGGAAAAGCTTAAGAGGAGCTGGGAAAATAGTCAGGAATGCAAAAATCTAAATGGAAGAAAAACAGCAAACACAGTGAAACGGGGCGACAAGTCTTGTTTTAGATATGTTAATGACAGAAGGAAGTGCAAAAGTGGCACTGTGAGACTCAGAGGTGAAGGGGGAGGAATATGTAGAGGCTGAAGAGGAAAAAGCAAAATATTTCTGTTCGGTGTTCACCGTGGAAGGGCCTGGAGCAGGACCACATAAAACAAATACAAATAAAATTGGAAGTGAGGTAAAGCTCAATCAATTTTTGAAACAGTGTGTTTGTGAGGAGCTAACTACATTTAAAGCAGATAAGGCAATGGGGCCGGATTGGATACATCCAAGGGTTTTAAGCCTGATACTTCACTTGGAATACATATCCAGCACAGCTCACTGCTTCAACGGCAGGGGGGATGAAGAAAAGATGATTTATATTCAGACAACCAACAAGGACTGAATTGCACAGGCTGGGTAAACAAGCGTGGGAATAGCTTGCTTATTACGGCGGTTACTAGCCCTAAACAATTAGCTAGATACTTCACTTAGATGCAACACCAGCACTGCTATCTATATTGATGGCGGGGGTGGAAGGGAAATAGAACCAAAAAGTTACTTATAAGGGCCAAGAGTATGAGATAAGTATGAAAAAAATAAGTGTAAAAGCTTGCTGGGAGACTGGATGGGCCGTTTGGTCTTCTTCTGCCTTCATTTCTATGTTTCTATGTAAGATATGTTTCTATGTTTCTATGTAAGGTAGCTTATAGATGTCCTGGCAGCTCCCCCCCCCCCCCCCCCCGGCTGACCTTTTCAATGCTTCTTTAGATTCTGCAGTCATCCCGGAGGAGTGGAAAAAAGGTGGATGTGGCTCCTGTTCATAAAAGTAAGCAAGCAAGAGGCTGGGAACTACCATCCAGTTAGTCTGACCCCTGTGGTGAGCAAACTAATGGAATCGCTACTAAAAGAGGATAGTGCAGTTTCTGGAATCCAGTGGATTGCATGATCTCAGACAGCATGGTTTTACCAGAGGTAAATCCTGTCAGGTGAATCTGATCAATTTCTTAGATTGGGTGACCAGACAGTTGGATCAAGGGAGACTGCCAGACATAGTATATTTGGATTTCAGTAAGGTTTTCGACAGTTCCACAGAGAAGACATAAATAAGTTGAGTACCCTTGATATGGAACCTAGGGTGACTGACTGGGTTGGAAACTGGCTGAGAGGTGAAAGGGTAGTGTTAAATGGAGTTTACTTGGAGGAGGTGGGCGATACCAGTGGTGTGCCTCAGCGATCAGTCCTGGGATCATTTCTTTTCAACATTTTTATGAGCAACATAGGAAAGTTTTATCTTTTTGCTGCTGATACCAAAATCTGCAACAGGGTAGACAGCCAGGAAGGTGTGGAAAACATGATGAGGGATCTAGAGAAGTTTGAAGAATGGTCTAGAGATTGGCAGTTAAAATGTAATGCTAAAAAATGCACAGTAAAGCATTTAGGATGCAAAAACCCAAGGGAGAGGTATAGTATTGGAGGTGGTCATCTTCGAAGCACATAAGAAGAATAGGATCTGGGGGTGATTGTATCAGATGGATCTTAAGGTGGCCAAAAAGTAGATAAAATGATGGCAAAAGCCCAAAACATGCTTGGCTGCATAGGCAGAGGAACAGTTAGCAGAAAAAGGGAGGTGATATTGCCCTTGTATAGGTCCCTGGTGAAACCTTATTTGGAATACTACGTACAATTCTAGAGATGGATTGGAGTCGGTCCAGAGGGTGGCTACTAAAATGATCAGTGGTCTTCATTCTAAAGCATATGGGGATAGACTTAAAAGATCTAAACATGTATACCCTGAAGGAAAGCGAGATAGGGGAGATATGATAGAGAAATTCAAATATCTCAAAGGTTTACATATGCACAGGAGGCTAGCCTCTTTCAATGGAAAAGAGACTCTAGAACAAGGGATCATGGCATGAAGGAGAAAGGGATTAGACTCAGGAATAATGTAAGGAAATATTTATTCATTTGGAAAAAAGGCTTTTTTTTTGATAATTTTCAGTTGCAAATAAAAACTTATCTTGTTCAAGTTTCACGAATGAAAGTCCCATCCCGACATGGTCCATGTTTTGAAAGTTTCTGCTTCTGCATCAGGAGTTCATAATGTATTTATAAATGTCATTTATAAAAGGCATTTAAAATGGCATCATGACTCAAACTGGTTAGCAGACCGGTAGTATCTATTATGATGGCATAATATGTGTATATAAGTGTATGTATGGTTTTGTGGGGAATTGTTGTTTGAATTATTAATTACTATTTCCCGATTGTATTCACACTGTTGTGTTGAGGAAATATTTATTTACAGAGAGAGTAGTGGATGCATTGAACGGCCTCCCATTGGAGACAAAAATGGTATCTGAATTTAAAAAAGTATGGGATAAATATAGGTGCTCTTTAAGGGAGTGATGGGAATTGTAAGGGTTATATAAATTGGGTGGATGGGTAGACTACATGGGCCATATGGTAGTTTTCTGCCATCATGTTTCTAAGTGCCACAAACACGATTGGATTTCAGGATGCTCACAATGAATATGCATGAGATATATTTGTATAAGATGGAGACTGTGCATTCAAATATACCTCATACATATTCTTTGTGGATATCTGAAAACCTGTGGCACTCCAGAACAGAGTTGTCTACCCCTGGGTCTAGCATCTGTAAATGTGGATATCTGAAAACCTGTGGCACTCCAGAACAGAGTTGTCTACCCCTGGGTCTAGCATCTGTAAATGTGATTATTTTTAGCATACAGCATTAGTACCAAATAATTTCATATGCTATTTTATAGAACCTGAAAGAGTCAGTTCATTCAAATTCAAGGCTTAGAAAATATCAAATTAAATCACATCCAATATCAAATAACAGTGATCAATAAACCTACAGGATTTATTAAAGCATATTTACTCGTACTATTTTATTTATTTTAGGTTTTTTAATATACCAACATTCGTAATACATCACATCATACTGGTTTACATTAAAACATAACTATAGCAAAAATAACAAAAAAAAAACAACTATTAAGTGCTACTAGATGAATACAGCACTTAACAGATGCACATAAGGGTCAGTAACTGCTCTGTGCATTTACATTCTAGTCAAGGCACAGAATAAGACTAAAATGTGCAAAATCATACAGAAATCAAGGTAAAACTGACCAAGATCCAGGATTTGAGGTTTAAAGGCACCCTCTAGAAGGTGAGATATTAGGTAGGATTTGAATATGACCAGAAAGGAAGCATGACACCCAATGTGTAAAGCTATTCCAGACATGTATCAGCAAGATGAGAATAGGGATGTGAATCGTTTTTCAACGATTAAAATTATCGTCCGATAATGTTTATATCGTCTTAAATCGTTATAGAACACGATACAATAGAAATTCTAACGATTTATCGTTAAAAATCGTTAAATCGTGTTAGTGCGCACTAACTCGAGTTAGTGCGCACTAACTCCCCGTTAGTGCGCACTAACTCGATTTAGTGCGCACTAACTGAAAATGATACAAATAAACACTTTCCAGGTCACTGAAGGTCAGTTAGGAATGAATATGTGTTCCTATTGGCTGGCTGCCCTCTTATCTATTGATGTTACCAAGGTTACCACTGATGTGATGGTTGGGGGGATGGGAAATGGAACTGGAAACTAACGAACACCAACAGAAAATGAAACAAAGTGTTCACACTTCCCAGGTCAGTAAAGGTCACTTAGGAATGAATATGTATGTATGTATTCCTATTGGCTGGCTGTGCTCTTATCTATTGATGTTACCAATATGGTTGGGGGGATGTGAAATGGAAACAGTTGGAAAGCTTGACAAAAAAAGTAATGTAATGATCAGCACTCACCTGACTAGAACTTGTTTGTTATTATTTTTGTTAGCAGGCACCTGAAATGCTAGTGCATGTTGAATTTGCCAATCACTGTGCATTTAGAAAGGTGGTCCTGGCTGGAACTGTACACAGTTCAAATATATGTAATTGATTGTTGGTAAGTGTATTTTTTAAGTAGCCACACTGGCACCAGTATGTTTTTCCTCCTACTTAACTCACTAGCTCAGCTTTGTAAGAAGGGCTTCTCTGCTTGTGTGTTGTTTTTGTTTGGTGTGAGGAGAGCAGAAACATCAGATCTTTATTCAATCTACTACAGTCATCTCTTACAGTGCCCTATCCCTATTAATACCAGGAGTGTTGTGATCTTCCTGCACACAGTGCCCTAACCCTGATACCAGTCTGAGACAGCTCCCCTCCCTGCATTACTAGTGAGAGGCTGGCTTCACAGACAGGGGGGAGCTGCCTGACCCTCACTCCTGACTTCCCCCATGTCCCAGCTAGTGAATGGTGTGTGGGTGAGGGGGGGGGGGTGGATGGTGAAGTCTGAGACAGCTCCCTCCCTGCATTACTAGTGAGAGGCTGGCTTCACAGACAGGGGGGAGCTGCCTGACCCTCACTCCTGACTTCCCCCATGTCCCAGCTAGTGAATGGTGTGTGGGTGAGGGGGGGGGGGAGGATGGTGAAGTCTGAGACAGCTCCCTCCCTGCATTACTAGTGAGAGGCTGGCTTCACAGACAGGGGGGAGCTGCCTGACCCTCACTCCTGACTTCCCCCATGTCCCAGCTAGTGAATGGTGTGTGGGTGAGGGGGGGGGGGAGGATGGTGAAGTCTGAGACAGCTCCCTCCCTGCATTACTAGTGAGAGGCTGGCTTCACAGACAGGGGGGAGCTGCCTGACCCTCACTCCTGACTTCCCCCATGTCCCAGCTAGTGAATGGTGTGTGGGTGAGGGGGGGGGGAGGATGGTGAAGTCTGAGACAGCTCCCTCCCTGCATTACTAGTGAGAGGCTGGCTTCACAGACAGGGGGGAGCTGCCTGACCCTCACTCCTGACTTCCCCCATGTCCCAGCTAGTGAATGGTGTGTGGGTGAGGGGGGGGGGGGGAGGATGGTGAAGTCTGAGACAGCCCCCTCCCTGCATTACTAGTGAGAGGCTGGCTTCACAGACAGGGGGGAGCTGCCTGACCCTCACTCCTGACTTCCCCCATGTCCCAGCTAGTGAATGGTGTGTGGGTGAGGGGGGGGGGTGGATGGTGAAGTCTGATACAGCTCCCTCCCTGCATTACTAGTGAGAGGCTGGCTTCACAGACAGGGGGGAGCTGCCTGACCCTCACTCCTGACTTCCCCCATGTCCCAGCTAGTGAATGGTGTGTGGGGTGGGGGGGGGGGGGGGAGGATGGTGAAGTCTGAGACAGCTCCCTCCCTGCATTACTAGTGAGAGGCTGGCTTCACAGACAGGGGGGAGCTGCCTGACCCTCACTCCTGACTTCCCCCATGTCCCAGCTAGTGAATGGTGTGTGGGTGAGGGGGGGGGGAGGATGGTGAAGTCTGAGACAGCTCCCTCCCTGCATTACTAGTGAGAGGCTGGCTTCACAGACAGGGGGGAGCTGCCTGACCCTCACTCCTGACTTCCCCCATGTCCCAGCTAGTGAATGGTGTGTGGGTGAGGGGGGGGGGAGGATGGTGAAGTCTGAGACAGCTCCCTCCCTGCATTACTAGTGAGAGGCTGGCTTCACAGACAGGGGGGAGCTGCCTGACCCTCACTCCTCCGGGGTATTGTGATCTTCCTGCACACAGTGCCCTATCCCTGATACCAGGGGTGTTGTGATCTTCCTGCATGCAGTGCCCTATCCCTATTAATACCAGGAGTGTTGTGATCTTCCTGCATGCAGTGGCCCTATCCCTATTAATACCAGGAGTGTTGTGATCTTCCTGCATGCAGTTCCCTATCCCTGATACCGGGATGTGTGCAAGAAGATCACAACACCCCCGGTATCAGGAATAGGGCACTGCGTGCAGGAAGATCACAACACCCCCAGTATCAGGAATAGGGCACTGTGTGCAGGAAGATCACAACACCCCTGGTATTAGGGATAGGGCACTGTGTGCAGGAAGATCACAACACTCCTGGTATTAATAGGGATAGTGCACTGTGTGCAGGAAGATCACAATACCCCTGGTATCAGGGTTAGGGCACAAGTTCTAGTCACATTGACTGATCACATTACTTGTTTTGTCAAGCTACCAACTGTTTCCATTTCCCATCCCCCATATACTGTCAGTAGGAAACTTGGTAACATGAATAAATAAGAGGGCAGCCAATAGGAATACATATTCATTCCTAAACTGACCTTAACTGACCTGAAAAGTGTCAAATTGTATCATTTTCAGTTAGTGCGCACTAACTCCCAGTTAGTGCGCACTAACTCCCGTTAGTGCGCACTACTCGAGTTAGTGCGCACTAATCGGAAAAACGATTTTTAACGATTTTTTAACTAAAAAATCGTGCCTAAGACGATTTTCTTGCCCTGCCACACGATTTCTATCGTTAAGACGATATGGAAAACGATTCACATCCCTAAATTGCAGCATAAGAAGTTGGTGATAGAGGATAAGATCACAGAAAATCATGCTTCTCCAGTAACTAGAGTTTACAAAAAGCTTGTAGGATGGAGTAAGAGAAGAGCTGCAGAGTGAATTCAGTTTTAGGTGAGTAGGGAAAGCTTGAATTGTTGTTACCATGCTTTGATCAGACAGACATATAGACACACTGAGACCGACATTCAGCGCTACTTATCTGGCTAAACAGCGGCAACTGAATATCCAGCTGCAATCAATGGTCACCACTTGGATAAGTATTTATCTAGCTTACTAATTAACCAGATAAGTGGTGGGCAGGGAGTGGGCGGATCGGGAAGGAACTACTTATCTGGTTAACTTAGCCGGATAAGTGCCGATATTCAGACTTATCTGGTTAAGTTAATTGGATAAATTAGACCTGCTCAACAGCAGCTCTAAGGTTAGCCAGATAAGACTTATCCAGCCGACTTACTTATCCGGCTATGTTTGAATATTGAGTCAAATGAGCTCGATATTCAAAGGGTTAATATGACTAAGGAATGAAAAAGGGGTTCTGCAATTGAAAATAGCGTCATTTTCAAAAAAGTTTACATGCTTAAAACTGAGCTTTACATGTGTAAATGCCCTTTACGCAAGTAAGTGGGCTTTTGAAAATTGCTACAATATGCCGTTGTATTGTCCATACGTTTTACCCACATAAAATGCACTCTACACAGGTAAATGGCTTTTGAAAATTGCTACTATAGTATGTTACATTTACATGCATAACTCCACTGGGTTTGTGGCCAGGCTCTCTGGTCCCAACTCCCAGACTCCCTCCCCCATATCTTGTCCCATTTGCAGTTCCAAAGGGAGCAGAAGTGATCCCCAGTCATTCCTGCCCCACGCATGCCATCCTGCCTGAGGCCAGTGCCATGTGGGAGAACGACACTGGTGAGGCGGAGCTACATGTCTTCCCCCTGTGGACCCATGGATGGGGTAAGATGGGGAATCTGATGGAGGGTGGGAGATTTTTAAAAAATGTTATGGTCTGGGTTTATTTTACACTAAAATAAAATGAAACAAAACAATAAAAATAGAGTTTTAAAAAAGTGGAACAATTCTAACCCCGCCCTCAAACAAAACAAAACAAAATGAAATTTTGGGGTTTGCACACTTCTAATTTTTGCTATCCTTTGAGGATTTGAAATATTTGCCTTAAGGATGTTGCTCTAGCTGAAAAAGAAGATGGCCTGGTTTACATAAGGGATCATTTTCAAATACATTTCTGCACCGGAGATGGACCCCTTGGCCTGAGGTGGGGGTTGAAGCTACCCATAGGGCAAGCCCCATGGGTCCCCACTGTCGGGAGGCGGAGAAGGCTAGGAGACAGAGGCCAACTGGAGCTTCGCCAATACCAGCCCACGTTCCAGGCAGGTTGAGTCCTTGGGTACCGGGGCCGGCTGGTCTTAGGGAAGCCTCAGTCAGACGACTCCCAGTGGATGTTATTACAGGCAGCCAGAGACCAGCAGAGGTATTGGAGGGACCGAGGCAAGTCCAGGTGCCAAGGACAGGACAGGAACAAGAACAGGTAATGACCGGGTAGGAGAAGGTCGTAGCCTGAGAAGGCCAAGTCTAGAGTGATACCGAAGGCATAGTCGAGAACAGGCTGAGTCGAGGCAGGTGGCAGAGCTAGTCAAGGTGCAGAGTTCCAACAAAGCAAGGGTCAAAGTCAGAAGTCAGTCCTGAGCGTGGTTAAAACATAGCAAGGGTCAAAGTCAGAAGTCAGTCCTGAGTGTGGTCCAGACATAGCAAGGGTCAGAGCCAGAGGTCAGTCCAAACAAGGCTAGGTAGGAACCAGGAGTGGAGTCAGGAACAAGGACCAGGAACGAAGTCAGGAACAGGAACCAGAACGAAGTCAGAAACTGGAACAAGTAACGAGCACATGACACGCTTGGAGACCTGTTGCCAAGGGAAGAAACAAGTGGTGGGCCCTGCCTTAAGTAGCAGGGCCCGAGGATGTCATCATCTGGGACGGTGGGTTAGTTTCCCACCGCGGCCCCTTTAAATACCAGCAAAGCACGTGCATGCTCGCCTAGGAGAGGTAGAGCGCTGGACGGCGGCGTCTCCCCGCGGCACATGTGGGGAGACCTGAAGGGAGCCAGGGAGGTCCACAGAGGAGCCAGGAACGGCTGAGGAGGCAGCGGGGGTTCGGGAGCGCAGGTGGCTGCCCACTGCCGCTAGCAAGGATGGGCTGGGTCCCGGAGCCTGGCGCTGGAGGTAAGTGGGCCCAGTCACGGGCCTACCACAGGTGGGACACGCAACATACATTGGAAAGTTATGTATGTTTGTATGTATCATGTACACAAGCAGGTGATATTCTAAAAGTCCAAATTACATACGTCCTAACAAATGTAAACCAAAAATAAGGAATGGTTTAAGGGGCATTTCAGGGCAGAGTTTGGTAGTTTGGGTGCAGCGTAGTATTTTGTAAACGGTAAACACACATCTTACCAAACTTATACAAAAGCTTTTACACATGATTAGTGAATCATGAAAATGAAACTGCAGTTGTCTTTTGTCTGGAGTTATTGAGTGGGTGGTCTGGGTTAAGTGGTGAGTGGTCAGGGTGAACTGGTGGAGGTGTCAGCAAACGGGTTATTAAAAGCACACGCACAAGTGTTTTCACAAGCATATCATGTGTGCATGTAAATTGCAGTAAATATGCATGCTAGAATCTGTTCATGCATAACATATGTGCATCTACTTCCATAAAACATGTATAGAATATATATGGAGCTCCCTACATTGAAAAAGGTCCACATACTGAAACATGTGTGGCTGTAACACTGAAAGCCAGTGAATACATCTTATAATCACTTTTTTTATCAAAGTGGTTTGGAATAGTGAAAACTGTACCTCACAGTCACTGGCTGCCCTTGAGCTACCCACCTCATTGGGTAATACTGATAAATCAGCTTCAGCTGAGCTAAGGAAGAAATGCATCCTGCCTCAAACACTTCAGCTTCCCCTCTGCATTTATGAATCTAGGAGAGATTTATTCCCTCATGTACAAAATCAATTAGATGGTTATCACTAAATTTATTACACGCTGTAATACAGAATTAGCTCTTCAAACGCGCGTGCCAGCAATCTTCGGTGCCCCATGGTGATCTGCGGGCTGCCGATCAGCTCCGCTGACTAAGAGATACAAGAGGACCACATTTCTGCAGGATGGCATTGTGTGGCTAGCAGATCTGAATAGCCAAAGCAGGTTTCCTATCAAGACTTACTGGTTTCAAGAGCATTGCAGGAATGATGTTCTTTGTAGAAAAGAAGGATGATGGCAAGCTGTGGATGAACTTATGCTAGCTCATGGAGGGACCGATACATTCAGCTTTGTAGAAATCCCTCTTTCAAGACCTTGGTCTAGAATCATCTACATACACACACAGAGTGGTCCATATTCAGAAGCGTTTAGCTAACTCAGAAGTCAGCTGGCTAAATGAAAATCTGCGCACTTATCTGGCTAAATTCTAGAATTTAGCCACCTAACCCCTAGATCCATCAAATTGTGTTGTGTCTTCACAGGAGGCGTTTCACTCTCACCCTCGCTGCCCCCACTCATTGGAACTCCCTCCCGCCAGATCTCCGCACAGAAACATCCACCCCAAAATTCAAAAAGAAATGAAAAACATTGCTTTTTCAACAAGCCTACTTCCCCTCTACACCCTCCACCTGACATACGAAAATCTTTTGTCTATATGACTGTTGACGCTATTGTACATATGACTGTTGATGCTATTGTAAATATACTGTACATTACTTTTATTAATATTGTTTTTTTTTTTTTTTTTTTAATTTACAATTTTTTATTGCTGTAAGCATGAACACTACAAAAAGTAAACAGAGAATACAGCAGTAATCAATACAAAGTAACAATTACCCCACCCTCCCACCCCCCGGTCATGCTACTCTAAAAAGAAATAAATTGTGAAGAAATAAATAATAAAAATGTTAAATATGAAGGTTGCATTATATGAATGTAAGCAATAAAAACAAAGCAATATAACCACCATCCAACCCTGCCATAAGGTTATGGAAGGGGTGGTAACGATAAATGTCTCCATAAGATGTAGGGATTCCAGATGTGATAGAATTTAGGTAATCGATGGTATTTAAATGCAGTGAGTCGATATAGCGTACATGTCCTGTCTAGACGAGCCAGAAGTTCAGTAGGGGAAGGAGGTTGTGCCCTCTTCCATGAGGTTGCAATTTCCATAGCCGTTGAAGTACAGACCAGCTGAAGAAATACCTGTGCAGAAGTTGGAAGAGTATCATCTGGAAGATGGAGGAGAGCCTGCACTGGAGTAAGGTGAACTGTTCTACCCAGGATCTCAGATACTATCGTCGAGACATAGGACCACACGTTTTGTATCAAAGCACAGTCCCACCACATATGCATAAAGGTGCCCAACTGTTGGCAGTTTCTCCAGCATCTAGGGTCAAAATTGGCAGAAAAGCGATGAAGGCGAGTAGGAGTGAAATACCACCTATATAAGAGTTTATAATTAGCTTCAGAGATCCGTGCGGATACCGTGCCCTGCGACATTCGGGTAAAAATAATGTCCCATTCTTCTTCAGACAGAGACCTGCCCAAGTCTGTTTCCCAGGCCCTCAAATGAGCCGGTTTAGCAGGCGGGCGAGATGCTAACAGCTTATAAAGTTTAGAGATAAGACCCCCGAGGATCTTTGTGCTGGAACAATAGCCTTCAAATAGTGAGCGTTGGGTCGATATCAGCCTCCGTGATTGCAGCTGAAGGAGAAAGTGGCGGAGTTGCATATATGGCAGAAATTCTGCAGTGGAGAGATGAAAAGTGTCCTGTAGTCGGTCGAAAGCAATAAGCGAGCCTTGGTGAAATAGATGGAAAAAGCTGGATATGCCCTGCCTCTTCCATGCTGTATAGGCAGAACTGGGTAGGCCAGGTGGAAATGAAGTATCATGGAAGAGAGAGCTCTGTAGGAAGTATAGCTCCAGACCCACCAACTTGCGTCTCCATTGTTTCCATACGTTAAAGGTTTGTCGAACACAGGGGGTAAGGAGTACATCTGATCTCCATGTCCTGTTGGGTTGCCATATCAGCGCCGACAGTGGCGTAGTTTGAAGCCAGGTTTGTTCAATCTGGACCCAGGGCTTACCGTCTTGCGGGCGATGCCAGTCAATAATGGGTCGGAGTTGAGCAGCCCCATAGTACCAGAGTAAATTAGGAAGACCTAGGCCTCCCTGCGTCTTGGGCTGGTAGAGAACCATGCGAGCCACTCGGGGTGGCCGACTCCGCCACAGAAATCTCAGTAACTTCCGTTGCCATTGTTTCAGGATGTCCGGACGAATCGGAATAGGTAAGGTTTGAAATAAATACAAATATCTGGGAAGCACATTCATCTTGAGGGTAGCCAGACGCCCCAACCAGGTCAAGGGTAGTGAGTTCCATCTGACCAAATCCTGGTCTAATTTTTGGACAAGGGGTATATAGTTAAGCTGAAATAAGTCAGAAAGGTCTTTGCCTATATAAACCCCCAGATATTTCAATTTGGTAGAGGCCCATTTAAAGGGATGAGAGCTCTGGAGGGCCTTAACTTCCTCCGGAGAACAGGAAACATTGAGAATTTCAGACTTGTCCCAGTTTATCTTGAAGCCGGAAACAGCACTGAAATCCGCAAGCTCATTTTCAATTGCCTTTAGGGAATGGAAGGGGTCACTCACTGTAAACATGATGTCATCAGCAAATAATGACAGTTTGTATTGGTGGGAATTGAGGGAGTATCCCTGTATGGAGGGAGTGTGTCGGATACGCAAGGCCATGGGCTCAAGAAATATGGCAAACAAAAGAGGGGAGAGGGGACAGCCCTGCCTAGTTCCTCTCCGGACATGAAATGAATCAGAGTATTTACCATTTATTTTTAGACACGCAGAGGGGGAGGAGTAGAGAGCTCGAATCCAATTGTAAAAAGAGGGTCCAAAGCCCATATGCTCAAGGGTACTAAACAGAAATGGCCAGTGGACCATGTCGAACGCCTTTTCGGCGTCAATAGCGAGAAGTAGATGCGCCAAGTCCTGTTTGGATGTACCCCAAAGGATATTTATGATCTTGCGCACATTATCGCTAGCCATGCGTCCGGGTATGAAACCAGCTTGGTCCGGGTGGATTATCTGACCAATAAAGCTATTCAGGCGATCAGCGAGAATTTTAGCCAGAAGTTTAAGGTCTAAATTTATCAAAGATATTGGCCGGTAAGAAGCACATAAAGTTGGGTCACGGCCAGGTTTAGCAATAATAGTTATTCCAGCCTTATTGGAGTCGGGTAATAGAGCCCCCCCTCCATGGAGGTAATTAAAATGGTTTTGAAGGTGGGTTACCACAGCAGGCCCATATAGTTTATAAAATTTAGCCGTAAGACCATCAGGACCCGGGGCCTTTCCCGCTTTGAGATTTTTTATTGCGAGAAGGATTTCAGGACTCGTGACTTCCGCATTGAGGAGATCCCTCATCGCCGGAGTCAGAGAGGGTAGAGTAATGGTCTGAAGATAGTGCTCTATATCAACTCCCTGGATGTGAGTGTCAGCCGCATACAGCTTTTTATAAAAGTTGAGAAATTGTATCGTGATGTCCTTGTTGGTAGACTGTAAATGGCCCTGTTCATCCTTGATCTTAAGAATGTGGTTTTGACTAGATAATTTCTTCAATTGGTGGGCTAGAATTTTCCCAGCTTTATTGCCACCCTCAAAATAGTGTTGGCGGGTAATATTCATAGCATGGGCAATATGCTCAACTTCTAGCCTATGGAGGTCCTCTCGGGCCTTGGTTAAGTGGGTAAGGATCTTGGGGGAGCCTTTACCAACATGTTGTGCAGTCAGTGTAGCTATACGAGCCCGAAGAGTGGAACAGGCTGCTTCCCTCTGCCTTTTGAGATAAGTGGACCGGGAAATAAAGTGTCCCCTGATGAAGGATTTAAAACTATCCCAAAGGAGAACCGGGGAATCTACTGAGTATTCATTATCCTGAAAAAAATCTTTAATAAGCTTAGTGGAGGATTGTATATAAAGAGGGTCGTGTAAAATGGAATCATTGAGCCTCCAAAAGCGACTTCCATGATCACCACCCTGTGCCCTCAAAGCAAGTAGTATGGGAGCATGGTCTGACCAAGAAATGATGCCTAGGTCAGTATGGGTAACCACATGATACAATGATTTATCCAGGAGGAAATAGTCGATGCGAGAGTAGGAATTATGAGCAGGAGAGTAAAAAGAGTAGGAGCGAGAGTGGGGGTATTTCACTCTCCATGGATCAATCAAATTATGATCCTCCATCAAATCCCTAAGAGCTCTGGTGTGAGTCAGGGAGGTATGGGAATGTCCCTTAGAATTATCCAGGGATGGGGATAGTGTAACATTGAAGTCGCCAGCGAAGATCAGGTGACCCACAGTGTGTTGAAGTAAAATGGGGCGCAAAGCTTGGAAGAACGCAGCCTGCTCTCGAGTGGGGGCATAGATACAGACCAAAGTATAATCACAGTCGTGAATGGTAACACATAACAATAAGTATCGACCACCCGGATCCCTGAGACAAAACTTGCATTCAAACACAATATGGGAAGCAAATAGTATACCAACTCCCGCGTACTTAGCGTTTTTGGTGGCTGGGGAATAGTATTGCTGATTAAATTTGGGGGTTTTCATATATGATTCATGTCGAGCCTTAAGATGAGTCTCTTGGATGAAAACTATGTCGGGTGAGGAAGAGGCCAATTCTCTATAAAAGAGGGCTCGTTTTTGTGGGGAGTTTAGACCCTTAGCATTCACCGATAGAAGGTTCAAATGCGCCATTAGTAAATATTATAGAGAAGAAGCGCTATGTAAAGGAACCCCGTGAGTATAGGTACCTGGACATGAATACCAACAATGGTAACCCCCACTGGGACATTAAGAAGTTCAAAACAAGAGCCCAAAGCAGAGAAAATATTAACCTCCCCTTTATGAAAAACATATAAATGCAATACAAACAGTATATTATACTTTGCATGATATCTCTCAAAATTAAGAAATAGAGTAGCATGACACCCCTGAGGACTAAGAGTCGCCCTCTCATTGGAACAATAGCTTGCCGCTGCCTCCATGCAAGCTTAAGACACCCCGTGTGGGGGAGGAGGACGTCACCTCCAGATATAAAAGAAAGAAATAAAAAAGAAAAAGGGGGAACAGCACCGTCCCCCGCTATAGCAATAGTTACAATCAATAATAGAATCGGGTATAACCATCCAAACTTGATAAGAAAAGAGTAACAGGCAATGATAACTGGGCAGTAATAACAGTTTAAATGCATAGAAAAAGAAATACAATGATTAGTAAGCTCCCAGCTTACTACAAACCGGTATAACAGTCAGTAAGAAAACTCAGTAAAGCTGAAATCAAAGTTATCAGGGTGGCTCAGGGCGTGAATGAGAGCTTCCAGAGTGACGTCGGAGCCTGCTATTTCGTTTGCCCACTCTCTGCCAGGTTGGTATAGATAAGCGAGAAGTGGAATCTCCGGCTGATTTGGCTGTCCCCTGGGAACCAGAGAACCCACAGGTGGAGAGATGTGGAATGGCTTCCGAAGGGTTAGTATATTTGTAGGTAATTCCCTCCATGGTATAGGATAAGCCAAAGGGATGCATCCAGCGATATTTAAAATTTTTGCTGCGCAGGAAGGTGGTGATATCGCGGAAAGATTGGCGGTTTTGCAGGGTAGCCGTAGAGAGGTCCGGGAATATGAGAATATTATGCTCTTCCCAGGTCCACGCATTACGGGACCTTGCTGCTTGCGCAATTTGTTCTTTGATGGTAAAGTCCGAGAAACACACAATGATATCCCTGCAACGGTTCGGTTGCGGCGCTCTCAGAGCCCTGTGCGCACGATCCAGACGGATGATAGGTAGGACATAGTCGTCAGACCGATTAACCTCCGTTAAGAGATGGGAGCAGAAGTTAATGATTAAATCCGCACAGTTCTCGGGCCCCGAGGCCTCGGGGAATCCCCTGAAGCGGAGGTTGTTACGCCGCATTCTATTTTCAAGGTCCGCAATTTTAGTGTTGAGGAGCAGTGTTTCAGAACTTAAAATTTCACACGAGTGTTTGTTAGTAGCAGTCAATTCAGCCTGGCCCTCCACTCGTATGTCTATCTCATCGACGCGGCGCCCAATACTCGTAAGGTCTTCCCGCATTTCCTCCATGCGCTCGTAAAGTTATTTTCTATAGGTCTTAATATCAGCGCGAAGGTTCGCAAACCATTCACGAAATTCAGCGCGGGTAGGATGGGCCGAATCGACCTCAATCGGGGTAGCATCGGGGCCTATATCTAGTTCAGAGCCAAGAGAGCTCGGGCCAGCGCCATCTTGTTCTCCTACCTCGCGGTCAGCCATTTCAGTGAAAGCGCGAGTCCCGTCTTTCGAGAAGGAAAAACGTTGTAAATCCAAAGTTTTCCTTTTGGTAGCCATAGTAGATATTGGCACTACAGGAAATAGTGATCCAGCGATAATTACAGCCGCGGATGGAATCAGATTCCAGTGAATTTAGCGGGAGACGGTGGGAGCTCCAGAATTATGCTGCCATCATGAAGTGTGACGTCAGCGCCCCCCTACTTTTATTAATATTGTTTAACGTCCATTGTAATATCTGTTACTATACTTTACTGTTTATTTATTTATTTAGTTTCTGTTCCATGTAAAGGCATCGCCTATTAGTTCTGAGTTAAATGTACACCGATATGATGTGCAAACGGCTATCGGTATATAAAAAAATGTTAAATAAATAAATAGATAGATTTTGGAAAGAAGCCTAAGTTATCCAAATAATGTAGACGGCTAACTCCATCGAGCAATTTCTTAAAAAAAAATATTTGCATCCCTGGTCTCCTCTCATCTTCCTAATACCATCTAAGCTGAAAAATCTTCAGCCCGGATCATGGTAGCAGCCTACTGTGACTCGGGCCTGGCATGTCTCCGTAAGGGTAGCCTACCAGCATATCACTTCTAATGTTGCATGAATCGCTACACTAGAAACGTATGCTTCCAGTGTAATTTCCTTAGCAACTGCAGAAGGATCGGTCCCAGGTCACGGTAGGCTGCTACTGTGATCTGGGCTGAAGATCTTTCAGCCAGAAGGGACCGAGAGGGTGAGAGTTAAAGTTGGGGTGGGAGAATGGAGGGGCTCTAGAGGCTAACCATAGCTGGATAATTTTATATCTAAACGGCTATTTTTTGAACATTGCTAGCTAAGTTTAAAGATTTCTGGCAATGGTTAGCTAGATAACTTTATCTAAGAGTATTCAGCAGGATACTGAATATCCCTGATAACTTATTCAGCTAACTTCAGCCGGATAAGTTACCCATTCTCTGCGCTGCAGCCTGCTTTCTTGAAGCCCCAATACTCTTCACCCATGTCAGGGATTCTAAAATCATATTCAAAATAGGGACTTCTGTGCAGCCCCTTCCTACCAGAAACCACTAGCATTTTGCCCAGCCTTATTTATTTATTTATTTGATGAGTTTTATATACCGTTATTCGGTTGAGCCATCATAACGGTTTACAAGAGTGTACATTATCTTGTAACAGAGCATTAGTAAGAAACAGTAAACAGATTCTTAACAGATGGGTAGCAGTACAAAACCATTTGAACTATTAAACAATATCAGAGAAATGGATATCAAGTCCAGAATGATTTAAATTGGGATAGAGGGGGAGGGAAGGAGGAAAAGGGAGAAGGGGTGAATTATGCAGTAAACAATTGGGAGTTCAGTTGGAGGTCGGGATGATTAGATGATTATCTATAGGTTATAGATTATCTGTAGGTCTGCCAAGTGCTCCTTGACAATGAGTTCCTCTCGTTCAATTTCTTCCAGCTAGGTCGGCATGTTTGATGCTCTCTCTTCTGTTTCTGGTACCAGGCATTTGAAACAAGCTCATTGAAAACGAGAAAGCACAATAGCAATCTCTAGGGATGTGCAGAGGGACACCATACGTTGCATTCGGGATACGTATTCGTCCGGGGGGGCAAATACGTTGCATACATCTGTATGGCGCCCCGATACAGTTTTACGTCTAATCCTATTCGGTACCCGGCTAAAATTAAATTTACTACAACCCCCCACCCTCCTGACCCCCCCCCCCCCCCTAAGACTTACCAAAACTCCCTGGTGGTCCAGCAGGGGTCCGGGACCCAACCCCTGCACTCTCACACCCTCAAACCAGTTTCAAAATGGCGCCTATAGCCTTTGACTACCATGTCACAGGGGCTACCGGTGCTATTGGTCAGCCCCTGTCACATGGCCATTGGCGCCATCTTGTGCTCATACCATGTGACAGGGGCTGACCAATGGCACCGGGAGCCCCTGTGACATAGTAAGGGCAAGGCTATCAGCACCATTTTGATTCCTGGCTCCCTACGGCACGAGTGCAGGAGATCGCTCCCGGACCCCCACTGGACCCCCAGGGACTTTTGGCCAGCTTTGGGGGGCCTCCTGACCCCCACAAGACTTGCCAAAAGTCCAGCGGGGGACCGTAATGGCCTCCTGCTCTCGGGCCATATTGCCAGTATTCGAAATGGCGCCGGCGCTACCTTCGCCCTCACTATGTGACAGTGGTCGGCCCCTGTGACATAGTGAGGGCAAAGGTAGCGGCTGCCAATACTCAAAATGGCGCCGGCGCTAGCCTTCACCCTCACTATGTCACAGGGGCCGACGGTCGGCCTCTGTGACATAGTGAGGGCGAAGGTAGTGCCGGCACCATTTTGAATACTGGCAATATGGCCCGAGTGCAGAAGGTCGCTCCCAGACCCCTGCTGGACTTTTGGCAAGGCTTGTGGGGGTCAGGAGGCCCCCCCAAGCTGGCCAAAAGTCCCTGGGGGTCCAGCGGGGGTTCGGGAGCGATCTCCTGCACTCGGGCCGTATTGCCAGTATTCAAAATGGTGCCGGCGCTACCTTCGCCCTCACTATGTCACAGGGCCGACCGTCGGGTGCCAGGAATCAAAATGGCGCCGATAGCCTTGCCCTTACTATGTCACAGGGGCTACCGTGCCATTTTGAAACGTACCAAGGGTGTGAGAGTGCATGGGATGGATCCCGCGCCCCCCCCTCCCCCACTGGACCACCAGGGAGTTTTGGTAAGTCTTGGGGGGATCAGGAGGGTTGTTTAAATTGGCGGCCGAATAATTCGTGGAAAATTAGTTGTATTCGTGGGGAATCGCGATACGTTTTGCTTCCCCACGAATACAATGAATATTGGCACATCCGTTGCGGATTGCCAATACGTAGGGACCGAATGCACACCCCTAGCAATCTCATTTCTTATCCCTGGCATGTGAGTCACCATAAAACGTGGAATCTGCTGCAGACATAGCAAAACCAGCTTGCAGAGGAGAGCTATGACCTTGCCTGAGTGAGCCATTTGCTTGTTTATAGTGTCGACCACCCCTGTATTGTCTGTCTTTAAATTCCCTCATCCATAAAAACTTCATGCTAGGTCTATACTGAATGGGTTGAGACATTTTATGTCCCTTCCTATGCCCTGCTCATGACATTTCATAGGTCACTTTCCTGCACTCCAGCTGCCCTTTAAGTATCAATTAAAACTTTTCATCCCAGAAGCATCTAAAAACAGCTGAAATTCTGTACTATTGGTACCAGCTTTCTTCCACATACTCTTTCCATTGCAGGTGTCCAAAAAGGTATCCTATGTCCTTAAATCCAATTGAATGGACTGCTTATTCTTAATATATGCTCTACTCATTGGCATAATCCTATAGGTGAAATGTAGATAACTGGATTGCATGTACTTTAATCTAGCTTTGTTTGCCTTCAACATCTGTCTAACAAAACATTTGAATGCTGATTGCTTCTCTACACTAGAAGTCACCATATTATTTGAATCAATTTCTATGCCCCAAAATTATAGAGCCTGAATTGGTCCTGTCTTATTTTCAGCTACTGGCACTCCCAATTCATCAGCCCTTAATAATCATGCCCATAAATCTGATTGGTTAGGTCCCACAAATGGAAAATTATCCAGGTAATGGATGATCTTCCATAACAAGCCATCTGCTCCATTGCCTACTGCAGGAACATGCAAACTTTCTTAAAATATGCACACAGCACTGTGCATATGATAAGAAGATATATGACAAAGTAGAAATCCCTTTTAAGATTGAAACCCAACAAATGAAAACTGTTAAAATGAACAAGCAGTAGCCTGAATCTGTATCCACTTTTGCCTGCTAGGCCCCACGACTACGTTCCATTATCATAATTACCATCTGATCCGTAGAATAGTATGAAACAAACTAGAGGGGTGGGTTTAAAAATTCATTATCTGCCTACTGGGTTTGATAAATGATGTAGTCACCTAAATTCACCTAGCTTCTTCTTCAGTACCACCCCTAGGGGAAAGACATTCAAATTGAAAAATAGTTTCACCTTGAATGAGTCTGCAAACTTCCAGAGTTAAATCATTTGTAATTTTCTTTCTTTCCACATCTGGTTTCTCAATGGCAGATTTCACACTTCTTAATTCATTGAGTGGAATTAATTCTTAATTCATTAATTAATTCTTAATTCATTGCGACACACTTCTTAATTCATTGAGTGGAATGGGCTTCAAACAAATCATCAACGAACCTACCCACAAAGCAGGACACACCTTGGACCTGATCTTTTTAAATGAGAGCCTCTCCCCCTCAACTGGCACACACTGTACTCCTATCCCCTGGTCCGATCACAAGCTTATCTCCACCACTCTAAAAAATCATCATCCTATCACTTCTCAGTCTCAAAAGACCAAAATCCAGTATAGGAAGCTATGTAACCCTGACACACTCATCAATCACCTAACTCCGGAGTTAGAACTTCTCGACCTCACTGACGCAGTCTCGGCCACTGCTTCCTGGTCCAAAATCACGACAAAAGTGGCCGACCTCACCTGCCCAATAACTATAAAAACTCTTCATTCAAATAAGGACAACAGAAAACCGTGGTACACACCGGAACTTAAATCTATCAAGAGAGTACTCAGAAGCAGAGAACACCTTTGGCGCAAAAACCCTTCCTCGACAAGTAACTTGACGGCATACAAAACACTTATGCATCAATACAGGATCGCCATCCTCCGCACCAAAAGAAACTTCTACTCTCAAAAAATCCATCATTTCATCTACGACCCAAAAGCGTTATTTACCCTTATCTCTTCGCTCACCAAACCATCACCTACTGCGGTTCCAGATGATCAAGCCGCAAGCAAAGCAGCCGAACTAGCTACTTACTTCAAAATGAAAATTCTAAACCTCGTAGCTCCGTTCACGAGCAACAATTCTCCTCTCCCTCCAACCCCTATTACTGCAACCACTCATCCAATTACAAATCTGGAAACCTTCGAACCTACTTCTTCATTGGAGATAGAAATTATTCTCAAAAAGCTCAAACCTTCATCTCACCCTCTGGACGCAATCCCATCCAACCTGCTTCTCTCCATTCCTAGTACTATTTCCAAGCATATTGCAAAAATCATCAATTGTTCGCTCTCACAGGGCCATGTACCAGACCCTCTTAAACTTGCTATCCTAAAACCTCTGCTAAAAAAACCAAATCTCTCCCCGGATGATCCAGCCAACTTCCGCCCTATTGCAAACCTCCCACTCATCGCAAAAATATTGGAAAGAATAGTAAACCAGCAACTCACAGAATTCTTGAACAACAACAAAATCCTCTCCCCACATCAGTTCGGGTTCAGAAAAGCCCGCAACACAGAAACACTCTTAATCACACTTACAGACACCATCCTCACAAGTCTGGATAAAAAACAACCAAGTCTTCTCATTCTCCTCGACCTTTCTGCGGCTTTTGACACTGTGAACCACGCCCATCTTTTGGATCGTCTATCAGACATCGGCATCAAAGGCACCGCCCTAAGCTGGTTCAAGTCATTCCTTCAGAACAGGACCTACAAAGTCAAAATCAACAGTGAAGAATCCCTACCGGTCTGCTCTACGTTGGGAGTTCCCCAGGGCTCTTCGCTATCCCCAACCCTCTTCAATATCTACCTCCTCCCTCTCTGCCATCTCCTCACTAGTCTTAATCTAATCTTCCATCTGTACGCAGACGACGTACAAATTCTCTTACCAATTACCAAATCATTAAGCAAAACCCTCGAGTTTTGGGACACCTGCCTCAAGTCCATAAACAACCTTCTATCAAGCCTCAACTTGATCCTGAACACAAAAAAGACGGAATATTTACTTATCTCGCACGACGGCAATTTCACACAGCTTAACCCACTTCCTGCAACCCTTCCCTCTTTCTCGGGTTTCTCCTCCGAAGTCAGAAATTTAGGAGTCCTCATGGATAAACAACTCAACTTCAAAAGCTTCATCAATAACACCACCAAGGACTGCTTTTTCAAACTCCAAGTCTTAAAACGACTTAGACCTCTCCTCCACTTCCACGACTTCCGTACAGTACTTCAGGCAATCATTTTCTCTAAGACAGACTATTGCAACTCACTTCTGATCGGCCTCCCTGCAAATACTATCAAGCCATTACAGATGGTACAAAATGCCGCTGCCAGGATTCTAACCAGATCCAAAAAATGGGATCACATCACCCCCATTCTGAAGATCCTCCACTGGCTCCCTATCAATTTCAGAATACTGTTCAAAGTTCTAACCATCACCCACAAAGCAATTTTCAACATCACACCTTTGGATCTCAAATTCCCTCTCAGATTGCACTTACCATCCAGGCCGGTAAGAGCAGCTTATAAAGACACCCTCCAGGTTCCCTTTCTAAAAACAACTTCAGGATTGAGAGCCCTCTCAGCGTCTGGTCCAAAACACTGGAATTCTCTCCCTCCAGACCTACGGCTAGAACACTGCCCGGTTACTTTTAAGAAAAGACTCAAAACCTGGTTGTTCAATCAGGCCTTTTCCCATTCAGATAATCCTCTGAATTAAATTCCTCCCGTTCCCCAGCAGTATTTACACCCTTCCTATTCATTTTTATCTCCTTAGTCAAAAAATTTCATGTCCAGATTTTGCCCCTCTACTTAGCTCCTGTTGCCTTCACTACGGTTCACTTACCTAATCCTCACCCCACTAGCCGTTTATTATATTGTACAGTGACACCCTTATATGCCCCTCTGTCCATGATTTCAGCTTGGTGCAATACCTTAGCGTCAACCACTAGTTTGCTGTTTCTTAGTTCAAGACCTAAGCCTCTGCGATCACGGATGTATTATATTTACTCTCTCTGGGACACTGTTTTCTGTACAAATGTTAAATGTTATTCTGCTTGTTTGTTGGTTAATAAGATATTTTATTATTAGTTCTTTGTAATTGTTCACATTTGAAGCTCTGTTAATGTTCTATGTAATTGCTTTCATTTACCGAAGCACTGTTTCTGTTCAATGTAAACCGAACTGATTTGTAAACCATTACAAGAATTTCGGTATATAAAACTGTTAAATAAATATAAATAAATAAATTTCACATTTCTGAACATTAAGGAACCTCATAAGGAATAATAAAACCAATCTTAAAACTTCTTCCAACCTGTCCACATGAACAGGCATCAGTGCCAAGACCCACTAGGCCACTCTGTCTCTCTCGTTATTACATCCCCATACTGGGCCAGACTAAGGGTCCATGAAGCCCAGTATTCTGTTTCCAACAATGGCCAATCCAGGTCACAAGCATAGTTCCCTCTAAGCTGAGTGTGTGAGTGTCATGAAGATCATAACCAGGGAAAAGCGCGCAGAGAGATAAAGTAGAAATGTGGGGTGAGAGGAAGGGGGCGGGGTTAGGCATGGAGCACGCCAAGAGCATGGGATTAGGTGGAGGATGTCAATGGCAGTGTGTGACAATTCAAACTGTGGCTAGGTAATGGTTGCAGCGTGAATCGGTGACGCAGTTGTTGTCGGCTTGCATAGGGGTTGGTTGTGGCGAGGTGAGTGTGTGCTGGTTTTTTGCTTTACCTGGGCCCGGGTTCGAGCCTAGGCCAGTTTCTTTGCCCTTTGGTAGCTGCATTCTAATTTAGCCCAGGATTGAGCTGTTGACACAGTGAGATAGTATTAGCTTTCTTCCTGGGCTGGAAGTTGAGACTGTGCGATAGGCCATGCTGTGCAGAGGCAGAGACAAGGCGGTGAAGATGAGGAGGGGTCGGAGTGGTGGATTCCCCAGCAGCAGTTGGAGCTGTACGATGGGATGGCCATCGATGGAATTAGGAAGGACCAGGCCAGAGGAAAAGCGATATGGGGTACCTCCCCCCTGGGTCCAGCTCAGGCGAGAGTGGGGTGGAGGCCCTGCCGTTGTCGTGGTCTTCCCCTTTTCCCATGGGTTGTGAAGAGGCATTTTTGCCTTTGGATCTTTCATTTCCTGTGGAGAGCCAAGAACCCTCTTCACCAAGCGCAACTGCTGTTGGGGTTCATGGCAGCAGCGAGGCGGCAGGATCTAAGGTTCCTTCATTGTGAGAGGGTTTACGGAGGGGAATTGAGGTCTATAGAGGGGCGAGAATAAGAGCTGCCCCAGCGTACAGAACTGGTCGTCATGGACAAGGTACAGGACTTTTGCACTTGCCAGACCGTAGTGGAGGCACCTTTTCCAGTGGAGAAGAGCAGTGCGACAGTGAGAGAAGGGGTTGATTCCAGTCCTGCCTTCCCGGAGGAGCAAGGGAGCAATGAGTCACCTCACCTTCGCGCCGAGAGGGGAGGCGCAGCACAAGGTGCCAGGCTGAAGAGCATGGCGCTCAGTGCATCAGGTAAGGGTAGGATCCCAGGTCATACCGGAGGTCTGGGAAAATGAGGAGTAGGTCCGCGGGGGAAAGGGCGGGAGGGAGAAAAGGCAGGGAAGGCAGGGGTGTTGAGGGATTTTGGTGGGTGGCCGGCGTAGGAGGCTGCAGAGCGTAGCGTACAGTGAGTAGACCAAGTGCCTGGGACAGCGAAAGGGATTTGAGGGGAGGAGGGCCTGGAGGGAAGGGTAAGTTTGCAGGTAGGGAGGGAGCTGGAATATGGCTGGTGCTTCAGTGGAAGGACGGTAGGTACTGTGGCTTGTCCGTGTGTTTCCTCAGCCACAGCGGAGTGGAACCAACCTGGGACATCGAAAGCGGAGGAATAGAGAGAGGGGGCCGGCATTGGAGGAGTGGAACCTTCCAGGTTTAGAAGACAAGCGTTGCCGGAGATGGAGCAGGGAGCAGCAGGTGTAGCTGGGGGTGTGAGTGGCAGAGGTGAGTGTTCAACAGTGCTAGGGGATAGTCAGGTGAAGGTGGAAAAGAAGCGCAAGAAGTCCAGCAAGAGATCCAGCTCAGATTCCAGCTCGACTTCGTCGTGGTCGTCTACCTCTGATTTGAGTGTTCATGGGTGAGGTGAGGGGGAGGGTCCTAGACAGGATATGGGACACCCAGCCTTGGCTTCATTGACTGAGTTAAGGGAAGGGGTACAAGTAAGTTGCGTAGGAGGATTAAGAGACGTAAATATGTAAAAATATTTAAACTTCTTGAGCGCAGGCGGGGAGCAAAAAGAGGACAAAAAGAAAAGTAAGAAGCGTAGAAGGGATGGTCTTAAGGTGTCCAAAAACATTTTGAACTGGATTAGAGGGTTTTTCAGGTTAGCAAGTGTAGTTGGTCACTATGAGCCGCAGCAATATGGGGCCTTGCTGGCATATGGGAATAGCATAGTAAGAGCTTTTCGAGATTATGAAGGCTGGGCTTGGCTAAATTAGGATGAGAAGTTTAGAGATAAGATGGCGGGGAACAGATATATGTCTTGGGGAACGCAGGACATCAATTTATGGTTGACACAAATGACTAATAAAAGTGTGGGGGATGTTAAACAAGCTGGGCAGTCATGGGCAGTCATGGGCAGGATGTTAAACAAGCTGGGGGTCATGGGCAGGAGAGTATAAACAGCGGTGAGGTGGGGGTAGCTCCTTTCATGGTTCATGGATGGGGCAAAAAGGGGGGAGAGGGGGGAGAGGGGGGCAGAGGTTTGGCAGGGAGCCACGATGTTTGTTGGAGATTCAACAAGGCGACTTGCCTGTTCCTGGATTCCAAGTTCAAGCATGCATGTTCAACATGCAATGGTCCCCACCCAGCCTCCAAGTGTGGCCAGGCCCCAAAGTGCTGCCCTTTCAAAAGGGGGAAAGCTGTGATTGGCACTCAGAAAAAGCATCTTCCCCGTTAGCGTTCCAGGAGCTAGAGAGTTGGCTGGAGCTCTATCCAGATCGTAAGGTGGTGTCTTTCCTTTTTAATGGTTTTGCAGAGAGGGTATTGTATGTACAAGCTCAGGCAAGGTGGTCTGCCACAGAGCTCCAGTAGAGGGGTAATACGAACAAATAATCACAAATAATCTTTCCCATAAATACAAGATGAAAGAGCACAAAAGAAAGCAGTATGAGAAGAGTAAACGCCGGAGCTCGAGTCAGCACATCTCGTCAGGGCACCATCTTCAAGCAATCGTTTATTTCATCTAAAAACTTTACCTCCTTTGCATGTACTGCTATTTGCCCAATCAATATTGAAGTAATTGAAATCTTCCATTATTTCTGTACTGCCAAACCTTTTAGCTTCCCCAATTTCTGTTAGCATTTTGTTCATTTTGGCCCCCACTGCTTTACTCTTCCCCACCAGACATGGGATTTCTGCCCAGAAAAAATTCTCCTGTGTAACTCCTGCAGGATCATTATCCTGTTGGACTTTATGCTATCCCTAACATAAAGCACCACCTCCCACCAAATCAATCCACTCTATCATTATAATTTGCACCCTGGTATAGCACTGTCTCATTGGCTATTCTCCTTCCACCATGTCTCTGAGATGCCAATTAAGTCAACTTCTGTATTCAGTGCTAAACATTCCAAATCTTTCATCTTACTTTTTATATTTCTGGCATTAGCATATAGATATTTCAAGGTATGTTTTTTATTTTAATATACAACTTTCTTAGTAGTTGACAGGGATAATTTGGAATCTTTTAACTCAGTTTGTTCTTTATTTATAGACAAATGGGCCTCATATGCTTTCATTGGAACTTCTATATTGGGATGTCCTAACTCATATTATTTTATTATCATTTGAAGATACATCCCTCCGAACCATGCGCTGCTGAGTAACTGTCAGCTTTTCCTCATGTTCCAGTTTAAAAGCTGCTCTCTCTCCTTTTTAAAGTTTTGTACCAGCAGCCTGGTTCCACTCCAGTTAAGGTGGAGATCATCCTTTCGGAAATAGACTCCCTCTTCCCCAAAATGTTGCCCAGTTCCTAGGGAATGGCCTCTGCTATTACTGACATCAGTAGCATAGGATACTTCTTAGTGTTTGGGTACTTGCCAGGTTCTTGTAGCCTGGATTGGCCACTGTTGGAAACAGGATGCTGGGCCTGATGGACCCTTGGTCTGACCTAGCATGGCAAGTTCTTATGTTCTTAAAAGTAAAGCTCTCTTCTCTGCACTATCATCTTATCCACATATTGAGGATCTGAGCTATGTCTGCCTTTGGGGATCCTGCATATGGAACAGGGAACATGTCAGAAAATGCTCCTCTGGAGGTTCTGGGTTTTGACTTTCTACCTAATAACCTAAATTTGGCTTCTAGAACCTCACTCATCTTTTTTATGGTACTGTGCCCATTCATCTCACATCAGCTGGCGCCTCTACAGCACAATCTAAAATCCTATCTAGGTGATGCATGAGGTCCAGGTAGACAAGCTACCAAGTAATCATCATTGTCCACCAGCCACCCAGCTATCTACATTCCAATTGATCAATTCATCAATGCCAGCCAACCTAGCTCTTCCTTCTTGGCAACCCATCCTCAGTGTGAGAGCATAAAGCATCACCTAGAGAGCAGGTCCTAGCTACAGGATCCTTTCCTGCTATACCAAGTTGATTCTCTCAATCCATGAGATCTTGCTCCTCTAAGGCAGCACAGGGCTGCCAGACTGGAGTTGGGACTTGTCTACTATATCCTGAAGGTCTCCTCTATATACCTCTCTGTCTGTCTCAGCAATTCCAGGCCTGTCTTCTAGTTTCCAGAGATCAGACTTGTTCTCTGAGAACCAGGAGCTCTTTGCACCAGGTGGACATATATAACCTCTCACCTAGTAGTAGATAATCATAAATTTGGCACTCAGTGCAAAAGACTGGAAAGCTCTGATGTCATTACTCGACTGCTGTCTGCATCTTCATACTGTTGAGCTCTCAGTTAATTTAGGTTGCTAAAGCAGTAGGGATATGTAAACTAAAATTCTTTAAATGCATATGGAGTATTTAATGCTAATTTGGCAAAGGCCTGCAAAGGGACAATTAATATATTAATAAGGAATGGATCACTCCCTTGTTTCAGATGATACATTTAAAATTATCTAGCTTTCTTGTCTTTTTATCAGGCACACACATTTAGAATCAGCTGCCTTTCCTTTATAATGAAGCACACAAACTAATAAGTATTTTACTCCACAGTCTCACTCTCCCCAAAACTCTTAATAAATATTCATTAATCCTCTTCAGCCACCTACAAAATATATTGTTCTCAATGCTCACCATTTAAGACATTGATATTAAAACCTCTTCTGTCCTTATTTTCACCTTTCATTTATTCATTTGCTTCTTCACCTTGTTTCCCTAATGCTGCTCCTTAAGTGCTCCTTCCACTACAATCATTTTACTATTTTATGGTTTTTTTTCTTTCCAAGACTAAGGTTTTGTATGATTATATTGAGCACAGATAATACCTCTGTCACGTACTCTGCTTCCTTCATTTTGACATACCTTTTTTCCCCAGAAATCTGCAGAACCCAAATCAGACCATCCGTCTATGTCTTCCAAGTTTTCTTTCTACACTTTACTTAAGGTATATGAGAATTGTATTTTGAGATTGTGAAGTTTTTTTTTTCCTGCAGTTTGTACTATTGGACTACATTTTGGCCTTCAGTAAACTTTACTTGTTGTTTTGGAACATAGCACTTGTGAACTGACTTTTGGAGTGACTGGATGTGATTCCCTTGAGCCTTACAGGTTGGTTTGCCCCTCTTTTGGCATAGCCTACCAGAGGTGTGACCTCCAAATCTATAAGTGGGCGATTCATGAACAAGGTGGGACTGGTAGGATCTAAGAGGAGCAGGTTTAGGGCTTATTCTACCTACAATTACCACCTTCTACTCAAGTTGAGCCCTTAGGTGCTGGCAACTGGCAGAAATTGGACAGGAACAACAGGAAGCACAAGACACACATTGTCCATACAGAACCCAAACTTATAGGGTCATTCTTCAAATCACGTTATGGTGTTTTCATTTTTGGGCATTTTTAGGCAGGGGGAGGGACAGAGATGTCGAGGGAGATAGAGAGCACCTCTGGGATGGCATCATAGTAAGTAGCTATTTATGCTACTATAGGAGGCCCACCTAGTAACTTGAGGTGGCCCCTAACTCCTACACTGCTACGTAAACCTCATCTCGAGTTACAAGGTGGGCCTTCGATAGAGATATAAATAGTTTACTACTACAAGGGCCTTGAAGATAGGGTGCTCTCTCTCTCTGTGTGGTGAAATGAGCACTTTGTAGCTAGGAAAATGTAATTATTGCAATGTGTGCTAACTTTGCATAGGTTTTTCCGCAATGTGCAAAAAGTGAACACACTTTGTGGTAATACCTATGTGAAGTGCTAATGTGGCTAATTGTGATAATTAGGAATTAACATGCCCCTTTTTCTACCGCATGCAATATTTACAGCAATTTGATTAATGCTGCTATTAGAGAACTAGAGGTACCCATAGAATCAGGGCAGGACCACTGCTGGGAAACCTGGAGAAACAAAGGCACCCAGTACAGATGTGCTTTGGGTACAAATTTCATGTTGGGCTTCTTTTTGAGGCCCTCCCTGCAGGAATTTCGTTTTTCCCACGATTCAGGGATTTTTTTTTGGGTGCCCCGATTTTCGGGTTAGTGCGCACTAACTCAAAAATGAATTTTTTTCCGAAATTTCCGAAAAAATTCAATCGTTTTTCGGTTCTCCCGAGCCATTCCTAATTCGGGGGAAAACGACTGCACATCCCTTGCACCCACAGATGCAGTGTAGGACTAATACAGGAGGACTGGATACACAAAGCATACTGAATACCAGATACATGAACACGTTTAGGATCAAACAGAAAGATGAAACATAGGACCAAGACTAGGACAAAATGTAAGACCAAACAAAACACCAAGCTCTGGAAAAGTGCAGACTGTGAATCTGGAATATAACTGTGTCAAAGTCGGAACAAGCTGGTCATCAGCAGGAAGTGGGAGCCTTAGAGCTGGGAGGACTAACTGCATGTCCAGACAGGAACACGTTGGCCACCAACAGGAAGTAAGGACCAAAGAACCGGAAGGACTAAGCAGATATCCAAGAGAACCCCCCAAGGCATTCTGCTTGTCCCCCAGAGCACAATCCAGATTTCCAATCTGCACCAAATTGGAGCGCACTTTGCGGTACCTGAAGCATAATCGTAATCGCTAAGTTACATAAATAATTAAAAATAGACATTGTTGAGAAACCTGAGGTATTCAGAATTATCTTTAACCACAATCTAGACCAGGCAGGTAGTTAAAGAAATATTTAATGGTTGTCTGCATAATTGTTCTGGTAGGAAATGATCATCTTCATGAACTCATTTTAAAACTGAAAGTATTTGCTTAAGTGTTTATATAGAAAAGCATATCCATAATACATTGGGCCCCTCGATACTATATACAGACAAATAGTTGAGTTAATGGAAGTTAAAATGTATGAACACTAAAGGCACCCACCAAGGCTTCAATTTTAGTTGTTTCTTCTTAAATTTCTTAAATCTTCAGAAATAAAAGAGGTGGATAGTCAGAACAAGAACTAAAAAGCAACACGACTTCAATAGTAACCAGGATATTTACTGATTTGTGCAAGATTTTAACATATATATGTGAAAGGATACCTGAAAGAAAAAATCCAGGACAGTGGTCTGGTTACTGGTAGAGTAAACCGTTTCCATGGTAACCCCCTCTTGTATACATTCTGCTTGCTCTTGAAGAAAAAGCACTTCATTGATATACTGATGCATCTTCTCATTGATCATATTGATGCACAGCTATGGCAAAAGAAAAATATGTTACTTAAATGTACGTAAATACTGTTACGTGAACTTGCAGTGTGAATCGGTCATGAAACTTTGTAGGCTATTTTCCTTAGGGTTGCCAACTGGCTGCATTTGCTGAGGATAGACAAATTCAGTCTTAGTTTACACCACTCCATACATGCTGGCAAGTGTTATATTTCTTATATATTCGTGCAATGGTGTAAAACCTGAACTGAACCACCTTGCCCTGAAAAAATGGAGCCAGTTGACAACCCTAAGATAAATAACATTATAACAAAAATGTGGACATTCGTTCTGGTTATTAAGAACATAAGAACATAAGAAATTGCCATACTGGCCCAACATCCGGTTTTCAACAGAGGACAATCCAGGCTACAAGTACCTGGCAATTACCCAAACACTAAGAAGATCCCATGCTACTGATGCAATTAATAGCAGTGGCTATTCCCTAAGTCAACTTGGTAAATAGCAAGTAATGGAATTCTCCTCCAAGAACTTATCCAAACCTTTTTTAAACACTACACTAACTTCACTAACCACATCCTCTGGCAACAAATTCCAGAGCTTAATTGTGCATTGAGTGAAAAAGAATTTTCTCCGATTAGTCTTAAATGTTCTACTTGCTAACTTCATGGAGTACCCCCTAGACCTTACATTATCCAAAAGAGTAAAAACTGATTCACATTTAACCATTCTAGACCTCTCATGATTTTAAACACCTCTATCATATCCTCCCTCAGCTGTCACTTCTCCAAGCTCGACAGCCCTAACCTCTTTAGCCTTTCCTCATAGGGGAGTTGTTCCATCCCCTTTATCTTTTTGGTTGCCCTTCTCTGTACCTTCACCAGTACAACTATATCTTTTTTGAGATGTGGCTACCAGAATTGTACACAGTAGGGATGTGAATCGTTTTAGGACGATTAAAATTATCGTCCGATAATTTTAATATCGTCTTAAACCGTTATGGAACACAATACAATAGAGATTCTAACGATTTATCGTTATAAATCGTTAGAATCGTGAGCCGGCACACTAAAACCCCCTAAAACCCACCCCCGACCCTTTAAATTAAATCCCCCACCAAATGACTTAAATAACCTGCGGGTCCAGCGGCGGTCCGGAACGGCAGCGGTCCGGAACGGGCTCCTGCTACTGAATCTTGTTGTCTTCAGCCGGCGCCATTTTCCAAAATGGCGCCGAAAAATGGCGGCGGCCATAGACGAACACGATTGGACGGCAGGAGGTCCTTCCGGACCCCCGCTGGACTTTTGGCAAGTCTTGTGGGGGTCAGGAGGCCCCCCCCAAGCTGGCCAAAAGTTCCTGGAGGTCCAGCGGGGGTCAGGGAGCTATTTCCCGCCGCGAATCGTTTTCGTACGGAAAATGGCGCCGGCAGGAGATCGACTGCAGGAGGTCGTTCAGCGAGGCGCCGGAACCCTCGCTGAACGACCTCCTGCAGTCGATCTCCTGCCGGCGCCATTTTCCGTACGAAAATGATTCGCAGCGGGAAATCGCTCCCTGACCCCCGCTGGACCTCCAGGAACTTTTGGCCAGCTTGGGGGGGGCCTCCTGACCCCCACAAGACTTGCCAAAAGTCCAGCGGGGGTCCGGAAGGACCTCCTGCCGTCCAATCGTGTTCGTCTATGGCCGCCGCCATTTTTCGGCGCCATTTTGGAAAATGGCGCCGGCTGAAGACAACAAGATTCAGTAGCAGGAGCCCGTTCCGGACCGCTGCCGTTCCGGACCGCTGCTGGACCCGCAGGTTATTTAAGTCATTGGGGGGGGGGGTTCGGGAGGGTGGGGGATTTAATTTAAAGGGTCGGGGGTGGGTTTTAGGGGGTTTTAATGTGCCGGTTTTGCGATTTTACGTTTTTTCGATTTTTCACGATTTTTCACGATATTTTACCCCCCCAAATGGCAACAATACGATTCCCTCCCCCTCCCAGCCGAAATCGATCGTTAAGACGATCGAGGACACGATTCACATCTCTAGTACACAGTACTCAAGGTGTGGTCTCACCATGGAATGATACAGAGGCATTATGACATTTTCCATTTTACTCCCCATTCCCTTCCTATTAATTCCTAACATTCTGTTTCTTTTTTTTTTTTACTGCCACAGCATACTGAGCCAACAATTCCAATGTATTATCCACTAGGGATGTGAATCGTTTTCCATATCGTCTTAACGATAGAAATCGTGTGGCAGGGCAAGAAAATCGTCTTAGGCACGATTTTTTAGTTAAAAAATCGTTAAAAATAGTTTTTTTTCCGATTAGTGCGCACTAACTCGAGTTAGTGCGCACTAACTCCCGTTAGTGCGCACTAACTGGGAGTTAGTGCGCACTAACTGAAAATGATACAATTTGACACTTTTCAGGTCAGTTAAGGTCAGTTTAGGAATGAATATGTATTCCTATTGGCTGCCCTCTTATTTATTCATGTTACCAAGTTTCCTACTGACAGTATATGGGGGATGGGAAATGGAAACAGTTGGTAGCTTGACAAAACAAGTAATGTGATCAGTCAATGTGACTAGAACTTGTGCCCTAACCCTGATACCAGGGGTATTGTGATCTTCCTGCACACAGTGCCCTATCCCTATTAATACCAGGAGTGTTGTGATCTTCCTGCACACAGTGCCCTATCCCTAATACCAGGGGTGTTGTGATCTTCCTGCACACAGTGCCCTATTCCTGATACCGGGGGTGTTGTGATCTTCTTGCACACATCCCGATATCAGGGATAGGGCACTGCATGCAGGAAGATCACAACACTCCTGGTATTAATAGGGATAGGGCACTGCATGCAGGAAGATCACAACACCCCTGGTATCAGGGATAGGGCACTGTGTGCAGGAAGATCACAATACCCCGGAGGAGTGAGGGTCAGGCAGCTCCCCCCTGTCTGTGAAGCCAGCCTCTCACTAGTAATGCAGGGAGGGAGCTGTCTCAGACTTCACCATCCTCCCCCCCCCCCCTCACCCACACACCATTCACTAGCTGGGACATGGGGGAAGTCAGGAGTGAGGGTCAGGCAGCTCCCCCCTGTCTGTGAAGCCAGTCTCTCACTAGTAATGCAGGGAGGGAGCTGTCTCAGACTGGTATCAGGGTTAGGGCACTGTGTGCAGGAAGATCACAACACTCCTGGTATTAATAGGGATAGGGCACTGTAAGAGATGACTGTAGTAGATTGAATAAAGATCTGATGTTTCTGCTCTCCTCACACCAAACAAAAACAACACACAAGCAGAGAAGCCCTTCTTACAAAGCTGAGCTAGTGAGTTAAGTAGGAGGAAAAGTAAACATACTGGTGCCAGTGTGGCTACTTAAAAAATACACTTACCAACAATCAATTACATATATTTGAACTGTGTACAGTTCCAGCCAGGACCACCTTTCTAAAATGCACAGTGATTGGCAAATTCAACATGCACTAGCATTTCAGGTGCCTGCTAACAAAAATAATAAACAAACAAGTTCTAGTCACGTGAGTGCTGATCATTACATTACTTTTTTTGTCAAGCTTCCAACTGTTTCCATTTCACATCCCCCCAACCATATTGGTAACATCAATAGATAAGAGCACAGCCAGCCAATAGGAATACATACATACATATTCATTCCTAAGTGACCTTTACTGACCTGGGAAGTGTGAACACTTTGTTTCATTTTCTGTTGGTGTTCGTTAGTTTCCAGTTCCATTTCCCATCCCCCCAACCATCACCTCAGTGGTAACCTTGGTAATATCAATAGATAAGAGGGCAGCCAGCCAATAGGAACACATATTCATTCCTAACTGACCTTCAGTGACCTGGAAAGTGTTTATTTGTATCATTTTCAGTTAGTGCGCACTAAATCGAGTTAGTGCGCACTAACGGGGAGTTAGTGCGCACTAACACGATTTAACGATTTTTAACGATAAATCGTTAGAATTTCTATTGTATCGTGTTCTATAACGATTTAAGACGATATAAACATTATCGGACGATAATTTTAATCGTTGAAAAACGATTCACATCCCTATTATCCACTATAACGTCTAGATCTTTTTCCTGGGTGATAGCTCCTAATATGGAATCTAACATTGTGTAACTACAGCAAGGGTTATTTTTCCTATATGCATCACCTTGCACTTGCCCACATTAAATTTCATCTGCTATTTAATGTGGCTATTTAAATTCTTTGCAAGGTCCTCCTGCAATTTATCACAATCGGCTTGTAATTTAGCTATACTGAAAAGTTTTGTATCGTCTGCAAATTTGATTTCCTCACTCATCGTAATCTTTTCCAGATCATTTATAAATAATGAAAAGCACCAGTCAAAGTACAGATCCATGAGGCACTCCACTGTTTACCCTTTTCCACTGAGAACATTGACCATGTAATCCTACTCTCTGTTTCCTGTCTTTTAACCAGTTTGTAATCCACGAAAGGACATCACCTCCTATCCCATGACTTTTTAGTTTTCGTAGAAGCCTCTCATGAAGGACTTTGTCAAATGCCTTCTGAAAATCCAAATACACTACATCTACCGTTTCACCTTTATTCACATGTTTGTTAACCCCTGCAAAAAAATGAAGCAGATTTTTTGAGACAAGAATTCCCTTGGATAAATCCATGCTGAATTTGTTCCATTAAACCATGTCTTTCTATATGCTCTACGATTTTGATCTTTAGAATAGTTTCCACTATATTTCCCAGCACTGAAGTCAGGCACTTTGGTCTATAGTTTCCCAGATTGCCCTGGAGCCCTTTTTAAATATTGGGGTTACACTGGCCACCCCCAGTCTTCTGGTACAATGGATGATTTTAATGATAGGTTACAAATATTAACTAATAGATTTGAAATTTCATTTTTTAATTTCTTCAGAACCTTGTGGTGCATACTATCCGGTCCAGGTGATTTGCTACTCTTTAGTTTATCAATCTGGCCTACTACATCTTCCAGATTCCCAGTGATTTGGTTCAGTTCATCTGAATCACTCTTGAAAACCATCTCCAGAACTGGTATCTCCCAAACGGATATTAATGATAGGTTACAAATTAATTGAAATAGGTCTGAAATTTCATTTTTTTAAATTCTTTCAGAACCCTATGGTGTGCATACCATCTGCTCCAGGTGATTTCTTACTCTTTAGTTTGTCAATCTGGCCTACTACATCTTCCAGATTCACAGTGATTTGGTTCAGTTTATCTGAATCACTCTTGAAAACCATCTCCAGAACTGGTATCTCCCAAACGGATATTAATGATAGGTTACAAATTAATTGAAATAGGTCTGAAATTTCATTTTTTTAAATTCTTTCAGAACCCTATGGGGTGCATACCATCTGGTCCAGGTGATTTCTTACTCTTTAGTTTGTCAATCTGGCCTACTACATCTTCCAGGTTCACCATGATTTGGGTCAGTTCATCTGAATCATCACCCTTGAAAACTGTCTCTAGAATAAGTATCTCCCCAATAAACAACAAAGAAAATAATTTGTTTAATCTTTCTGTGATGATCCCAGAAAACAACACGGAAGCCAATCCAACATAGCAGCAATGCAACCAAAACAAAATCAGATTGGTGTCTGGAAATACTTTAATTAAAGGTAAAAACCAGTGCCCAACTCGGGCCAAGTTTTGCCCATACAATGTGGTCTGCTTCAGGGGCTATATATAAAAGAGCAATGTGAGAAAGAACATGATCATTCAAATAATGTTAATTCCTTCACAGTAAACAGTAGTGCAGGTACAGACATTAGCTTAGGCACAATAGCTCAGAGCACAGTCTGTAAACCGATTAACATCTCAGCAAACAGAAGTCATACCAGAAGTGTATGCTGAAACACTGACTTGTGCAGTTTTGTACTATAAATTTAAACAAGATTCCTGCGGTGGACAAATACAGTAGACTTCCTGTAACATCTTCTGTTGGTTCCAGACCATGCAATGCTTTAAAGTTAAGGCTAAAGGCCTGGTTTTAAAAAGCATTTACATGCTTAAAACGGGGTTTTATAAGTGAAAAATGTACTTTACCTGTGCAAGTGGGCTTTTAAAAATTGCTACAATATAGGCTATTGAAATATCTATACAATATTTATGTGTAAGTGTACTTTGTGCACGTAAATTACTTAAGATTGCTATGATAGTAGGTTACATTGTAACTCCTCAAAATTACCTCCTTTGATTTTAAATTTACATTTGTTCACTACTGGTAGCAGTATAAGTCCTTTAATAGCAGTGTGACACATGCTTTCCTTTGCAAAACCATGCAGCTGTATTTTGCACAAGTTGCAGTTTCCTAATTGTCTTATTTGGTAGATATGAGTGCAGCCCATTACAGTAATCAATGTGCAAAGTCACTAACATTTGCTTTACTATTGTTAATGCTGGCTTCTTTAAGTAAAACCATTTCCGTTTAGAGAAGACCAATTTACAGGTCCTCCTAACATGTTCAAGAATGAGTTTAAGTTTCCAGGATGCACACTTGTGCCTGTGGTTAAATTGTCATCCCATTAATCATTGAAAAGAGTATCCAGCTTAGGGATATTTTATTTCCCTTTTCCTAGGATCGTGGTCTTGGAGTTAAGCTTTAATTCATTAGCCTGAAACCCACTTGCTGTGGCCTTTAAATACAGATTCAACATTTTTACTGTCTCATCAGGCATTTTGTCCAGCAAGAGAAATATCAGGAAGCCACCATGTACACCTCACTCCAGGGACCTTTTGTCTGACACAGCATGACCTAACCCTTACCTCTAGAATCGTCCTGACAAAAAAAAAAGCAACAGCCACGCCCATGCAGTTCCTCTAATACCCAGTGTACTAAATATCCCCAACAAAATGATGTGGTCCAAGGTGTCAAATGCCATGGAGAGATCAAGCAAAGTCAATAATTAACTTTCTCCCTGGTCCATGTCATTGTGTAGGTCATCAGTACTACAGCCAGTTTTAAACATAGACTAAAGATGCACTAAACCTCCACCCATTTCCAAAAAAATGTGTATACTGCAAGGTAAGCACCCGTTAAATAAGCTTGTCCAAAAAATAAATACATAAAAAGGCAAATTCAAAACAAGTCTTGCCAAGCTTTAAGCGTGATGGAAGAAATCAAAGGATGATAATTCTGTATTTGTCTTTTGTAAGAGCTTGTGTAGAGTGGGGATGTGCCTTTGTCTGAAGCAAAACAGAACACTTTAAAATGTTTTATTTCATTTCATTTGCAAAACAAAATGGAAGAAAATTCAACAAAGTTCTGCTTTTCATTTTGTTTCATTCCCCACATTGGGTTGCCAACCATCCCCAGCCTACGTCCCCTATCACTCATTGCCCCCCCCCCCCCCACAACCCCGCAAAAGTTAAAAATGTCAAGCCCCATCCTTCTGATGCCGGATACCTCTTGCCCCATCATTGGTGTTCAGAGTCCAAATGGGGCAGAAGCCATCCCCAGTCACTCCTGCCCCATTGGGTCGCTATTTGAAAATGGCCTTGGCAGTGCCATTTGGTCCATGCGGACATACAACTAAATATTCATACAACAAAATGGTTCTGCGCTCTGGGCTGACTGGCGCCATTTCAAATACCAAAAACCTGAAGAGCAGGAGTGACTGGGGTTCACTCCTGTCCCATTTCGAGACCAACAAATGAGTAAGAGGTATCCAGGGGATGAAGGCAGGTCACGGAGGCTTGGGATTATTCTTTAACTTATAAATGTCAAGATAACATAAGCAACAACACTCAAAAGAAATACTATATGGTAACTAAAATGAAACACAGTGTGAACAATTATCATTCCAAAAGGAAATTAAATATTAGGCAACCTGCATAATTAGACCATGAATGAAGAAAGGAAAATACATTTTAAGAGAGACTTAAAGAGCAATGCAAAATAAGAAATATAGGAATAGCTGGGTTGCGATTGGCTTCATGTCACATGATATCTCAATAGTGGGATCCTCAGAGGTCTGGGTCGGGCAGCCACAATTATTTTGCTAGTCAAAAGGCCATTAGTTGGGGGGGGGGGGGGGGGGGGAGAAGGGTCTCAAAAAATATATATCAAAACTTTTGAACTTGACAATACATTTGCAAGGAAACAATATAAAGGAGGTTGCAAGCTACACTAGTTTAGGCCTCACTAACAGAAATGGTTTCCTCTTCTTTTGCATGGCACTTACCAAGTCTAGAATCATACAAATCTTAAAATTCACGAAAAGAATCTCTCTATAGTTGAAGAATCTTTTAATAAACCACGCCCTTCACTGTCAAGTGCCAATCGAACTGCTAAGGTTGCCAGTACCACTATATTGGTATCTGACCTCTCTTGGAAACCATTTAAATTCACACTGTCAAATGACAGCTGCAAATGCAAACCCCCAGCAGCTATCTTCTTCCCCGAGGGAGGTAATACATTTTTAGGAGAGGCGAAATGAGGTAACCATTTCATTTCAAATGCACAAAATGAAATAAACCACTAACAAAATTAATATATGAAACGAAAAATAAAAATGTAAATGCATAACCCCCATTGTGTAGGACTGACAACCCTTATGGGTAAATGTTTAAAGGGGTTATTAATGGAAAATAAACATATATGTAAGAAAGTAGCCTGTAATTGTGTATATGCTATTTTATAAACATCAAAAGAATCCTTGTATTTTCTGTTTTGCATGCACTTTTACCTGCTCAAAAACGGGGCGGTCAAGAGCTATTCCAGGGTGGGGCCAGGAAGTTTGCACAGAATTTACTATTTTATAAAAGATGTATGTGAATACTGTTATCACTTGGGTCCTGGCTAGATGTAGGGAACACTACCCTTGCAGTGGTGCAGGACTGCAAGGCTAGGGCCAGTCTTCTGCCTAACCAGCCCTCTCACATGCAACTTGAGCCCTTGGGTTCTGGGGGGCCAGCAGGTATCCGCGGCAGCAGTACATCATGATAAGTCTGAAGCAAGGATTGGACAGGCTGGTAAGGCTGGAGCAAAGCCTGTTCAGGAACAGAGTGCAGGTAAGGGCTGGAACTGAGGCTGAGTGCATGTGAAGATTGGAATTGGAGCTTGAGTGCAGGCCAGGACTTGAACTGGAGCATGAGTGCAGGCAGAGTCAGACAAGAAAGGACATAAAGGCCTGAAGGCAGCATTAGGCAGGGAAGAACCTGAGAGGCAAAACAATGGAGAGGCCTAGGTAGGCCACAGAGCAAGAGAAGGCCTATATAGGCCAGATGGCAAGGCAAAGAACAAGGCCAGATGGCCACAAAGCAAGACAAGGAACAGGAAGGCCCTTAGCACTCAAGGCAAGGAAAGAAGCAGGAAGGCTCTTAGCCACAAGGTAAGGCAAGGAGCCGAAAGGCCCAGAGGCCACAAGGCAAGAGAAGGATAGGTCTGGGTAGGCCACAAGGCAACAGTGGCCTGGGCAAGGAGCCAAGGGCAACTGGACACAAAAGTGAGAAGGGTTTGGCAAGGCTGGATAATGTAGGGCTGAGGTGTGGTTGTGGTACAGGGAAGGAGGAGGAGTTTGGCAAGGCTGGAGACATGGTTCACTGAAGACTCCTAGTGGCTAAGAGGCTGAATTTCAGGCTGAGTTTGATGAGCTTGAGGAGCTGATGGGGATAGCATGGAATGAAGCTCTGCATAGCAGGTGAAATCATAAATAATTAGGCAACTTATTCACCCAATTTCACTCTTACTAATTAACTAGTGCAATTGTTATCAAACGCATCTGCTATTTTTGGTTTGGAGATCTGGATGAACAGGGTGAAGTACTAGGAGGACTTTGGTGAACGGGATAGACTGGGTAAACTGGCATAGGAATCGGCAAACTGGTGATTTCAAGTATGCACACATATTTTAAAGTACATCTGCTTCCGTGTATAAATCAGGATTTTGTGTGTACTTTTTTAAGCATTAAATACTCACACATGTTTATAAACTAGGCACAGAAAGTACGATCTCTGAAGGCTAGAGTGGCAGACCTGGCAGAGAGGTATATAGATGAGACCTTCATGGATTATAGTAGCCAAGTCCCAACTCCAGTCTGGCATCCCTGTTGCTGCCTTGGAGGAGGAAGATCTCATTATTGGAGAGCATCAACTTAGTGCAGCAGGAAATGATCCTGTAGCAAGGACCTGCTCTCTAGGTGGTTCATTGTTCTCTCACTCCAAGGATGTATCACTCAGGCCCTTCTGCCAAGGAGGGAACAGTCATAGCCGTCATAGTTGGTGATTCGATTATTAGGCATGTAGATTCTAGGGTGGCTGGTGGACATGAGGATCGCCTGGTAACATGCCTACTTGGTGCAAAGGTGGCAGACCTCACACATCAACTAGATAGGATTTTAGACGGTGCTGGAGAGGAGCCAACTGTCATGGTACATGTGGGTACCAACTACATAGGAAAATGTGGGAGGGTTGTTCTGGAAACCAAATTTAGGCTCTTAGGTAGAAAACTGAAGTCCAGAACCTCCAGGGTAGCATTCTCTGAAATGCTCCCATGAGCAGATCCACAGAGGCAAGCAGAGCTCTGGAGCCTCAATGCATGGATGAGATGATGGTGCAAGGAAGAGGGATTCAATTTTGTAAGGAACTGGGGAATCATTTGGGGAAGGGGGCGTCTCTTCTGAAGGGATGGGTTCCACCTTAACTAGAGTGGAACCAGGCTGCTGGCACTAACCTTTAAAAAGGAGATAGAGCAGCTTTTAAATTAGAACAAAGGGGAAAGCAGACAGTCCCTCAGCAGTGCATGGTTCGGAGGTCAGTACCTTCATAGGTTACTAATGAAGCATTAGGGGATCCCAGCAGAGAGGTCCCACTAATAACAAAAGTAGTCCAAGTACCTGTAATTAAGAATTCACCTGAGTTAAAAGATTCCAGTTTATCCCTGACAATGGAAAAGCAGAATGTTAATACAAACAAAAAACAAACTTTAAAATGTTTGTATGCTAATGCCAGAAGTCTAAGAAGTAAGATGGGAGAATTAGAATGTATAGCAGTGAATGATGACAGACTTAATTGGCATATCAAAGACATGGTGGAAAGAGGATAACCAATGGAATAGTGCATACCGGAGTACAAATTATATCACAATGACAGACAGGAGCATCTTGGTGGCAGAGTGGTGCTTTATGTTCAGGATTGCATAGAGTCCAACAGGATAAAGATCCTGCATGAGACTAAATGTACAATTGAATCTTTATGGGTAGAAATCCCTTGTGTGTAGGGGAAGAGAATAGTGATAGGCATCCATCTGGCCAAAATGGTGAGACAGACAGGGAAATGCTAAGAGAAATTAGGGAAGCTAAACAAATTGGTAGAGCAGTAATAATGGGAGATTTCAATTACGCCAATATTGACTGGATAAGTGAAACATCAGGACATGCTAGAGAGATAAAGTTCCTGGATGGATAAAAAGACAGTTTTATGGAGCAATTTGTTCAGAACCGATGAGAGAGGGAGCAATTTTAGATCTAATTCTCAGTGGAGCACAGGATTTGGTGAGAGAAGTAACAATGGTGGGACCACTTGGCAATAGTGATTATAATATGATCAAATTAATGACTGAAAGGGGGACAGTAAGTAAATCCATGGCTCTAGTGCTATACTTTCAAAAGGGAAACATTGATAAAATGAGAAAAATAGTTAGAAAAAACTGAAAAGTGTAGCTACAAAGGTAAAAACTGTGCAATAGGCATGGACATTGTTAAAAAATACCATCCTGGAAGCACAGGCCAGATGAATTCCATGCATTTAGAAAGGTGGAAGTAAGGCAAAACGATTACCGCCATGGTTAAAAGGTGAGGAGAAAGAGGCTATTTTCGCCAAAAGATCTTCATTCAAAAATTGGAAGAAGGATCCTTCAGAAGAAAATAAGATAAAGCATAAGCGTTGGCAAGTTAAACGTAAGACATTGATAAGACAGGCTGAGAACATTTGAAAAGAAGTTGGCCATAGAAGCAAAAAAATCACAAAAACTTTTTTAAAATATATCCAAAGCAGAAAGCTGCAAGGGAGTTGGTTGGACTGTTGGATGATCAAGGGGTTAAAGGGGCACTTAGTGAATATTAGGTTATCATGGAAACATTAAATGATTTCTTTGATTCAGTGTGTACTGAAGAGGATGTTGGAGAGATACCCGTTCCGGAGAAGGTTTTCATGGGTAATGATTCAGATGGACTGAATCAAATCATGATGAACCTGGAAGATATGGTAGGCCTGATTGACAAACTGAAGAGTAGTAAATCACCTGGACCAGATGGTATACACCCCAGGGTTCTGAAGGAACTAAAAAATGAAATTTCAGACCTATTAGTAAAAATCATCCATTGTACCTGAAGACTGGAGGATAGCAAATGTAACCCCAATATTTAAAAAGGGCATCAGGGGTAATATTGGAAACTGTAGACTGGTGAGCCTGACTTCAGCGCTCGGAAAAATCATAGAAAAAGTTATAAAGAATAAAATCACAAAGCATTTAGATAGACATAGTTTGATGGGACACAGCCAATAGGGAAGTCTTGCCTCACATCTCCTACATTTATTTGAAGGGATGAATAAACACCTTAAGCAGTAACCAATAAAAAAGGACTTCAAATATTTTTATAAAAAAATGAAATTAAAAGACCAGTGACTGCAACAATTGGCTTACAAGAAGTTTCTGAGAATTCGGATCTCTTGCCAATACCGAGGTCTTCTCTCTATTACAAAAAGTTTTTTTCCAAAAATATTTTTAAATAATTGTGAAAATGAATAAAGGTAAAAAAATTTAATAGTTAAAATTCATAATAAAGTACTTATTTACAGTGATTTCTTGCAGCAAAGATTCTAACTATAACTAGTCATTTGATCTTTATTCTTATTTCATGCCACCATATTGATCACATCATAGAAACTAGGCTCTTATGTTGCTTTGAAGTGATTAAGCAGTTTTCATCACATAAAAGTTTTAGCAACAAGATTCTTTCTTCCTTGAAATGTATCTGTTCTTTAGCTCTCCTGGTAAGCATAATTTTTCTCATTGATCTTTATAACTCAAAAGGGGCCCATTTTCCATCAGAATATTCTGATTATCTTGATATCAAATTGTGTATTAATTATTTTTAGCTGGTTGGGTGAATTTACACTAATTTGAGGAGGATACAATATTGATCATGTTTCCATGGTATCACAAAATAATAGGGATGTGCAATCTTTTTTCCCAAATTAGGCAATTTCAACGAAACTGCCTAATTCGCAATGGTTCAGGAGAACAAAAAAATGATTGAATTTTTTCCGAAATTTCAGAAAAAATGCATTTTTGCTTTAGTGCGCACTAACAGGAGTTAATGTGCACTAACTCCCCATTAGTGCGCACTAATTCTGCCACGTTAGTGCGCACTAAAGCAAAAATCGTGGCCCCCGAAAAAAAACAAAACCCGAACCCTGAAGCACATCTCTATAAAATAACACTCATTGTTTGCTTAAAGGTGATATATGACTATCTGATTCTATGCTTTTTCACTTGAGCTTTAACTTTGCTATAGATAATCTATAGGCTACTTAAAATCAAATAGAATTTAATCAGTAGTCTTCATTGTTAAAATTAGATGATATCAGCCTCTCCATCTTAAAACAGCTAAATTATTCAGTTTTCTGTAATGTTCTTAAAATTACTTTTAGTAAGTATTTTTCAAAGGGACTCCTGAAAGTAAAACAGTGTTTTATGCACAGAAATGAGCTTTTATAAAATTACCCGGGCAATGTGTGGATAAACGTATGCACATGTACCATGTTCATGCATAGTTTTACCCTAACAGAGCAGAGGCATTCCTGGGGTGGAGCTGGAGAGGGTTTTTGACTTACATGCACACGTTTGGATTTTAAAAGTATGCATTCAAAGTTTCACAGAACATTTGTGTGGATGTTTTAGCAGGTGTAATTTGTGCAAATATGTTTGGGGGATAATGTTCAAAGTGGACTTACGCACATAAGTCAGCTTTAAAAATTGGTGTAACTTGGGCATGTTTTTGCTGTTTTATCAAGGCTGTTTAAAAATTACCCCCTTAAGTACACTGAAATATTTCTTTAAGTTATAATATCAATCCCAATCTTGAAAATGTATTTTGACAAAAAAAAAAAAAAGAAAAACTTTACATTATCTTTATGTAATCAAATAATCACCTGCTCAAAAGCATTCTTCTGAAATTCCTCAAAGCCAAAATTGTCCAGTATTCCAACTTCGAGTGTTTGGTCACTAAAATAAAAAAGAACATGAGGTTATATCTATGCAAATAAACAAAGATTATCCTTATGTCCTCCCACAAATCCTGTTCTCTTCCTACAGCAGGTTTTCTTTTTTAGAACGGTCATTTTTTTCACAATTGTATACAAAACTACTGAACATGCTTTGAATTAACACCTGAGACTGCTATTCCAGATAAGCAATTTTAAACATTATTTTAGGGATTTTATGTATCCTGATTTGGGGTACATTTTCTAAGCAATCTAGTAACCTAACAACAGGCTTAGGGAACTAGATTAGCCCCTTTGATAATTTTCTGCAATTGATTGGCTAAGCACAGCTGCATAGTTTCAACATGCACAAGATAAGCATCGTGGGGAATGGTGGGCTTGGGGCAGGAGAATGAACTTAGCTTGCACTTAGCTGGGGGCCGATGTAAAGAAGGGGCACTAACATTAGCACTAGGGATGTGAATCGTGTCCTCGATCGTCTTAACGATCGATTTCGGCTGGGAGGGGGAGGGAATCGTATTGTTGCCGTTTGGGGGGGTAAAATATCATGAAAAATCGTTAAAAATCGTTAAAAATCGAAAAATCGAAAAATCGAAAAACTGGCACATTAAAACCCCCTAAAACCCACCCCCGACCCTTTAAATTAAATCCCCCACCCAAATAATTTAAATAACCTGCGGGTCCAGCGGCGGTCCGGAACGGCAGCGGTCCGGAACGGGCTCCTGCTCCTGAATCTTGTCGTCTTCAGCCGGCGCCATTTTCCAAAATGGCGCCGAAAAATGGCGGCGGCCATAGACGAAAAAGATTGGACGGCAGGAGGTCCTTCCGGACCCCCGCTGGACTTTTGGCAAGTCTCGTGGGGGTCAGGAGGCCCCCCACAAGCTGGCCAAAAGTTCCTGGAGGTCCAGCGGGGGTCAGGGAGCGATTTCCCGCCGCGAATCGTTTTCGTACGGAAAATGGCGCCGGCAGGAGATCGACTGCAGGAGGTCGTTCAGCGAGGCGCCGGAACCCTCGCTGAACGACCTCCTGCAGTCGATCTCCTGCCGGCGCCATTTTCCGTACGAAAACGATTCGCGGCGGGAAATCGCTCCCTGACCCCCGCTGGACCTCCAGGAACTTTTGGCCAGCTTGTGGGGGGCCTCCTGGCCCCCACGAGACTTGCCAAAAGTCCAGCGGGGGTCCGGAAGGACCTCCTGCCGTCCAATCTTTTTCGTCTATGGCCGCCGCCATTTTTCGGCGCCATTTTGGAAAATGGCGCCGGCTGAAGATGACAAGATTCAGGAGCAGGAGCCCGTTCCGGACCGCTGCCGTTCCGGACCGCCGCTGGACCCGCAGGTTATTTAAGTTATTGGGGGGGGGGTTCGGGAGGGTGGGGGATTTAATTTAAAGGGTCGGGGGTGGGTTTTAGGGGGTTTTAGTGTGCCGGCTCACGATTCTAACGATTTATAACGATAAATCGTTAGAATCTGTATTGTATTGTGTTCCATAACGGTTTAAGACGATATTAAAATTATCGGACGATAATTTTAATCGTCCTAAAACGATTCACATCCCTAATTAGCACAGGTTTTTAGTGCCCATTTTTCTGGCATTAAATTAACAATGGTATGTAACAGGGGTTTTAACTCCTAAAAAAAATGTGCAGTAACGGCCGGATTTTAAATCGGCCACGCCGCGTAGAAATCGCCATTGACGCGTGTGGCCGGGCCCTGCGCTCGCTGCATGCATTTTAAAAAGGGCCCGGCCTCACACGTAAGTGGCCATACGTGCATAAGTGCTGGGCCGGTGCCATTTCTCGCTGTCCACTTGCGGAATAAAGGGTAAAAAAGTAAATAAAAGGGGGTTTTAGAGGGTGGAGAGGAGAGGGGGGAAAGAAAGGTTAGCATAGGGGATAAGAAAATCTCCTCCCAGTCCGCTCATACGCACGCGGATTATATAATTGGTGTGTCCATGTGTGCGTGCCGGGTAGCGCACGCGTACATTTTAAAATCTACCCTTAAAACAGGAGTAAAAACCATCACTGATTAGCATGGGTGCATGGAAATCCCATGTAAAAGAAAGCATTAGCTAATCCTCAGCAACAGAGGGAGGTACATTAAATGGCAGAGAGTTTAAAGCACATTTTCCTCATGCTGGAAACCGAACTCCTGGGTCAGAGCAGGAATAAAACTTAACTCAAGTTTCTGGTTGGCATATTTGAGTATTGCTGTGCCTAATGTGGTAGTGTCTAGCTGCGTCTACCACACTGGACACATCAAAAGAATAACTTTGGCCACCACAAATGTGAATTTACCCCACCTCGGACCCTAGTGTTTAATTTCTGGTGCTCTTGGGGAGGGCATCCATAGTTGAACAGTGCACCGGCACTACGCATCCAATTTTAAATGTTGATGCTGACCCCCAAGGGAGCTTATACTTTGATCAGCTTGCTCTAAGTGCGCCCTCCAAAGAGCAAATTCTTTCACTCAGCGCTTTTTGGGCAGAGAATTGCTACCTTAAAGCATAAACTCTCTTAGGAGGTACCTAAAGATGAAGAGAATGCCAAAGTTGGATGCACAGAACTGAAGTGCATATTATTCAGCTGAAGGTGCCTGACCCAGAGAACCTATGCTTTGAACTTTCTTGTCAAACTGGAGTTACATGTGAGACTGGTGTTGTGCTTCCCAACTTCTGGGTACACTCTCTCATTCAGGGCCATTATGACACGGAATGGCAAATAAACTAAACGAATAAGTTCTCTGGAGATCACGCTTACAGCTAGATGAACAAAGCAAAGGCTGCCTGAGTGGGCACCAACAGCTGAACAGTTCATATTTTAGCACTACATGTGCATATGCTTTCCAGCTGTTCAGAAAAACAAAAAAGATGTGACTGGTGTCTTCCTCAGAGAGTTTACATTGGAAATATAACTTCTGGGTATGAGGTGGAGTAAACTCAGATTTCTGGTGGCAAATGCCTATTGGCGTGCCCAGTATCGTGCTCCACCTGAGACCCAAGAGGATGCACGTTACCATTGTATGATCTCTGAGGAAGGGACCTACAGCTAAATAGTACTTAAAAGTTGGGATGTACAATACCAGCGCCTAAATTTTAAGAGGCCCGCGGGGTATGCGCGTAACCCCCGATACATGCAGAAGTGCCAGGCTATGGTTTGGGTGGGGACGGGCAGGGAGGGGGCCAGCCAGGACAGCGGTCATTAGGCCCTGTCCAGGGGAAGTGCGCACCGGCCAGCTGGCCAATGAACAGAACTTAATCTAATCAGATAAAGTATGTTCCAAAATAAAAAAAATAAAAGTAGGGTAAGGGTTTTTAGGGGGCAGGGAGAAGAGGGGAAAAGGCTGGCGGTAGACCCTGTGACATAGTAAGGGCAAAGGCTGTCGGCACCATTTTGAATACTGGCAGCCGACGGTCAAGAAGGGTCCCCCCAAGACTTGCCAAAAGTCCCTGGTGGTCCAGTGGGGTCCGGGAGCGATCTCCTGCATTCGGGGCATCAGCTGCCCGTAATCACAATGATTCCGATAGCCTTTGCCATTACTATGTCACAGGAGTTGACCAATGGCACTGGTAGCCCCTGTGACATAGTAAGGTCAAAGGCTATCGGCGGCATTTTGAATACCGGCAGCCAAATGCATGAGTGCAGTAGATGCCTCCCGGACCCCCGCTGGACCACCAGTGCTCCTACCATGTGACAGGGGTCGGCCAATGGCACGGATACCCTGTCACATGGTAAGGGCAAAGGGCCATCAGTGCCATTTTTATTAGTACAGTTGATGGCCTGAGAGCGGGAGATCGCTCCCCGTGCCCCCACTGGACCACCAGGTAATTTTAAAACATTTTTTGGGGGGTCAGGAGGGTGGGGGAAGCTAAGGGGTCAATTTTTAAAGGGTCGGTGGGTTTTTTTTTTGTTTTTTTTATCGGGCCATCGGCGCCATTTTTATTAGTGGCATCAAAATGGCGCCGATGGCCCAAGAGCGGGAGATCGGTCCCGGGGCTTCCACTGGACCACCAGGTACTCGTAAAAAGTTTTGGGGGGGTTCAGGAGGGTGGGGGAAGGTAAGGGTTTAGTTTTAAAGGGTTGGGGTGGGTTTAGAGGTTGTTTTGGTGTGCCGGTTTTCCTGCCCTCCCCCCAAATCCCCGATTTAAGATTTTTCACGATAAATCGGGGGAATTTCTATTGTATCACGCACTCTAACAATTTTTGACGTTTTAAAAAATATCGGACGATTTTTTAAATCGTCAAAAACGATTCACATCCCTAATATACAGACTAGTTTTTTAAATTGTAAGCGGAAGGTTACTAATGATCCTTTTCAGAGGTTTTTGCATATTAGCTCCACTAAAATGGTTAAACTCTCTATGTATTATAAATTTTTACATGACTCCTCCCACTATCATATATACAACTCAAGTGCCTCAGCGTGGTCTAATGACATGGAGCAAGAAGTGACTGCCAAGGCGTTACGAGCAAGCACTCAGATAAACCAGAAAGTCACAATATGAACATGCGAGAACTGCATTTTAAGATAATGCATAGACTATTAATTTGGCCTCGAAGAGCTTTCTTGGCTGGTCTTACACCCTCAGGAGCATGCCTTAAATGCTCTCAACCAAATGCATCTCTAGTACATTGCTTGTGGGACTGTGCTCAAATTCAATATTTCTGGACAAAGATTTTCCAGCATTATTCAGATCATTCTGCTTATATTGGGTCCTGGAGCGTATGTTTCTGTTTGCTGGGGATATCGAACCAGTCAAGCTCCAAACCTGATTCACGATTTCTGCTGTTCCATAAGAGTCGATTAGTGGCACTCAGAATTATTTTACATCATTGGATATCATAGACACCTCCGTCATTACGAGAATGGACAGACGCATGCTGGAACTCTACTTACTGGAACGAAAATTGATGGCCATGACATCCAAAAAACAGCAGGCACAATTTACCACTGTTTGGACTCCATTTATCAAGTCGCTACCTTCATCCACAGTTAATTCCATATCTTGACCCATACGTCACGTCACCTTACTGCATGATACCAGTCTACCAGTTATTGCATTTATTAGGTCTAGTATGCTTAATAGAGAAGTGAATCGTGTGATCGATCGTCTTAACGATCGATTTCGGCTGGGAGGGGGAGGGAATCGGATCGTCGCAGTTTGGGTTTTTAAAATATCGTGTAAATCATGTAAATCGAAAACCGGCGCTACCTTTGACCTGTCATATGACAGGTCAAAGGTAGTGCCGGCGCCATTTTTTTTTTTTTGTCCCCCGACGTCAGGAGCGTAGGAGATCACTCCCGGACCCCCAGTGACTTTTGGCCAGCTTGGGGGGGCCTCCTGACCCCCACAAGACTTGCCAAAAGTCCAGCAGGGGTCCGGGAGCGATCTCCTACCGCAAATCATTTTTCCGTACGGAAAATGGCGCCGGACATACGCCGTATGGCCGGCACCATTTTCCGTACGGAAAAACGATTCGACTGCAGGAGGTCGTTCCGGACCCCCGCTGGACCCCCAGGGACTTTTGGCCAGCTTGGGGGGGCCTCCTGACCCCCACAAGACTTGCCAAAAGTCCAGCGGGGGTCCGGAACGACCTCCTGCAGTCGAATCGTGTTGCCGTACGGCTGGCGCCATTTTGCGCAAAATGGCGCCGGTTTTCCCGCCCTTCCCCTTCCCCCGATTTACGATTTTTTGACGATAAATCGGGGGAATTGTTATTGTATCGCGGCTCTAACGATTTTTGATGATTTAAAATATATCGGACGATATTTTAAATCGTCAAAAAACGATTCACATCCCTAATGCTTAATTGTCTCTTAGCCATGTTTCATGTTTATTGATGTTCATATGTGTTTCCAAGGCAATGGTATCAGGGGGTGAGAAGGGTTCTGGGAGGGAGGGTGGGAGGGGGGAAAGTTCACAGTTCACAATATTGATATGAGCCACTCATGTTGCTCTGGGTTGAATATACTGCTATGCCTGATATGTATGTCTGTCTTAATTATTACACATGGGGCCGGATTTTAAAAGGGTTACAAGCATGTTATGTGCGTAACCCTTAAAAAAAAAAAAAAACCCTGCACACGCCGAGGAGTGTGTCCGCGGCCGGCGTGTCATCGGGGGCGTATCGTAGGCAGGTCCGCAGCCAGCGTGTCATCAGGGGACGGGGTCGCGGGCGTGGTTCTGGCCCAGAGGCGTTCCGGGGTCATGGCCGCGGCCTCCGAACCAGGCCCCGGACTGGACCGGAGCATGGCGCGCGGCAGCTGGCCCGGCGCGCGCAAGGTTATGCCTACCTCGAGCACCCGTAACTTTGCCGACAAAGGTAGGGGGGTTTAGATAGGGCCGGGGGGGTGGAAGGAAAGTTCCCTCCGAGGCCGCTCCGATTTCGGAGCGGCCTCGGAGGGAACAGGCAGCACGGCCTCGGAGGGAACAGGCAGCACGCGCAGGGCTCGGCGCACGCAAGTTGTACAAATGTGCACCTCCTTGCGCACGCCGACCCCGGATTTTATAAGATACGCGCGGATGCAGGTTGAAGAGACGGAAACTGGAATATCAGGAACTGGAACATCAGGAACATGGAACATCAGGACACTAAAGAGATGACGAAGGAGCTCCAATGAAGAACAGGACCAGAAACATTCACAGGAGACCTGGAATATCGAAAATAAAGACCATCAAAACAGGCGGACCCCACGGAAAACCATGCATGGTGAAGGAAGCAGAGACAACTGTGAGGATTCATGCGAAGGCCTCGAGAAAGTGGAAGAGAGCTCTTTTATAGGGCTATAAGAGTGATGAGGCTGTGACATCATCAGTTGGGGCCACGGGGCTTTTCCCACTGCTGGCCCTTTAAATGAAGTATAGGGGCGTGCACGTGCACGCCTAGAGGAGGAGACAGTATGGTGGTGCTGGACAGGGGAAGAACGGCAGCGTCTGTGGTGCTCCTGCCGCAGAGAAGAGCACAGCAGTGGAGGCACCAAGGCTGGGAAGAGGAGTGCCCCAGCAGTGGCTCTATGCTGCAAAAGGTGAAGACTTAAGGGAATAGCCACTGCTATTAATTGCATCAGTAGCATGGGATCTCCTTGGTGTTTGGGTAATTGCCAGGTTCTTATGGCCTGGATTGGCCACTGTTGGAAACAGGATGCTGGGCTTCATGGACCCTTGGTCTGACCCAGCATGGCAATTTCTTATGTTCTTATGACTGCGGCGCCCCCCCTCCTGCCGTGCACAATGGCATCCAAGGCGGCTCCTCAGTCGAGGGGAGGAAGAGGCAGTGATAGCTCCCGGCCAAGGAGCGGCAGCAAGCAGCAGTGGTCCGAGATGGCATAGGCCACATCAGGAGCAGGGGACCGGTGTCGTCGGGCCGGGGGGGAGGGGTGAGCGAGGCTGTTCGTGGTCAGGGCCTGCAAGCAGTGGACCATAACAGATGTGGTTACAGCAGTTAGTGTAACTGGGTTTAAAAAAGGTTTGGATAAGTTCCTAGAGGATAAATCCATAAACCGCTATGACAGTAATTAATAAGCAATAGTAGCTTGTGATCTATCTAATGTTTGGGTACTTGCCAGCTCCTTGTGAATTGGATTGGCCACTGTTGGAAACAGGATGCTGGGTTTGATGGATCCTTGATCTGACCCAGTATGGCAGATCTTATTTTATGTACTTAAGTTCTCTGGAAAAAGCAACTGTAGCCACTTGAGATGCACAGCACCAAAGTGCATACTGTGCAACTGTAGGTGCCTGCTCTAGAGAGCTTACCCTTTGATTTTACTTGGTATGCCTTGCCCAAATGGTGTTGCATATTAGATTGTGCCCAAATCAGAATGCCCAGTGTCAATTTTGCATGTAAGGTCATTTTGGACACACGCCTTCCGATTGCAACCAATTACCTCCTTACTCTTGTTTTAAAGCACTTTTCTGTACTAGTGTGGATTTTTTCAGTTTACCGCCAATTTTAGCAAACAATTTTCTTTTAGCACACTTTTTAAACTCATTTGATTTGCATCCCATTAGCTTGCTGCCTTCCAAGGGAACCCTTTTTTTTTTTTTTTTTTTTTTTTTTTTTTTTAAACACTAGTATTAAGTAAAACCCCTACTAAAAATTAACTCCAATTTTAGCATGGGATTTACTACATAGGATGTGCTGTATATAGGGGCAGCAGATTTAAATCCAACCAGTTATCCCTGTGCATTGTGATCCAATGACAATCCCCACTCCAGTGCCAAAGGCCAATCTTCTATTGACAACCTCATGCACCCAATGCTGTCCTTTGCTCCCATGTTGTAGACTGAGGACGATAGCCTTCGACCCCTCCTCCCACTGATCCACTCTCCTCCCACTCAGCATTCAGGATGACAGATGACAGTAGCCTGCCAGAGTCATTCTGTATTCAGTCCTGGAGCCAGGAAGAGGTAGGCATATCTTCTTTGGCCCCGAGATGGAGATAGAATGAAGATAAGCTGGAGGGGATGGTAGCCAAGCATTGCCATTTTTGGTCTGCCATGTGGAAGAAGAGCTAATTGTCATTGTAGGGGATGGGAGCTATCATCTTGGGAGTTCCAGAAAGGGATAGAAAGGGGAAAGAGACCTATAGTGTTGGGGTCCAAGAGCTACCATCGAGCAGCTGGAATGGGAGGTAAATTTAATCCATATAAGTTAAGTTAGTTTAGGAAAGTTTTCAATCAAACCAGCTAGATTTTAGCTGAAAAATGCTTAAACATAGCCACCTAAAATGTAACTGGCTAAGTAGGGGGCTCAGAAGGTTTTTGGAAATAGACCCCAAAAGACTTAAAAACTATTCATGAGAAGTTGAGAATTGTGTGTAACCAGATAGTCTGGGGGCATATCCAATCCCAGTGTGAATGTGAATGATCAGTCAAATAGTGTGGTCGACCTGGGGATGAAACTCCACACTGGAGAGTCCCTCCTGAGAGGAAAACAGTTGTCTTCTCTCTAGAATCTATGACCATGCAGCCCCTTCATTACAATGCAGACACCATTCACACAAGAGTCATGCTAATGCTTAGACTGTGGCTCCAAAGCAATTCTGATTTATTTGCAGGTCAGAAAGAAAAAGGTCCACATCCACAGGCAACACACAGGTTACACACTTCCTCACATAATAGAAGACATGGAGCGGAGGCAGAAATTTACCATTTCAGAAACATGTATGGGATTCTAGTTGAAACGCAAACTCACAAATATAATCATTAGTCTCGGTTCCTGTCTACAACAGCTTAGAATCATTATAGAACAGAATATAAGCGCTCAGGATCTAGAATTGTCTCCTTGTGAATCCATTCCCTAACTCCAAGATCCATAGCCCAAGTGGTGCATCATAGTTTTAAAGTGGAACCCATAGGTTATTCCTGAACAGAAGGAGATTTGGTTGAGTTGAGGAGATTCAGCTGCATTCTCCTAGGAGCATGGATAGGCACAAATTTGGAGACAGATGAATTTCAGCAAGTCTCCATGATGCAACGTGAATTCATTTGGCCACTGATACATTCTCTCACAGCTTCCTAACTAGTTCTAATTGGCTTTATTTATTTATTTAGTTTACATGCAGGTACTAAATAAATAAAAATAACTACAATAAAATGTAGACCACTGAATAAGCAAAACCTTCTGGAGTGCCAGGTTACATTAAGATCGATTTTGAGTAGAACGGCAAGTGGTAAACTTATCCAGATAAAGTACCTGGATAATTTTAGTAGGATATTCAGTGGTACATGTCTCCCGCTGAATATGCTCAGCAAATGTTATCCAGATAAAGTTCTCTGGGTAACTTTAGCCAATCACCAGCTAACTGAATATTTTGGGGGAAAAAAAAACAATCCCCGAGCATCTGCGGCCCAGTCCTCAATTAACCATCCAAAATCATGAAAAGTTAGGTGCTCAGGAGCCCAGTCACCCATACACAAATCTAAAAATATCTAAATAACCCATGGCTGATCCCCACTTCTCCTTCTCATAAAACCATCAGGTACCGTCAGTCAGTGAAAGTAGTACTGGCATAACTGTAATCATGAATCCCAAAATGTTTAGCATGTAAATCAATATCTTTAAAAATACACAAATATTACAGAAGTTAGATCCAATAACAAGAAATATTCAAAAGCAAAAAACAACCACTCAAAGTATTTTCTAGTCTGACAAAAGCCATTGTTTCAGGGCCTCAGAGCTCCATACTTCAGAAAATTGTTTAATTCTTGTAGAAAAATGCTAGAAACTAGTCTCAAAAGCAACTCTTTTCAAGGGTGTCTTTCTGGGCAAAACGCCTCCAGGTGGTGTCATCTATGCTGGCAGGAGGACCCTGCGGCTCCTCCTAACAGTGACGAATGGAGGGACCTCTGCAATGGTAGGTAACAGTTCCAAAGGGGCAGGTTGGTGGTCTTGCATAGCCCCTGGAAGGGACTTCATTTTTGGGAAGGGGGAGCCCCAGAGGGGGGGATGCTTCACTAGGCTCCAGCTGATCTGGAAGGGGGTGGAGGTAGTGCTGGAGAGGCTTTTTATATTCTTGTGAGGTACAACCGCAGGAAAAGCTTCTTTCTTATTTGGCAGCTTAGAAGGGAGGCAGCCATGGATGGCCTTCTTTGTGCTTTGGAGGACTGTGTCTTTGAACAGGGTGGGAGGTGTCAGGGTCTATAAGAGTGGCTGCGCACGAGCTGAAAAACAAAAAACCCACCCCGACCCTTTTAATCTAATTAGTTAGAATCTCCCACCCTCCTGACCCCCCAAAAACTTTTTTAAAATACCTAGGGGTCCAGCGGAGGTCCCAGGAGCGATCTCCCGCTCTCGGGCCGTCGGCTGCCAGTGAACAAAATGGCGCCAATGGCCCTTTGTCCTTATCATGTGACAGGGACTATCGGTGCCATTGGCTGGCCCCTGTCACATGGTAGGAGCAATGGAGAGAGTCTTAAAAATTTTGTGGGGTTTTCCTATCACTTTCGGGGACCCCCCAATATCTGACTGATGAGAAAATATCATATGATATTTTCATCCGTCAGAAAAACGATTCACATCCCTAACTCTTACATTGTCTTTCATTGCAAAGTGGGAGGCAGAGATCTCCTGAACATGCACGTCTGCCCATTCCATAAGTTGGGCTATTTCCTACAACACATGCTGGCTCTTGGTTCCTCCCTCCGACTGATATAAGCCACTGTCATTGCATTGTCCGACATTATCCGGACTGCCCAACTCCGCAATCTGTCATTGAACCACAAGCATGCCAACCAGACCACATGGGCTTCCACCCAATTGATGTTCCAGAAAGACTTTTCTGCACTCCAGTGCCCTTGCACTGTCAGCTGCTGACAGTGAGCTCCCCAACCTTGGAGACTTGCATCTGTCATGAGTATTAGCCAGTCCTGTGATCTTAGGGAAACCCCTTCTTAGATGATCCACCTATAACTACCACTGTAGTTGAGAGCAGATCTCCATCAGCAGATGGAAGCACATTGAATAGTCCTGAGACTGTAGGCTCCAATGAGACAGCAGAGTACACTGAAGAGGATGCATATGCATCCTTGCCTATAGTACCACATCCAGGGTCGCCACCATCAATCCGAGCACCTGAAGATAGGACCACACTGTCGAGCAAAGTGCTCATCAATAGACACCCCTGTGCCATCAGCTTCTGAATATGGCCCTCCAGCAGGAACATCCTGCCCTGTTTCATGTCAAACTGAACACAGATACTCCAGCAACTAGGATGGCTGAATATTGCTCTTGGCCAGGTTCATTACCCAACCTAGCTTCTGCAACAAGGATATTACCTAACACGAAACCTGGAGGCTCTCTTCCAGACTTGTGGCCTGAATCAGGCAGTCTTTTAAATACAAGTGTACCAGGATCCAATCTTTTCTCAATTCTGCTGCCAAAACCACCATCATCTTAGAATAAATTCTGGGCGCGGTGGCCAAACCAAAAGGTAGTGCTCGAAACTGATAATGACATCCCCAAACTATGAAACACAGAAACTGTTGATGCTCTAGCCAGATAAAAATATGCAGATATGCCTCGGAGAGATCTAGAGATGTCAGGAGCTTCCCCGACTGTACTGCCATTATCACTGTGTGCATGGTTTCCATGTGAAAATGAGTCTCATGCAAATGCCTGTTGATGACTTTGAAATCCAAGATGGGATGAAAAGAGCCCTCCTTCTTGGGCACCACAAAATAAATGGAATATCGGCCTGTATTTTCTTGAGACATGGACACTGGAATCATAGCCCACAGGGTGAGAAGTCTCGACAATGCCACCCCCACTGCCTGTCTTCTGCATAGAGCTGCAGGGAGACAGCATGAACATGCCCCGAGGCATATTGTGAAACTCCAGTGCATAGCATCCCCTATGACCTCCAGCACTCACTGGTCTTTCATGATCTCAACCCACTTCTGATAAAAAAAAGAGAGATGTGTCCTCCTATCTCCTGATCCTGGAGGTGGGTCAGCACACATTCATTGGGAAGCTCAGGGTACTTCACTACCTGAGCCTGCACCCCATCTGAGCTGCCTGGGATGAAAGGATTGACATTTATCCAAGGATTGAGTCCTTTGAAAAGCTCTCCTCTGTGGGGTCAAAAGAACCCCCTAGTTTGACCTCTCATACTAAAGGATCATGGCACCTGTTTCTTATCCTCTGGCAATCAAGTAACCGGGGACTCACCCCATTTATTGGCTATTTTCTCCAGCTCATTCCCAAAAAAGAAAGCCTTTAAAAGGCAACTTTGTAAGGTTAGACTTCAACATTGTATTGGCCAACCAATGTCTCAGCCATAGCCAACACCTAACCACTATTACCAAAGCCATCCCTCTGGCTGAAATGTGGACCAAATCGCAGTCCGCATCTGCCAAAAAGGAAGCTGCTGGTTCCATCACTGCCTTGGAATTTATTGCCTTCTCCTGGGAAGGCAATAAACAAGAACAAGCCACCGGGGAGCAACAGGAAGCTATCTGCAAATTCTTTGCCATTGCTTCAAAGGCTTGCTTAACGATAGCCTCAATTCTTCTATCCTGTGCATCCTTCAAGGCCACTCCCCCTTCTACAGAAATAGTTGTCCACTTGGTGAATGCACACACAAATGCATCCACCTTCAGAAAATGTAATTGTTCTCTCACAGCTGGATCTAGGGGATACAGTCCTTCCAAAACTTGATCCCCTTTAAAATGAGCTTCTGTGGCACCGCATTCAAGATCAATTAATTTTTGAATGACCTCCATAATAGGAAAGAAGCATGAGGCTTTATGCAAAGAAATCAAAATGGAATCTTTCTTTGGGTAAGACATGGATTCAGCCCCAGGTACTCCCAGCATCTTCAATATCTGGGAAATCAGAGATGATAACTCATCTCTGTGAAAGAACCTCATCATTCTATACAGCTCCAATCTGGGAGGAATTTCCCCATTCTCCAGGGAGTAAGGATCATTCTCATCATCTGTGCCATCTGGGTCCCTATCTGGAAGACCGGCTCCAGGCATACTCCGATGCTTACCTGCAGCACCTGGAGTGCGGGATTTCACCGCTTGCAACCCTGACTTGTTAAGATTGGCCAGGGCCAGAGACTGCACCTGAATGGAGTGCAGTCCTTGAAAAAAATTCTACCCAAGAAAAGGCAGAAGGATCCATGCCAAAACCAGGGGGCAAGTGCCCTGTGCTCACTGAACTACCTTTCCCCACTGATGAGCCAGTTAGAGGAGCTCCAAAATCAGATGACCTTTTTTTCCATTCCTGCATCTGGCTCGGAAGAGCCAGGCTTAGAAAAATGAGGTAATTCTCCCTGAGCCTCCAAACAATTCTGACATAATTTCAAGGGAACGCCAGGTTGAGATGCCTGAATATGACAAGCAACACAAAGGGCAAGGTGCTTAGGTTTCTTTGCTATGGGTGCCATCAGACAGTCAATACGCCTTACAATAGTGCAATAAAAAATTAGGTGCACAATACTTTGTGTATATAAGTGCCCAAACTGAGATCCCCCAGGATGCTTAGATAATGAACACAAAATGATGCGGTCATGCATTCACAAATGGGCATCCCAGTAGGCGATCCTATGCGCCTACTGAGGCACCCAACTAGGTGCACAACTAAATGCACAATGGGCCACACAGGTGGGTGAGGAAGCATGATCCAACGGAACTGAAGTGTGCAGCTCACAAAAGATGCACGAAAAAGCCGCCGTAGCCTATTTCACAGCGAACCCGATGAGCCTTGAAGCAGAGCCTAACCACAAGGGCTGCTCAACCCACCAGGCTGACCCTATCCATGAACTCCACTGAAGGTGGGAATAACCATTGGATAGCATGCTGAGCATGGAGACCGGGGGAGCTGGGGGTTGGGGAGAAGGAATCCTCTCTCAACTCCCCTTCTCTTTATCATTTTTTTAAAATTACACTTTACCGGAGCATAGCCCGTCCTGTCTGAGTACAAGGTCAGTCTCTGGCTGCGGAGGGGAGAAGGTAAAAACCTTCACCTCCTTGCTTGGCTTCTTGTACCCTCTTCCCTTTCAGTTGTTTTTCTTCCTTTTTTTTTTTTTTTATAGCTAAGTCCATGCCAGTTAAAAAAACAGCTACTGGGCCAAAGCATTCATCTGAGGGACCACAGAAATCACCTCAGGAATTCTCAACTGAGGGAGGGACCATACAGTATCACTACAGGAGAGCAGGGCAAATTAATTTCCTTCTTTTCTCCTTCTAAAATGTAAAGCAATCCCCAGTAGGGAGATGCATGTCCACCATCTGCTGGAGACGGAGAATACTGATGGGCTGATGTTACTGCAGGGGTATATGATGTCATTTTCATCTGCTGGTAGAGGTGCGTAACCCACTGGTCTTGGATTCACCTGTCTGCACACTAAGAAAAAGGCAGATAAAAGGTTCTGTAGAACTTACACTTGTCCAAAACTTTTTTTTTTTTTAATTTGTTTGAAATTACACTAAATGAAAGGTTCCCAGCATTTTGCAAGTTAGGGTTTTTAGTTTGTAATCTCATACGTCAAATCATGAAAAAAAAAAAAAAAAAAAGGTAGTTTTCATTTTCAATTCAGCGTTCTTGTCCTGCAAGAGAAACCTGATATAACTTAAAAGTTCTTAGAAGTTCAGTTTTGAAAGCTTTTTGTTAGCAACAATTATGTTAAACAGTGAAAATGATTTACATCGTAATGGTTAACAGAAAGGAAATAAAATAAACATTTCAAGCAAAAGTTTCAGGAACTAAGTTTGCTTCTATCAGTGCTCATAATCACTACTGCATATGCAGATACTTGAAATTTCAGTTTATGGCATGCTTAGGAAAGAAACATGAAGCTTTAATGGATACTCATATTCCCATAATAGTGTTGACTTATTCAGATACAAAATCAATTTGAAATGGGTAGAATTCTTTGAATGAATTCAGAGTATTAGATCACAATAAAAATAACCTGCAAATATATCTTATCTGTGCATATACCTCTAGCATTTCTTTTAACTCAAGAAAATACCAAAGTACGAACAGATGGATGTGGTATTCTTTATGCATAGATCCATCATGCTTAGGAGTTCTTCCCATGTCTTAAATAATTACCTATTCATAGAAGTTGCTCTACATATGACAACATTATAAGGCTTCCTGATGCTCTCTCTCTCATAATTTTCAGATTGACCGTGCTCAGCGATCTGACTGGCTGTAAATTCACAGCTTTTGCTCATGAGTCGTGAATGTTCTATTGATCTACCCCACATCATCAATGATGTCTCAAGTCAAGAAATACAAACTCTGTATCTTCAATTTTGATTTAAAATATTTCTCTATCCTTTTCTGCTCCTCACTTGCTGCCTTTTAGGAAAAACCTCTCTCTCTGGCTCTCCTTTGCTATATTTAAAGCTGACTAATTGTATATGTAAACTGGTTAATATCTTACTTTACAATGTGAACAGATTTGACATATTGGCTTACAGAGAATGAATGTCTTCCCCATCAGATTCATCAATGGTACTTATGCAGAGAGCTTGCAATGGAACTGTGGGAACATGCTATAGACGTATGTGCATCGTGAGAACAGAAAAACCGTATCCACTACTGATGGCAAGTTAAAGAATATTATTGACATTCTAAAGCAGATTTCAAAATGGTGTGCTATCTACCAGCCCTCTGTACTGGCATTTCTCAGCATGCACGTTCACCCCAGGTCAATATTCCCTCAACTTTCCAAACCACAGAAAGAGGGGATGGAACTCTGAAGTGTCAACTCATCTCTGTTGCATGCCTTAATGTACTAAATTTGAGCCACAAGGTATTGGTAATTCTCTCACGCTTCATATGGTAATGCATATCCAGTGACAGCCCAAGATTGCTGGGGCCTTTGTTAGAATCACAGCTATATTTCCTTTGATCAAAGTGTATCTAAAATATGCTTTTATTGTTGAAATATTCTGTCTTTGAAATGAAAATGAAGGAAAATGCAAAAGAGTTTATCGATAAAGAGGATAATTATCAGTTATTTATGCTGATAAATAGCAACTTATATATGTAAATTGTAGAACATTTCCCTCTCTTAATATGTCTACAAGTATATGCTACTCCAGGAGGAATTCTGCACAAATGAATAATGCAGAATTTATGCAGAATTTTCCTCCTTTGTAGAATTTTAATAATTTGCCATAAGTTGGCTAAGGGTTGGCGAGCAGGTGAAAGAAGGCTATCAACATTGTATTGGCCCATGCCACTACAAGAAGACAACATTAGCATCGACCACATGGGCCAGAAGGAGATGGCAGCATGGTGTGTGTCAGCCTGGGGGACACACACACCATGCATCATCTTTGGCTGCACGGACGGGAGGCATGGGGTATCACTGTCAGTCCATGTGGACTGGGAAAAGACAGATAGCATCAGTGCCTGTTGGGTGGATAGGTGGCATCAGCAATGTTATGGTAGATCAGCAGTAGAGGAGCTTCAGCTTACACCAGCTGGAAGGAGGCTGGCAAGGTAAGAAAATGTAGAGGTGGTAACATTTTCTGCCCCTTAGAAAATGTCCCTGCCCTGATGCAGAATGTGGCTTCAGTTGTTCTGAGTGCCCTCAGTATTTCTGGGGTCTCAACATACTCTGCCCTTTGGTAATGTCAGAGAGGTGTCAGTGTACTAAGGAGGAGCACCACTACCTACTAGGAAGGGTAAAGAAGTGGTATAAAAACCCTGCTTCCATGTAAGTAGGGGGTTGCTGGATGGACTGGGGAGGAGTGGAGATTCCAAGATTTGAAGTCTTAGTAGTCTTAGACCCCTCTTCCAAAATGCTGTTTCACCCAGCACACAATCAGGCTGTGCAGTCTGTTGCCAGAGGACATACTCAAGGTCTCAAGAGGTTGAAGGAAAAGATTTCCAGGGAGTCCAGAAAGAGAGAGAGAGAGAGAGAGAGAGAGAGACAAAGGTTCATAGAGTTTGTTGGACTTGTGTTAGAGGTGTGCATCCGTTTTCCACGTATTTGTAATCCGCAACTTATTTTTTGCTATCTGTTAAATACGTGGGGAGGCGAAACGCATCGCGACTCCCCACGTATTAAACAGATTTCTGTTTTATTCGGCCTAAATAAAAATTTAAACCCCCCACCCTCCTGACCCCCCCCAAGACTTACCAAAACTCCCTGGTGGTCCAGCGGTGGGGTCCGGGAACTCACTCACACCCTCGGTGCTAGTTTCATCATGGCACCGATAGCCTTTGTCACAGGGGCTACCGGTGCCATTGGTCAGCCCCTGTCACATGGCCATCGGCACCATCTTGTGCTCCTACCATGTGACAGGGGCTGAACCAATGGCACCGGTAGCCCCTGTGACATAGTATGGGCAAAGGCTATCGGCACCATTTTGAGTTCTGGCGTCGGATGGCAGGTTGCTCCGGGACCCCCGTTGGACCCACAGGGACTTTTGGCCAGCTTGGGGGGGCCTCCTGACCCCCACAAGACTTGCCAAAAGTCCAGCGGGGGTCCTGGAGTGACCTCCTTTCACGCCGGCCGTCCGATCCCAATACTCAAAATGGCGCCGATCACCTTTGCCCTCACTATGAATGCGATAGGCGCCATTTTGAGTATTGGCGGGACGGCGATTTTGAGTCTCAAAATGGCGCCGATCGCCTTTGCCCTCACTATGACGGCGATTTTTAACGATTTAAGAAAACAAAACAAAACACGATGATCAGATTTCCCTCCCTGCCCCAGCCAAAATCGATCGTTAAGACGATCGATCACACGATTCACACCCCTACTGACCATGCAATCATCTGGGTAGATATACAACTTGGAGGGCAGAGTCAGACAAAATGGTGGCATTTCCCCACATATATGAAAAATAATTCTGAATTTCAAAAATTCTTATGAGATAAATGGTCTCTTTTCTGCGAAGCTAATGCCCAACATATTGACAACCCTGCTCTCTTCTGGGATACGAGTAAGGTGGTAATGAGAGGGGAGATAATATATTTACGATCCAGAAATAAGCAGATGAATTAAAAAATTTTACAGCTAGAGACTGAATTAACTCAAGTTAAACAACGAAAGGATCACTATCCCTCTCCTACAAATATAACTAATTATCACACCACATTGGGAGAATTACAGACTTATCTACAACAAAGGGCTATGAAGAGTTTTCAATTTGCGGAACATAATTTTTTTCAGACAGAAGAATAAGACAGGGGAAGTTATTAGCAAACTTAATCAGAGCAAAATGAAGTAGAACCTACATAGAAAAACTTAACACACCTCAAGGCACCTGGGCTACATGAGAAAAGGAAATCGGGGAAATCCTGCGTTCCTATTATGCACGCTTATATATGGAGGATTGACTAGGGGGACAACTTGAGGAAGAACAGCTCTTTCAAAAATTGAGCTTACCGCAACTCACACCAATGCAATTAGAGATCTTAAATGGGCCAATCACTTCTGAGTTAATAAGGGTGATTACGGCTAGTAAAGTAGGCAAAGCCCCAGGTCCAGATGGGTTCTCCTACGACTACTTTAAAATTTTACAAAATCAGATCTCTGATCCTTTAAGCCAGGTCTTCCAGTTCATCCTAAATAAAGGTATGTTCCCAACTGATTTTAATAACGCATATATATATATATATATATATATGATGCCCAAGCCAGGTAAGGATGTGACCCAGGCTGCATCATATAGACCAATATCATTGTTAAATTATGATCTTAAATTATAAGCCAATGTGTTGGCCATGCGCATCAGTATAGTACTTCCTACTTTAATATCTTACAATCAGGTTGGCTTTGTAAAGGGCAGATTGGCCAGCTCCCATATTGTGAACTTAACAACAGCAATGGCGTACTGTACCTCATCTTCTAGCATCACTTGCAGTGAGTTTTGACTCGGAAAAGGCTTCCGATCGGTAGCCTGGCCTTACTTATTTTCAGTCCTGGGTAGTTATGGTTTTACAGGAAGAGTGCTTCAATACATATCACGTCTTTACACAAATCCTACATCGCATCTCCTTGTCAATGGCACCATCACAAGCTCCTTCACCCCACAAAGGGGAGTCCATCAGGGGTGTCCATTATCACCACTTTTATATGTCCTATCTCTAGACACGCTCCTATGAGTCATAGCGGGAGATGGAACAATAAGAGGACTAGAAATAGATAACACATCCTAGGGATGTGAATCGTTTTAGGACGATTAAAATTATCGTCCGATAATTTTAATATCGTCTTAAACCGTTATGGAACACAATACAATACAGATTCTAACGATTTATCGTTATAAATCGTTAGAATCGTGAGCCGGCACACTAAAACCCCCTAAAACCCACCCCCGACCCTTTAAATGAAATCCCCCACCCTCCCGAACCCCCCCCCAATAACTTAAATAACCTGCGGGTCCAGCGGCGGTCCGGAACGGCAGCGGTCCGGAACGGGCTCCTGCTCCTGAATCTTGTCGTCTTCAGCCGGCGCCATTTTCCAAAATGGCGCTGAAAAATGGCGGCGGCCATAGACGAAAAAGATTGGACGGCAGGAGGTCCTTCCGGACCCCCGCTGGACTTTTGGCAAGTCTCGTGGGGGTCAGGAGGCCCCCCACAAGCTGGCCAAAAGTTCCTGGAGGTCCAGCGGGGGTCAGGGAGCGATTTCCCGCCGCGAATCGTTTTCGTACGGAAAATGGCGCCGGCAGGAGATCGACTGCAGGAGGTCGTTCAGCGAGGGTTCCGGCGCCTCGCTGAATGACCTCCTGCAGTCGATCTCCTGCCGGCGCCATTTTCCGTACGAAAACGATTCGCGGCGGGAAATCGCTCCCTGACCCCCGCTGGACCTCCAGGAACTTTTGGCCAGCTTGTGGGGGGCCTCCTGACCCCCACGAGACTTGCCAAAAGTCCAGCGGGGGTCCGGAAGGACCTCCTGCCGTCCAATCTTTTTCGTCTATGGCCGCCGCCATTTTTCGGCGCCATTTTGGAAAATGGCGCCGGCTGGAGACGACAAGATTCAGGAGCAGGAGCCCGTTCCGGACCGTTGCCGTTCCGGACCGCCGCTGGACCCGCAGGTTATTTAAGTTATTTGGGGGGGGTTCGGGAGGGTGGGGGATTTAATTTAAAGGGTCGGGGGTGGGTTTTAGGGGGTTTTAATGTGCCGGTTTTTCGATTTTTCGATTTTTAACGACCCGCAGGTTATTTAAGTTATTTGGGGGGGGGTTCGGGAGGGTGGGGGATTTAATTTAAAGGGTCGGGGGTGGGTTTTAGGGGGTTTTAATGTGCCGGTTTTTCGATTTTTCGATTTTTTGATTTTTAACGATTTTTAACGATTTTTCACGATATTTTACCCCCCCAAACGGCAACAATACGATTCCCTCCCCCTCCCAGCCGAAATCGATCGTTAAGACGATCGAGGACACGATTCACATCCCTAACACATCCTTTAAAATAGCGGCATTTGCTAACAATTTACTTATTTTCTTAACAGACCCGTCTCTGTCCCTAACACTGGTTTTAGAACATCAAACTAAGTTCAGATCCTTTTCTGGGTTAAAGATTAATAGAGAAAAATCGGAGGCTATGTCAGTATATGGGCATTTGCAGCAAACTTGGGGATCAGATTTTCCCCTTCGCTGGCCGGATACACATCTTAAATATTTAGGGGTCATGATCCCACCTGATATAATTAAAATCTACCACTACAATATTCAGCCCATGCTGAAAAATCTTAAGGAATGTCTTCACCGATGGTCGCACTTACCTCTCTCACTTACTGGCAGGATACATTATTCAAAATGAATGAACTACCTAGGTGGTTATATTTATTCCAAATGGTTGCCGGGTCCAGGGGCTACATGCCAGATAAGGCCTGACCCCCTTTGAATGAGGCCTCCGGTGCATTCCATTCCAGATCGATTAGCTGCTGTGCTGCTTGTAGGAGGGGAAAATGGTGAGCCGTTTGGCGCAGGCCCTCTAACAGAGGGTTCACTCTAGGTTCCCCTGGGGTGCCTTGGCCCGGGATAGCCAGCTCTGACAGGCATTGAGAGACCAGGTCTGGGAGATCCCCTTTAAGAAAGAAGCGTCTCATGGTTCGATACGGTTCTATCCCCGAGGGAAGCTCTCCCTCCTCAGGGGGCTCGCCCTCTTCCTCAGAACAATCTGAATCCCCATAAGTGGGGCTTCCGGGAGGTGAGTGGCCGTGCCTAGGTCTTGAGGGTCCAGGGGCGGGGTCTTCCGGTACATATGGGTCCATTCGGGGATCAGACTGCATCTTGACAAAGGCAGGAATCCCCTTGAATAATTCCACCCAGGAGAGCGAGGCAGGTTCTAGCCTTAGGGGCACCAAGTCTCTCGGGTTCCCTGGCTGCTCACCGCTGTCTGCTAGGTCCGGGGTGTTCCCTGAGGAACTGGCAAGTACGCTGGGCTGGGACTGGCCCTGTCCTGGGAACTCCCAGGGCCTCCTCACTTTGGGCACATAGGGAGTCTGCTTCCTCGCTCTATGTGGCTCGCTGAGCAGAGGCCTAGAGCTCTTATGCCTGATTCTGGAGGTGCCGGCTCTGCGGACGCATGGGCTCTCCTACGCTCCATCGCGTCTGTTATCTCTATGCGCTTTGTAATATGTGAGAAGATGTGCGCTTATCAACGGGCGCTTGCCAACGTGTGCTTATGAACGTACGCCTATGAACGTGCGCCTATGAACGTGCGGTTATCAATATGCGCCTATGAACGTGCGCCTATCAATATGGCCTATGAACGTGCGCTTATCAATCCGCGCCTATGAACGTGCGCCTATCTATATGCGCCTATGAACGCGCGCCGATGAACATGCACCTATGAACGTGTGCTGATGAACGTGCGCTTAGCAACGTGCACCTAGCAACGTGCACCTATCAATGTGAGCTACACTTAGCAGTGTGCGCCTATCGACATGCGCTTAACAGCGTGCGCCTATCAGCAATGTGCGCCCAATTATTTTCGGGCGCCTAACTTACACGCCCGTTGCCTGTGCACTGAGTCCGAGCGCTAGGGCGAGGCGGCAAACCAGAGCCGATGGTGACGGCGAGCAGGCAGGCAAAATGGCGACCTCCTAGGCGGGCTGCTACGCAGGCAGATCCCGCTAATCCTCACTTCTTCGGAGACCAGTAAAGTAAAGATGTACGCCTTACCTGATCTTCAGTGCTTCCCGACTGCGACCCGGGCGGTCTCCAGCTGCGGGGGGAGAGGGTGATTACTGTCACCGCCGCGCTTGAGGAAGTGCACCCGCTGCCTCTATGCTGCGCCCGAGCCCTTCTCACTCGGGGGCAAGGTCCCTGCCGCGAGTTGGCCACCAGACCGAGGCTCTTACCTCCGAGGGACCACGGAAATCACCTCGGGAAACTCGACTGGGGGAGGGACCTGAGAGTATCACCGCAGGAGTGCGGGGCTCATCTTCAGGTAGGATTCTTCTATGAATTTAGTCGTTAGAATTTGGAAAGGAAAACGCTCAGCGAGCGTGAGGTAGCTCCAAACTGCTTTGGAGATGGAAATTACTGAGTTGCTGCACTTCCTGCGGGGGTATATGTACCCCGTACTGACGTCAGATCCGTCTCCAACTGCTCGCATGAGCACACTATACCCATTTGTTCTGAGTCCATCTGCTACACGCTAGGAAAACATGAGATTTGGAACCCAAAATAGGATACAGTGCTTTCCTCATTGACTTCAATGGTAAACGAATAAACAAATAAAACAAATTTCCTTAGAAATGAATCAAACGAATGGAGGTGACCTACAAAATGTATTAAACCAAAACAAATATGATGCCTCTGCCCATGCCTATAGTGGGGGTTCAAATGAGAAAGGGACAAGTCCCTGAAGGAAAGATCCATAAACTATTATTTCCCAAGTAGATAGGGAAAGCCAGTATTTATCCCTGGAAGTGAGGAGCAAGAAATAAATCAATTATTGGGGATCCGCTTGGTAGGGATGTGCATTCATGTAACACATGTGACAAATAGAGCCATTTGTTTTTTCTTTCAGGGGGCCCAGAAACTAAAGGTCCACCTGAATGAAACAAATCCTATTCATAACATTTGTTTTAAACTTAATACATTGGATCTAAGCCTAGGCCCAAAACTGGGGGCCTCGGCCTTTGCCAAGACCCGAAGGCAGGGCCTTGCCTAGGACATAGGCTAAGATCCAAAGAAAGGGCAAGGGCCATGGCCTAGGCATGAAGCTAGAGTCTGGGCCAAGGCCTGGGCTGAAGCCAAGGCTTGGCCAAGTCCCCCAAAATTAAAAAAAAAATAATAAACTCACCTGATCTATCAGGTATCCAACAAATGAAGGTCCCGACACTTGACTGTGATCTAGGCCTGTGCTCTGAGGCCTGAGCTCTGAGGCCTGGGCCTGACCTTGGGCCAAGACCCTAGTGTCAGCCTCTGGACCAGATTGCAGCATCAGGCCTGGGTCTGTCCTAGGCTGAGGCCCAGGCATTAGGACCCATCCTCCAGATTGTCATGGCATCGTGTCTGGGTCCGGACTCTGGCCTAGGCCCAGGCATCAGTATCCAGCCTTTGGGCCAGGTATAAGTGTTGGCCTTGACTAGGCCGAGATTGTAGCTACTTACTGTGGCATTGGTCTAGGCCTCTCTAGCGGATCCCCTCTGGACTGGGTAAGTGGGAACTGGGGGAGATCCTGGCCCCTACATTTTTCCATGTGGGTGCTGGGAGGTCCCAGGAAGCCTTGTTTTTGTTTTTTGGCCATTTTGGGGTGAATAGTTAAAACCTCACCACCGTGCATTTACATGTGATGAGCACTAATAGTTTCAGGGGGTTGGACATGCATTTTGGATGTGCTACACCCCGTATTGTATAAGGGGTAGTGGACGTGAATCCAATACACGCATCCAAGCGTGGGTGAAACAGTGCGCTCGGCTGAGCGCACTTTACTGTATCTGCTTGAATGTATTTTTTGCTTCAATTTGTAAAATAGTTGCCAACAAGGTAGAGAGAGTTGCTAATGCATTACTTAAGAGCAAATGCAGTTCATTCATTTAGGTGGGCAATGTTTCAAGTAATTTCTATGGAAAAAGCAGTGGTTTACCTATGGAAATGGCCTTCTACAAAATTGCCTGCCTGATATATAGGTAAAAAAAAATAACATGCATGTAACCTGTAAGCAAGCAAGTAAGTTTACCTACAGTGAAGAGAGGCAGTCCTAGGAGTGAGGCTGAACAGTGGTTTGCCGTTCCGGAAATACATTTGCATTTTCAAAGGTATGCATATAATAAATCTCCCCTCAAAAGAATGGTTCTCATATATTAGCAGATGCAAATTTGTGCAGGTTGTTTTAGTGGGCTAAATTGCCACAGGAAAATGCATACATATTTTTTCTTTGGAAACTGGTGTGTGTGGTTTGCGGGTAATTACCGTAAAATCTATGTGAGCTGTAACAAAAATTGCCCCCTTGAAGAATCCTGAATTCAATTTTATTTTAATGACTTGCATTAAGGTCATAATTCATTATAGAGATGAATATTAACTAAGCATTGACTAAATGCCATTTAAAGCACTGCTTGTTAGAAAATTCGAAGGTTTCTGTAAAATCTAATAATATAATCAAGAGACCAAAACTACTATCTAAAAAAAATGTATTCTAGAAAAGAAGAGAATGGTAGAAGCACAAACTAATAGCCAGAATTGTAACAGACACTAAAATAAGTGGGGCACAATCCAACAAATTATGTTTTAAAGTAGAATATAAAAAATGGTGAAACGAACAGGATATCAGATTCCTTCCAGGCTTACCTCTGAATTGCCTATAGTGCCCTTTATAATCAACCATTTACCCACGATTTCCTATAAAATCAGCAATTACAGACCATTTGCCCTTAAAGCTGATCCATGAAGCTATATAAACTGCCTACTATAAATGCCCTATTTTGAATGAATAATTAACACACTACATTATTTATCAGAAGCAATATCAAATTAGAACTGACAAACAAGAAGTGAATCACTTATCACTTCTGAATCCATATAGAGTAGAGGTGTGAATTGGAACCGGAATCGGTTCGGATTCCTGTTCCGATTCACATGTGGGTTTTTTTCATCGGGCCCGATCGCGGATTTGTTTATCGGCTGCGCCTGAGCTGATAAACAAAAAACCCACCCCGACCCTTTAAAACTAATACCTTAGCTTCCCCCACCCTCCCGACCTCCCCCAAAAAACTTTTTACAGGTACCTGGTGGTCCAGTGGGGGGTCCCTGGAGCGATCTCCCACTCCCGGGCCGTCGGCTGCCACTAATCAAAATGGCGCCGATGGCCCTTTGCCCTTACCATGAGTCAGGGTATCCGTGCCATTGGCCGGACCCTGTCACATGGTAGGAGCACTGGATGGTGCCATCTTGTGCTCCTACCATGTGACAGGGGCTGACCAATGGCACCGGTAGCCCCTGTGACATAGTAAGGGCAAAGGCTATTGGCGCCATTTTGATTACTGGCAGACGATGGCCCGAGTGCAGGAGATCACTCCCGGACACCTACTGGACCACCAGGGGCTTTTGGCAAGTCTTGGGGGACCCTCCTGACCCCCACAAGACTTGCCAAAAATCCAGCATGGGTCTGGGAGCAACCTCCTGCACTCGGACCGTCGGCTGCCAGTATTCAAAATTTAATTTAAAAATGCTTTTGGGGGATCGGGAGGGTTTTTTTTTTAATCAGGCCATCGGCGCCATTTTTGAGTAGCAGTCAAAATGGCGCCGATGGCCTGAGAGTGGGAGATTGGTCCCCGCGCCCCCACTGGACCACCAGGTACTCGTAAAAAGTTTTGGGGGGGTTTGGGGGGGGGGAAGGTAAGGGGTGAATTTTAAAGGGTCGGGCCTCACTAAAAAAAAAAAAATTAACGATGTGAATCGGAACTGATTCCGATTCACATCTCCAGCGATCAGATTTTTTTCTCCCTCCAGCCGAACCCGATCGTTAAGACGATCGGGCACACAATTCACATCTCTAATGGCACCCCCTTCCATGCATAGAAATCCCCCCCCCCCCCCCTCCCCACCCATCAAAGTTGGGTTGCATCATGTATATTTTATATACATACCGAATGCTGTAATCTAATATATTGAAGCTTGCCAATACAGCAACATCTGTTATTTGGAATATGTTTTTTGAATTGTGTGTCTATCTGCACTTGAGGTAATTCAGTGACTGAGCCCCTTGACATGGATGTCTAATTAGTTGTGCATCTTGTCTGGGTTACACACTTGTATACATTGTTGCTAGTTAAGAAGCAATTGTGTCACTTTTCAAATAGCAGCATTGTTCTCTTTCATTTTGTAAACAGGCAACATTGTGTCCTGGTTTTTACCAGGACACAATGGATAGAGCTGGTAATATTAAGTATTTTTCAGTGAATGTCAAACACTCTTTTTGTCAAGTTACTATTTGCTCGTGATTCACTATTTCTTGTCTGTATAAGTTTTGTCTGATGCATGTATGCATATTAAACAATTTTGATATGTACTACTCGGAGTCTGTTGTTTTTAATTAAGTTAATAATTAATACAAGTTTTTAAATTCCACGGAGCAGAGATAGATCCTCAACAAATACAGAATCACAAATTAGAACCAGCAATATGCAAACAAAAACTGAAATGGAAACCCCAAGGAGTCAGACTCTTTGTGCAATAATTGCAAAACAGAACCACCATTCCTCATAAAACAATACAATCAAGAAACAAAAGCATCAATTATAGTGGTAGGATCATAAGAATAAAAGAATAAATATTCCAAAACTACTGCCAAGTAGAACAACATCTATTAAAGCAATATACATTTTTTTAAATTTCCCAAGCACCAATATAATATTTCAAAACAGCACACATATCAAATAACACCCAATAATTAAACCGATAAGGATTTAAAAAAAAAAAAAAAGCCCTTGCTATTCATACCTGGGAGCCCTTGATTTCCAGTTACCCAGAGATTGTTGAGAACTAGAGAGCTAGGGGGACACACAAATTTTATACTCTTGCTCTCACACGCACACACTAGCATGTTCATTCTCTTTCACACATACACTGTCACATACACATATAAACATATATGATTTATTTATGTAAAAACTTTTTATATACCGTCTTTGGCAAATAAATTTGAACAAAACGGTTTACAGCAGTTGAAAAATAAAAATAATAAAATAATAAACTTTCATAAAGTGAAAGTCAAAATAAATAAAATATTTATTTATTTATTTATTTATCTAAAATTTTTCTATACCGACCTTCATGGTTAAATACCATATCAGGACGGTTTACATCGAACAGGGATAAAAATAATTAGGTAAAGGAAGAGAGAAAGTTACATTAAACAAGGACCGTGAACTTGGAAGCTTAGGTAGCTGGAAGAAAAGAGATAAAGTTAAGTTAAAGAAAAGAGAAATAACAAATAAATAAATAATAAATAACAAATAAATAACAAATAAAATAGACAGTAAAGTATTGAATAAAATTACATAGTAACATATCAATATTACTAATATCTTTGTACATAAAGATATTAAAATAAGACCCTCCACCCTCCATGCACACAAAAGCTTTTACTCCTCCAGATACCCTCATACACGCACAGGCAGGCCCAGTGCCACTGGGTGTGCAAACCGTGCAATTGCACAGGGTGGCACACCCAGTGGGGTGGCATCAGTAGCAGGGAGAAGCCCGTGCTGCTGCCAGTGCACCCAATCCCACTGGCAGCAGCAGAAGAGGAGGCCCGTGATGCCGCCGGTGGACCTGATCCCACCGGTGGCAGAAGAAGTGGAGGCTACAGTAGAGGAAGGGCTTTTGCAGCTCCTCCTCTGGTGGTGGCCCCGCAATATTGATCATTCATGGTGTTTCAACTTCCTGTATTCTCGTGAGATGAGAATACAGGAAGTGCAGGCAAGCATGAGTGTTGAATTACCGTGATGCCAGCATAGGAAGAGGAGCTGCAGAAGGGCTGCTCTCAACAAAGTAAAAGGTACAAGCAAGCAGCAGCAGGAGCGGAGAAGGAATGAATGTATGTGTGTGTGAGTGAATGGGAAGCTGCCTGTGATGGGTGGGGGTGTATATGTGTGTGTGTGTGTGTTGGGAATGGGAGGCTGCCTGCGATGGGGGGGTGTGGGTGTGTATGTGAGAGAGAGAGAGAAGATAGGGGGTGCAGGTGGATTCCAACCTGCCAGCAGCTGAAATGAAGATGAATGCCTGGTGCTGCTGCTAAATCCCAAGCAAAGAAGAGCTGGAGATGCCTGTGAGTTTGTCTGATTGAGAGCGTATGTGTGTGTTAGGGGTGTGCATTCGTATTGAACATAAATGTAAAACGCTACTTATTTTTTTTTTAACTTAAAAAAGTGATAGGACATAAACGATCGGATTTCCAACTTATTCAACATAGCTATGTTGAATAAGTTGGAAATCGCGATTGTTGATCCAAAATAAAAATTTAAACCCCTCACCTTCCTTAATCCCCCCCCCAAAGACTTACCACAACTCCCTGGTGATCCAGCGAGGAGTGAGGACGCCATTTCTGAAAGCCTTTCCGAGGAGCACGTGACGTCGGCGTCACGTCGGAGTGACGCGGCGTCACGTGATTCCCCGCGGGTTCGCGCCGGAACGCTCGTTCAGCCCAAAAGGAACTTTTGGCCAGCTTGGGGGGGCCTCCTGACACCCCCAAGCTGGCCAAAAGTTCCTTTTAGGCCGAACAAGGGTGCCGGAGGGAACCCGCGGGGAATCACATGACGCCGCGTCACGCCGACGTCATGTGATTCCCCGCGGGGTCGCTTCCGGGATCCTCGTTCGGCCCAAAAGGAACTTTTGGCCAGCTTGGGGGTATCAGGAGGCCCCCCCAAGCTGGCCAAAAGTTCCTTTTGGGCCGAACGAGGATCCCGGAAGCGACCCCTCGGGGAATCACGTGACATCGGCGTGACGCGGCGTCACGTGATTCCCCGCGGGTTCCCTCCGGCACCCTTGTTCGGCCTAAAAGGAACTTTTGGCCAGCTTGGGGGTGTCAGGAGGCCCCCCCAAGCTGGCCAAAAGTTCCTTTTGGGCTGAACGAGCGTTCCGGCGCGAACCCGCGGGGAATCACGTGACGCCGCGTCACTCCGACGTGACGCCGACGTCACGTGCTCCTCGGAAAGGCTTTCAGAAATGGCGTCCTCACTCCTTGCTGGATCACCAGGGAGTTGTGGTAAGTCTTTGGGGGGGGGATTAAGGAAGGTGAGGGGTTTAAATTTTTATTTTGGATCAACAATCGCGATTTCCAACTTATTCAACATAGCTATGTTGAATAAGTTGGAAATCCGATCGTTTATGTCCTATCACTTTTTTAAGTTAAAAAAAAAAAATAAGTAGCGTTTTACATTTATGTTCAATACGAATGCCAGCTTGGGGGGGCCTCCTGACCCCCCCAAGCTGGCCAAAAGTTCCTTTTGGGCCGAACGAGCGTTCCGGCATGAACCCGCGGGGAATCACGTGACGCCGCATCACTCCGTCGTGGCACCGACTTCACGTGCTCCTCGGAAAGGCTTTCAGAAATGGCGTCCTCGACCCCGCTGGACCACCAGGGAGTTGTGGTAAGTCTTGGGGGGGGGGGGGGGATTAAGGAGGGTGAGGGGTTTAAATTTTTATTTGCACATATGGACATATACTCAACTCATTGAATTCTGTTTATGTCCATATTGACCGCAAATGGGACCCCCTTTGGACATATGGACATATGAACTTATACTTTTGCTCTGCACATCCCTAGTGTGTGTATATATATATATATATATATTAGGGATGTGAATCGTTTTACGACGATTAAAATTATCGTCCGATAATTTTAATATCGTCTTAAACCGTTATGAAACACAATACAATAGAGATTCTAACGATTTATCGTTATAAATCGTTAGAATCGTGAGCCGGCACACTAAAACCCGCTAAAACCCACCCCCGACCCTTTAAATTAAATCCCCCCCCCCTCCCGAACCCCCCCCCCAAATAACTTAAATTACCTGGTGGTCCAGCGGCGGTCCGGAACGGCAGCGGTCCGGAACGGGCTCCTGCTATTGAATCTTGTTGTCTTCAGCCGGCGCCATTTCCAAAATGGCGCCGAAAAATGGCGGCGGCCATAGACCAACAGGATTTGACGGCAGGAGGTCCTTCCGGACCCCCGCTGGACTTTTGGAAAGTCTTGTGGGGGTCAGGAGGCCCCCCCCAAGCTGGCCAAAAGTTCCTGGAGGTCCAGCGGGGGTCAGGGAGCGATTTCCCGCCGCGAATCGTTTTCCGTACGGAAAATGGCGCCGGCAGGAGATCGACTGCAGGAGGTCGTTCAGCGAGGGTTCCGGCGCCTCGCTGAACGACCTCCTGCAGTCGATCTCCTGCCGGCACCATTTTCCGTACGGAAAACGATTCGCGGCGGGAAATCGCTCCCTGACCCCCGCTGGACCTCCAGGAACTTTTGGCCAGCTTGGGGGGGGGCCTCCTGACCCCCACAAGACTTGCCAAAAGTCCAGCGGGGGTCCGGAAGGACCTCCTGCCGTCGAATCCTGTTGGTCTATGGCCGCCGCCATTTTTCGGCGCCATTTTGGAAAATGGCGCGGGCTGAAGACAACAAGATTCAATAGCAGGAGCCCGTTCCGGACCGCTGCCGTTCCGGACCGCCGCTGGACCACCAGGTAATTTAAGTTATTTGGGGGGGGGGGGTTCGGGAGGGTGGGGGATTTAATTTAAAGGGTCGGGGGTGGGTTTTAGCGGGTTTTAACGATTTTAGCGGGTTTTAACGATTTTAACGATTTATCACGATATTTTACCCCCCCCCAAACGGCAACAATACGATTCCCTCCCCCTCCCAGCCGAAATCGATCGTTAAGACGATCGAGAACACGATTCACATCTCTAATATATATATATATATATATATATATATATATATATATATATATATATATATCAGAGAGGAGAAAGTTTGTGCATCCCACGACAATCCCAAGGTGACTGGAAATCAAATGTTCCCAGGTATAGAGAGTGAGAATTTTCAAAATCCTTTTTAGTTTTATTTTTCAGGTGTTATTTGCTGGGTCTGCTCTTTTGAAATATTTTATTGGTGTTTGGGACATTTAAAAAACAACTTGTATGTGAGTTTTTAATTAATTGATCTTTTAATCATCAGCTTTTTTTTAAATAATATTATTTGTATGTTTTTAGTATTAGTATGTATTTATTTGACTTCTTAATTTTATTGTTTGATGTTTGAGGAATGGTGATGGTTCTGTTTTTTCATTGTTGCATTGTATAGAGCAGTGGTTCTCAACCTTTTTTCTGTCGCGACACACCTGACAGATGGTTCTCACATGCGTGACACACTGACCCATGATAGTCACAGGGCTAGATGTAAATGTACAGTTTGCATCCACGGGAACCCCCCTGATCCACAATAATGGATGTAAAGCAGAATTATGACATTCCCCATTCAACTCACTCTACAAAAAAGATATTCTGGTTCTGGTGTCATCTCAGTAACAGCAACTCAAACTCCTTCTACTTTCAGGCTCAATAGCCCTACTTATGAAAAGACAGCAGTTTACCACCAATGCATGTCCTCTTGAGAAAACGCAACAAATAAGACTGATAAAACACTTACATGCTAGTAAAATATCTCTGTAACAGACACAGAACCGACCTAACATACTCCCAGGATCTGTAGTAATGCACATAAACTAATCCACACACAGTTACACCTGTATTATGGAATACACTCAAACAGGAGCAACCCTATCTATGAAAAGGCAATACTACAAATATTAAATCAGGCCCTAAAAACCAATACACCTCTTATTAGGAAAACAGAACTAGCAAGCAGCTATAGATCCCCACACAGAAATAATTGTAAAACTATACTAATAAGCAGAATAAATGTTTCACAACAACTATGAACAGAATAATATCCAACAATTAAAAACTCATAAAAACTATTAAAAATTCTCCAAACACCAATAAAATATTTCAAAAAAAGCAGACACATCACATAATATTAAATAATTAAAATGGCAGTCAATCAAGAAAAATAAACTTAAAAAGCCACCTTTACTTACCCCCTCCAGCAGCTCTCCTACTCCTCTTCCATGCAGGCTGTAGCACACACCAGAAGCAGCAGTAGTGGCTAAACTCTATACTCATGGTCCTCTTCCTTAGGGCCCATGTCTCTCACACACACACACCATACCAGTCATGCCCCCATGACCAGTTTCTGTCTCTCACACACCAATCATCTCCCAGTCTTTGACAAACATACCAGTCACCTTCCTGAACAGTTTCTCTCATGCCATACACACACACACAGGCTTCCCACTCCCGTGTTCCACTTACATATATGGGCTTCTCACTCTCATAATCACTTTCTCTCTCTCACATACACTCACCAGTCTCTCACTCCCATGCTTGTTCTCTCCACATGCACAGGCTTCTCATTCCCATAATCACTTTCTTTCTCTCACACATACACACACACCAGTCACCTGATATCTCTCATGCATACACACACACAGGCTTCCCACTCCCATGTTCTCTTTCAGATATACAGGCTTCTCACTCCCATGCTGTATCTCACACACTCCCAGCTTTCTCACTCCCATGCTCACTCTTCACATGCACAGGCTTCTTATTCCCATAATCACTTTCTTTCTCTCTCTCACATACACACAAACACACACCAGTCACCTGATCTCTCTCATGCATATACACACACACATAGGCTTCCCACTCATGTTCTCTTTCAGATATACAGGCTTCTCACTCCCATGCTGTGTCTCACACACACACAGGTTTCTCACTCCCATGCTCACTCTTCACCTGCACAGGCTTCTCATTCCCATAATCACTTTCTCTCTCTCTCTCACACACCCGTCACCTGATCTCTCTCATGCATACACACACACACACAGGCTTCCCACTTCCATGTTCTGTCTTACATACACAGGCTTCTCCCTCCCATGCTGTGTCTCACACACACCCAGGTTCTCACTCCCATGCTCACTCTCTTCACATGCACAGGCTTCTCATTCCCATAATCACTTTCTCTGTTACACACACACACACACACACACACACACACACAGTCTCTCTTTCATTTCCATGCTCGCTCTCCACGTGCACAGGCTTCTCATTCCCTGAATCACATTTTCTCTCTCTCACATTCACATACACACCAGTCACACCGTCACCTTACCAACCAGTCTCTCTCATATACATGCACACACACAGAGGCTTCCCACTCCCATGCTCTCTCTCACATAATCAGGCTTCTCACTCCCATGCTTTCTTTCACATACACCCCCACACCACCAGGCTTCTTACTCCCATGCTTTCTCACATACCCAGATTTCTCACTTCCATGCTTTTTCTCTCTCTCTCTCTCTCTCACACACACACACACACATCCCTGACTGTCTCACACTCTCACATACACATCAGTCATCTCCTTGAGCAGTCACTTTCATTGTCTCTCACATATACACATACATCAGCTCTCTGACCAGTTTCTCTCAATCACACACATACTCTTGATCAAATACATTCTCTCACTTACACACAGGCTGGCTGGCTGCTTCTCTCTCTTTCTGTCACTCACTTCCTCTCCCCCCCCCCCCCCCGAGCACAAATGGTAGCTGCTCCTCCTCCTCCAGCCCCCGCAGGCCAAGAAGGAAGAATTCCATCTATCGCGGGAGGCTCATGCTGCTCTCTCCTTTCCCGATTACCGTCTGCTGCAATAGCTTGGGGGCCGATGCAGTGGCGTAGCCAGAATTGATTTTTTGGGTGGGCACAAGGTTAACATGGGTGGGCTGTAGGCATGCAGGTCTACTAGCTGTTTTTTAACTGATAAATAATGCCAAATTATGCAGCATAGCATTCACATCTACGCCTAAGTATGAGGTTTACTTAATGATACAAACATAATTCACGGTGATTTGTGGTACTTTAGCCTTCTTATTATTACGATTTTATACACGGCTCCTACCTGTCCATAAATTTTGAGAGAGCGGTTGTGTTGCTTATATTTAAATTGCTAACATCTCAAAATATAGATATATATTTTTACCTTTGTTGTCTGATCTTTGTATTTTTCTAATCAGTTGGTCCTGGTCTCTTTTTCCCATTTTTTCCCTTATAGCTCATTTCCTAATTCCTTTTCAGTGTCTTTCTTCTATTACTGTCTTCTTCCCTTCCACACACACACACACACACACACACACACACACGCTTTCTCTCACAGACTCCCTCTCACACACTCAAGCTGTCACTCTCATATGCTCTCCCCCCCCCCTCAAGCTCACATTCTCTGCAGACACACATACAAGTTCTCACTTTCTCACCCCTCCCCAGGCTTATATTCTTATGCACACACAGACGCACATCCAGGCACCCATTCTCACCCACACACATAAACCCAGACTCCCATTCTCACCCACAAACCCATGCTCCCAGTCTCACCCACACATATTCAAGCTCCCATTCTCATCGATACATATACACATTTAAGGTCCTATTCTCACCCACACATACACACATTCAAGCACCCATTCTTATCCACATATTCAAGCTTCTATTCTCACCCACCCACACAAACCCAGGCTCTCATTCTCACCCATATATACACACATTTAAGCTCCCATTCTCACCCACCCACAAACCCAGGCTCCCATTCTCAACCACACATACACACATTCGAGCTCCCATTCACCCACATATTCAAGCTTCCATTCTCACCCACATACACACCCAGGCTCCAGTTTTCACCCACACACACTCCCATTCTCATCCACACATACACATTCAAGCACGTGCACAGCTTCCGCTTTCTCCCCCAAAGCAGGAAGATCAGCTGCCTCTCCTGCTGCCACCGGACTCCTGCTATCTTCGGGCGTCGGGCCGTACTGCCCGCCGAACTTCCTGTCGGGGGGGGGGGGAGCGGAAGCGCAGCGCACAACGTCCGCTTCCTCCCTCCCCCCCCCCAAGCAGGAAGATCGGCGGGCCATACGGCCCGACGCCCGAAGATAGCAGGAGGCCGGTGGCAGCAGGAGAGGCAGCTGATCTTCCTGCTTTGGGGGAGAAAGCGGAAGCTGCGCGCGGCGCTTCCGCTCCCCCCCCCCCCCCGAACAGGAAGACCGGTTGGCCATACGGCCGCAGCAGCGCTTCCCCATGTGTGCCGTGATGGCGCGCGAGGCGTGGGTTCTCTTGTTCGCTGTCACGGGGATGGGATCCCGCGACAGCCTTGCAGTTCCGGTGCCAGTTGGGTGGGCCTGGGTCTAAGTTGGGTGGGCACCTGCCCACCCGTGGCTACGCCACTGGGCCAATGCTGCAGCGGCCGCTGCTAGTTTATCACGCAGCACGGCCTTTCTTCTTCCCGCGCACCACTTCCTGTTCCGGGTCTGGGGGGGGGGGGGGGGGGAATGCAGGCGCGGGAAGAAGAAAAGGCCAGCGGCGGATGCCACAGCTTTTTTTTTTTTTTTTTTGCACCGCTGCCGTTCCCGCTGGGCTTGAACGTGCTGATAGCCCCGTGGCAACGGCAGCAGGGAAGAACGAGCAGCGGGAAGGACCGGGAGCCACGCGACACACCTGCCGGTGCTTGGCGACACACTGGGGTGTTGCGACACACCGGTTGAGAACCGCTGGTATAGAGTGTCTGGCGGTTTCCAGTTCAGTTTTTGTCTGTGCATTTGTATTTCTACTTTATGGTTGCTCTATTCTGTATTTGTGACTGAGGTGAGGCATTCTTCTAATAGGAAGTTTTTGGAATTTGGGGGAGTCAAGCCCACACCCAACACACATCACAATAGGCCTAATATCATGAGTTCCAAGTGTTTGTTTTTTTTTGCAGCGATTTCTGGTTGGCATCGCAGCAGTGCATGTAAATATAATGTAAGTGATTGTAAGTGATATTGTTACCTCAAAATATGGTACTATGGTAATTTTCATGTAAAATATAAATTCATAACTCTTGTGTGTGTGTGTGGAGGGGGGGGGGTGTCAGTTTTAAAAGTTTGTATCACTGAAGGGAGGTTGTTTTTTTTTTTTTTGGTTAGCCCAGGACAGAGAATAAATGAATGGGGGAGAGAGGGGGACAGCATAGTAATTGTTTATATAGGGCTATCATCGCCATCATGTGGCTGTTGAGTCGGAGCCAATCGCTCATTGCTGCTTCTGAAACTGAAGCCCATTCTGTTCCCTCTCTGGGCAGACCCCATAAATATTTAAAATTGCTGGGGCTACCACTTCCTCCAAGCACTGCTAAGCACTTCCTCTCATGCACTGCAAGATCAGCACAGAGAAAGTTGCTACTTTTACGAGTTCTCATGCTCTGGGGCTGCACAGATGACAGGAAGGGTGGTCTTTGCTCAGCCACCGGTGGGATGAGGTCCTCTCTCCCTCTGTTTTTCACCCATTGGTGAGATCAGGTTCATCATCGGCGGCTGCATGCACCTTTCCATGCAGTACGCCACTCCAGTAAGCCCCAGAGAGCAGAGGTGGGTCCCAGCTCACTGCTGCCGGTGACCCCCCTGGAAGCTCATCCGCGGCCCTGTTTGTTCACCCCTGATCTAGTTAATAAGGCAGGCTCCGAAGTAATCCATCTAATCAATCTATGATGAAACATGTTACTGATAGGGACAGATGGTAAGCTACATTGCAAATAACTATGTTGAAAAAGACTTTCATGTTAATGTCAGTAGGAGTTGATATCCAAATTAGAAGCATACCTGCTTTGTTCATTTTGATTTTGGAGGTAGTAGTTCGCATTATTCACAAGAAAACTAAATAAACGGCAATAGAGTGACTTTCCCAGAAGATCCCTGTAAAATTCTGCAATCTCAACAGTGTGTCTCCTCATTATCATATCTCCTAAAAAAATAAACATATGAATTGCTGTTAGGTTTTGGTTTGACTGTAATAAGAACGTAAGAAAATGCCATACTGGGTCAGACCAAGGGCCCATCAAGCCCAGCATCCTGTTTCCAACAGAGGCCAAACCAGGCCATAAGAACCTGGCAATTACCCAAAATACACAAAGATATATCTAGCTAGCTATCTACCTATCCACCTATATAAACACATAATGTAAAACTATTTTATGTCCAGTCCTTCCCCATTCCTTTATTTTTCCAATTCCCCACATATATAATGAATTGTTCACTGTTTACCTTCTTAGTAAGGATGAACATTTGGGAAAAACAAATTAGAAATGAGACAAGATTTCCTACTTCATTTCAGATCATTTTCAAAACAGAATGAGTTCAAGTCTGACGAAATTTTGTTGGAATTGCATTGCATTTCAAAAACCTATTTAAAAAGAAAAAAGTCGGTCTTGCCTAAAGAGTAGGCCAAGACCCAAATCAGGGGTCACGGCCTCTGCCTAAACATGACTCCAGTGCTTCGGCCTAGGCCCGAGGCCTGTGCTTCACCAAGGCATATGCCAATGAAGGGGGGTCAGAGCTTATGACGAAGCAAAAAGCCAGTCTTGGCCTAGGCCCTGGACAATGCCGGGGGCATAGGCCGCAACCTGAGCAATGGCCCAGGCTTGAGAGATTTTTCCCAGCAACCCCCAACATTCTTATCAAATTTTGATGCTGCATCCTGGCTCTGTCGCCACATCAGGATCTCGACCCAGTCCCAGGCTGGAGGCCGAGTCTCAATGCATGGCCTCGGTCTAGGCCAGAACCTGGACCTATGCTCAATGCCATGGCCTGACCCTGAAGGCCAGGTAGCAACACCTGGTGCTTGGCCCAGGCCTCTGAGCTCCTCCTCCAGTGTCTTCTTTCTTTGGCTCTTCTTTGCCAACTGATGTCATCCACTGGGGGTCACTGTATAGGAGTTAATTAACTCCGTTGCAATCTCCCCAGTGGAGGGCATCATTTTGACAAATGTTTCCCATGGAAGCAAACAAACACTTCATAATAAAACCTTTTTCGGGAATATTTGAAGTAAAAAGCCTGCAAGAAGGTCAGTTAGACCATTTGATGACCGAGGTATAAAAGGGGCTTTTAGGGATAACAAGGCCATAGCATCAAGATTAAATGAATGCTTTGCTCCAGTCTTCACTGAGGAAGATGTAAGAGAGATAGCCATGCCAGAAATGATACTCAAAGGTGATAATTCAATAGAACTGAAACAAAATCTCTGTGTACCTGGAAGATGTAATAGGGGAAATTGACAAATCACCTGGACCAGACAGTATATATGACAGAGTGCTGAATTAACTGAAAAATAAAATTGCAGACCTGCTATTGGTAATTTGTAAAGTACCATTAAAATTGCCTATGGCACCTGAAGACCGGATAGTTTCCAAAGTAATGCCAGTTTTTAAAAAGGGATCCAGGAAATTACAGACCAGTGAGTCTGATGTCTGTCCCAGGGAAAATTATAGAAACTATCATAAAACACAAAATGATTGAACATATAGATAGGCAATGGCATAGTTCAATGGGACAAAACCAACATGGATTTAGTCACAGAAAGTCTTGCCTTGACAATCTGCTACATTTTTTTGAGGGCAAAAATAAACATGTGGATAAAGGTGAACCAGATGACAGTGTATCTGAACTTCCGGAAAGCATTTGACAAAGTCCTTCATGAGAGACTTCAAAGGAAATTAAAAAGTCATGGAATAGGGGGCAGTGTCCTATTGTGGATTGGGAGCTGGTTAAAAGATAGAAAACAGAGTAGGGTTAAATGGTCAATTTTTCCAATGGAGAAAGGAGAATAGTGGAGTAACCCAGAAACCTGTTCTGGGACCACTGCTTTTTAACATATTTATAAATAACCTGGAAATGGGAAAAATAAGTGAGGTGATCAGATTAATCAATGGCACAAAATTATTCAAAGTTGTTAAATCACAATTAAATTGTGAGAAATTGCAAGAGGACCTTGCAAAACTGGGAGACTGGAATTGCAAATGACAAATGAAATTTAACGTGGACAAGTGCAAAGTGATGCATTTAGGGAAGAGTAACCCAAATTATAGCTACACAATGCAAGGATCCACATTAGGAGTCACTATTCAGGAAAAGCATCTAGGTGTCATTATTGATCATACTTTGAAATCTTCTGCTCAGTGTGCAGCAACAGCCAAGAAAGCAAACAGAATGCTAGGGATTATTAGGAAAGTAATGGAGAATAAAACAGAGGATATCATATATGTATCGCTCCATGGTGCAACCTCATCTTGAGTATTGTGTGAAGTTCTGGTCACTACAGCTCAAAAAATATATAGCAGAATTAGAAAAGGTATAGAGATGGGTGACCAAAATGATAAAGGGAATGGAATGATTTCCCTATGAGAAAGACTAAAGAAGTTAGGAGTCTTCAGCTTGGAGAAGAGACAGCTGTGGGAAGAAATGATAGAAGTCTGTAAAATAATGAGTGGACTGGAAAGAATAAATGTGAACCTGCTGTTTACTCTTTCAAAAAGTATAAAGATTAGGGGACATATAATTAAGTTACTAAGGTTAAAACTAATAAGATACAATATTTTTTACTCACCACAATTAAGTTCTGGAATTCATTGCTGGAGAATGTGATGAAAGATGTTCGTGAAGCTGTGTTTAAAAAACATTTGGACACGTTCTTGGAGTTAAAAAAGTACAGAAACCATTATTAAAGTGGAGTTGTAGAAATCCACTGCTTATCCCTGGGGTAAGCAATATGGAATCTATCTACTCTTTGGGATCCTGTCAAGTACTTCTGACTTGGATTGGGCACTGAAGGAAACAGGATACTGGGCTTGATGGACCTTTGGTCTGACGCAGTATGACAAATCATATGTTCTTATGTTCCAGGTGACATTGTCAGGTAGGTGTTGGTGTCTGTTAGGTAGCAATGTGCTACTCTCTTACAATGTTTGCCACTGAGGCAGACTATCAAGACTTTAATACTGATGAATTACTAGGATTCACAGATGCTTGTATGTGGGCCAACTATTTATAATCCAGCGTGAGGTAAGTAAATGTGTTTCATAAGAACATAAGAAATTGCCTTGCCGGGTCACACTAAGGGTCTATCAAGCCCAGCATCCTGTTTCCAACAGAGGCCAAATCAGGCCACAAGAACCTGGCAAGTACCCAAATACTAAGAAGATCCCATGCTACTGATGCCAGTAATAGCAGAGGCCATTCCCTAAGTCAACTTTATTAATAACAGTTAATGGACTTCTCCTCCATGAATTTATCCAAACCTTTTCTGAACCCAGCTACACTAAATTGTACTAACCACATCTTCTGGCACCAAATTCCAGAGCTTAATTGTGCATTCAGTGACAAAGAATTTTCTCCAATTAGTCTTAAATGTGCTACTTGTTGCTAACTTCATGGAGTGCCCCCTAGTCATTCTATTATCCAAAAGTGTAAAAACTGATTCACATGTACTCGTTCAAGACCTCTCATGATTTTAAAGACCTCTATCATATCCCTCCTCAACCGTCGCTTCTCTAAGCTGAACAGCCCTAACCTCTTCAGCCTTTCCTCATAGGGGAGCTGTTCCATTCCCTTTATCATTTTGGTTGCCCTTCTCTGTACCTTCTCCATCGCAACTATATCTTCTTTGAGATGCGGTGACCAGAATTGTACACAGTATTCAAGGTGCGGTCTCACCATGGAGCGATACAGAGGCATTATGACATTTTCTGTTTTGATAACCATTCCCTTCCTAATAATTCCTAACATTCTGTTTGCTTTTTTGACTGCTGCAGCACACTGAGCCGATGATTTCAAAGTATTATCCACTATGGTGCCTAGATCTTTTTCCTGGATGGTAGCTCCTAATATGGAACCTAACATCATGTAACTACAGTAAGGGTTATTTTTCCCTATATGCAACACCTTGCACTTGTCTACATTAAATTTCATCTTCCATTTGGATACCCAATCTTCCAGTCTCGCAAGGTCCTCCTATAATGTATCACAATCCGCTTGTGATTAACTACTCTGAATAATTTTGTATCATCCGCAAATTTGATAACCTCATTCATCGTATTCCTTTCCAGATCATTTATAAATATATTGAAAAACACTGGTCCAAGTACAGATCCATGAGGCACTCCATTGTTTACCCTTTTCCACTGGGAAAATTGACCATTTAATCCTACTCTCTGTTTCCTGTCTTTTAAATAGTTTGTAATCCACAAAAGGACACCGCCTCCTATCCCATGACTTATTAGTTTTCTTAGAAGCCTCTCATGAGGGTCTTTGTCAAATGCCTTCTGGAAGTCCAAATACACTACATCTACCAGTTCACCTTTATCCACATATTTATTAATTCCTTCAAAAAAATGAAGCAGATTTGTTAGGCAGGACTTCCCTTGGGTAAATCCATGTTGACTATTTTCCATTAAACCATTTCTTTCTATATGCTCTACGATTTTGATCTTTAGAATAGTTTGCACTGGCTTATGGGGAGCCAAGATGGCCGACACATGAGGCACATTGGAGGAGCTCTCTGTGTTACCTGATTTCCTTCTTGAATTTTTGCCAAATTTGGGAGTATTGCAGGATGCCGCATACAAAAAGAGTAAAGCTAAATTAAAAAACGTTTTACTTGAAAAAGAAGGTGGTACCCTGCAAAGCTTCTTTGAGCTAAACGCCAACAAGCCGGAAATGAGGGCCGCTGTGAGTGAGAACCAAGAGCTCGGTTCTCACTCTTTGGCCAAGATGATTTTGTTGAGCCCGGGGGGGCTCCAGAGACTGTGTCGTCCCCCCCCCCCCCCCCCCAGTGAGGACAGACTGGGGCAGAAAAGGATGAACCAACATGATCCCTGAGAGCGAAGAGGAGGGAATCAGCATCCCCAGAACTGAATGGAGCGGGTAGAGAGAGAGCAAGTGGGGGAGATGTGAGTATCCTGCTTGGAGGAACTACATCTACGCCCAGGCCCCCTCAGGCTCCACCGGCAATAGAAATCACTGAACCCAGTATGCCTCAGGATTTGCAAAAAATGATTCCAGGTACAATTTTTACTCTGACTAAACCCCTGATTGTGACTCTAGACTCTGTTTGGTCAGCCTTAGTTTCAATTGAATCCACAATATTTATGCTAACAAAGGCATTTGTGGAGACAAATAAAAAAGAGGTATAAATTCGGAGAAGGTAGTTTTCCAGCAACAGGAAATGTTTGATAATGCGCAACAAAAGATAACATTGATGGAAAAAGTTCAAGTTAATTTAATTAAATCAAATAACATCGCTGAAAGGAAATTTGAAAATGTTAAAAATTCCCTCCGATATTTCAGTTTCATGTGGTGAACTTTCCTGAAGTGAAGAAAATGTCGGTGGTAGACATGTTTAGGGAATATATGATAGATAGCCTTAAAATTCCAAAGGAGGTTATTCCTGTTATAACTAAAGCTTTCTTCTTATCTAGTAAATCAATAATACCACAGGATATGGAGACACAAGAACAGCAGACTTTGAATGTAACGGAGTTATTAGAGATGTCGATACAAACTGAGATTACAACAAGAGGAACTTTGCTAGTTCCCTTTGCTCTCGAATATGACAAAAACCTAGTGTTGAAATACTTTTTCAGAAATAAGATGGCATCCTATCATGGACAATTGGTTTGGATTTAACCGGACATTGTTCTTCTAACACAAGAGCGTAGGAAAAAATTTATTACAATGAGAGCAGAGGTTATAGAGGGGCCAGTATGATTCTTAGGTACCCTTACAGATGTCTAGTAAAATACCATAATGGAAAATATGTGTTCTTAGAACCAGAACAATTAAAGGTTTTTTTGGATGGGAAGGTTTGAGGTATAAATTTGGGGAAAAACTTGGTATGACTGTATCTCATTTGTGGGTAATACCTGTGTTAATTTGTTCCAGTGAGAGCTCATTTTTTCCATATTTCATTTAAGGCTCCCCATTACCTTAATGATCAGAGATTTAAATGTATGAGATTTCTTTGTTATGTTTCTTAATATGAATATGATGTATAATCTATATTTCTTATAGTATTTCAATATTGTAATATATCTGAAAATGCAAAATAAAAAAAAAATAGAATAGTTTCCACTATTTTTCCTGGCACTGAAGTCAGGTTCACTGGTCTATAGTTTCCCGGATCGCCTCTGGAGCCCTTTTTAAATATTGGGGGTTACATTGGCCACCCTCAAGTCATCAGGTAAAATGAATGATTAGAAATTTAATTTTTTAGTTCCTTCAGTACCCTAGGATGCATACCATCTGGTCCAGGTGATCTGCTACTCTTTAGTTTGTCAATCTGACCTCCTACATCTTCCAGGTTCACAGTGATTTGGTTCAATTCATCTGACTCATCACCCTTGAAAACCATCTCAAACTGGTATTTCCCCATTATCCTCATTAGTAAACACGGAAGCAAATAATTCATTTAGTTATTCTGCAATGGTCTTATCATCCCTAAGAGCCCCTTTAACCCCTCGGTCATCTAACGGTCCAACAGACTCCCTCACAGGTTTCTTGCTTCACATATATTTAAAGCTTTTATTATGAGTTTTTGCCTCTACATCCAACTTCATTTCAAATTCTCTTTGCCCTTCTTATCAATGATTTGCACTTAACGACATTGCATATGCTTCATCCTATTTTCTTCAGATGGATCCTTCTTCCAATTTTTGAAGGATTTTTTTTGGCTAAAATAGCCTCTTTCACCTCACCTTTTAACCATGATGGTAATTGTTTTGCCTTCCTTCCAACTTTCTTAATGCATGGAATACATATGGACTGCGCATCTAGGATTGTATTTTTAAACAATGCCCATGCCTGCTGAACACTTAATCTTTGCAGCTGCACCTCTCAGTTTTTTTCTAACTATTTTCCTCATTTTATCAAAGTTTTCCATTTGAAAATTTAGTGTTAGAGCAGTAGATTTACTTATTGTCCCTCTGCCAGTTATTAGTTTAAATGTGATCATTTTATGATCACTATTGCCAAGTGGCCCCACCACAGTTACCTCTCTCACTAAATCCTGCATTCCACTAAGAAGTAAATCTAAAATAGCTCCCTCTCTCATTGGTTCCTGAACCAATTGCTCCATGAAGCAGACTTTTATTACATCCAGGAACTTTATGTCTCTAGCAAGTCCTGATGTTACATTTACCCAGTCAATATTGGGGTAATTGAAATCTCCCATTATTATTGCACTGCCAAATTGGTTAGCTTCCCTGATTTCTCTTAGCATTTCATCATCTGTCTGACAATTTTGTCCAGGTGGATGGTAGTATACTCCTATCACTATATTCTTACCCAACACACATGGGATTTCTACCCATATAAATTCTACTGAGCATTTAGTCTCTTGTATGATCTTTATCCTGTTGGACTCTATACCTTCCCGGACATAAAGTGCCACACCCTCAGCAAGTTGATCCTCCCCATCATTGCGATATAATTTGTACCCTGATATAGCACTGTCCCATTGGTTATCCTCCTTCCAGCAGGCCTCTGTGATGCCAATTATGTCAATCTCATCATTTACTGCTTTACACTATAACCTCTCCCATCTTACTACTTAGACTTCTAACATTGGCATACAGACATTTCAAAGTGTGTTTTTTGTTGGTTTTAACAACCTACTTTTCACTTGTTAGGGATAATCTGGAAATCTTTAGCTCAGGTGATGTTTTACCTATAGGCACATGGACATCATTTGCTTTTATTGGAACCTCTCTGCTGGGATGCCCTAACTCTCCTGTTTCATTAGTATCCTTCAAGAATACATTTCTCCGAACCATGCACTGCTGAGTGACTGTCAGCTTTCCCCTTTGTTCTAGTTTAAAAGCTGCTCTATCTTCTTTTTGAAAGTTAGTCCCAGCAGCTTGGTTCCACTCTGGTTAAAGTGGAGCCCATCCTTTTGAAATCCCCCTTCCCTAAACGTTTCCCCAGTTCCTTACAAAACTGAATCACTCTTCCCTGCATCACCATCTCATCCATGCATGCATTGAAACTCTGGAGCTCTGCCTGCTTTGGGGTACCTGCACATGGAACAGGAAGCATTTCAGAGAAGGCCACACTGGAGGGTTCTGGATTTCAGCTTTTTACCTAAAAACCTAAATTTGGCTTCCAGAGCCTCCCTCCCACATTTTCCTATATCATTGGTGCCCACATGTACCACGACAGCCGACTCCTCCCCAGCACTGTCTATAATCCTATCTAGGAGACGTGTGAGGTCTGCCACCTTCACACGAGGCAGGCAAGTTACCAGGTGGACCTCACATCCACCAGCCACCCTGCTATCTACATTTCTAATAATTGAATCACCAACTATGATGGCCGGCCTAACCCTTCCCTCCTGGGTAGTAGCCCTGTGGGACTTGTCCTCAATGCGAGAGGACAACACATCATCTGGAGAGCAGGTCCTTGTCCTCAGTGCGAGAGGACAATATATCACCTGGAGAGCAGGTCCTTGTCCTCAGTGCAAGAGGACAATATATCACCTGGAGAGCAGGTCCTTGCTACAGGATCCTTTCCTGCTACACCAGGATGATGTTCTCCAACTGGGAGACCTTTCTGATCCAAGGCAGCACTGGGGCTGCCAAACTGGATTTGGGACTTGGCTACTATGTCCCTGAAGGTCTCTTCAATGATCTCTCTTTCTGCCTTAGCTCCTTCAAGTCTGCTTCTCTAGCCCTCCAGAGATCGGACTCATTCCCTGAGAGCCAGGAGCTCTTTGCACAGAATGCACACATACAATCTCTCACCGGCAGATAAAAAATCATACATGTGACACTCAATACAGAAGACTGAAAAGCCCCCCTCTTGCTGCCGGACTGCTGCCTTCATCTTAATTTTATTGAATTCCTTGTTAAGATACTAAGGGAATTGGAATTAGAGTTTCACTTTAAATAAAGTTGCATGAATGGACATTAACCAGGTTTAAAGCTACAATGATTGGCAGTACTGCTCATACGTTTCAAATTTGTGATAATTCAATCTCTTTATTTAGCAGGATCAAGAAACCCTTATATTCTGCTGATTACAATATGGCTTTCTTAGCACATCCTACCTTTGAAATACTGAATATCAGTTGTTAAAGCTGATGAGAGTTCATCTGGCGATACTTGCAGCATCCCAGCCACTGAAATGAAAACAGTTTTTAGAATTAGGCATGTTTTCAATTATAAATAACATGATTAAAACAGGTTATTATAATCATTGCCTTTTAGTAGTTATAAGCATTGAAAGCAGTCAACAGGGAGAGTGAAAAAAGAAAGCAGGATTCAAAATGAATATTAATTATATTGAAGTTATCAGGGTCCAGTAAGTGATATGATTCTGTATATTCTGGATTACAGTCTTTTTATTTGTTTGTTTACTTAGACTTCAGACAGGAGATTTATCAGGGTATGACTGGATCTTTCTGGTATTAGAATTGCTATGTATTCTTGAATTTGCAAGACATATAAAAGTTACAGAGTAACGTGAGAGCAAGAAAATGTCTCCAGTGAGACTTTTTCATTGTAAAGAATTCTCCTGAATGCAATTGCATATTAACCTATAAAATATTTCTATTTGCAAATAATAAAATTGAGGCACATATTATCCGCAAAAAGTATACACATAAATCATTCCATAAATGATGCAAAGATCAGGTGCAATTTTGTATAAGTGAATTTGTGCGTGTTATTTTAGGTAGTTTCAAAGCAAACTTATGCATATAAGTTCCCTTTGAAAACTGGCCTAATTTATGGATTTTGTCTTATAAAATTACCCTATAAGGGAATAATTTTCAGTCATTTACTTGCATAAAACAAACTTATTTTCATAAATGGTTCATTATAAAATAATGTTGGATTGTGTCCATAAAAGTATGCATAAAAACCTGATTTCATGGTGCATACATATGTGCATACATAACAGGGGTTCTGGGAAGTGAGGTTGGGGCAGAATTGGGATTTACGCACGTAAGTTTGATTTTAAAAAGTACTTGCGTAACTTAACCCACATAGGTTACCTGCTGCAAAGAGCAGGTGTAACTTTGTGCGAGTTAGCTTGTGCTTGTCATTTTATATAATTTTAAAAAGCAAGCATATGTGCCTAAGTGCACTTTGAAAACTGGAGTATCTTGTGTGCTTTCACAAGGCATAAATTATACAGGTTGTTATAAAATTACCCTCTAAATGGGAAAATCCTTTAGAACAATATTATGTAACTTTATGATAAAGTGTTACAGTTTCTTAAAACAGGATAAAATGTGTGACTTCTAAATGAATATTACTTTTGGGCTGGTTTTTTGTTTTTTTTTTTGTAAATCAGTCATGTTTTCATAATAGTTCAATGCATTCCTGATGCAATGACACCATCTGTTGGTGAGTCAGAGATACAGAATCACCCGATTGCAGGCCACACCAGACGGTCATTTCCCACTGACCTTGTTCTAGTAGCTGCAGGTCTGACACAAATGCTGTCTCAGCGTCTGTTAGAGCAGTAAACCGAATGTCTCCAAGATGCAAAATCGCTGAGAGAATTACAAACAGGTTTTCCACCTCCTACATAAATTTCAAACAATGTTAGAGAAAACAGCGAACTTTGAGTAAGAATAGTACACATTAAAGGGATTAGTTTTCAATAGTTTCAAATGGCTATAAATATCTAACTGTGCAAATTGTACTAGCATTTATTAAAGAAATATATAGAATTTTAAGGATTTTGTAGTCACAAATGATAAGAACCATAAGCACATACATGCATAATTGGTAATAAAAATAATCATCTCATGTTAACACTTTACAAGTGAATATCACATTAGTTGACACCCATTTTATTTATCAGTTGTCATGGATAATGCCCGTACTTTTGATTTCTAGGCATCATCTGTAGTCTGATTTCTTTAGATTAGAAAATTTACATCATCTGTAAACTCAGATTCAGGAGTAGTACAATAGCAAATGTATGCAAACTGATTTTGTTTCTGTCTTCAAATTAAGGAGTTAAAAATAAACCATGTATTTCTGTCAGCAAATACTTTTTACTTCACTTGGTATACATTTCCTTATAATTGATAAGGGGGAAAAAATCTGTAGAAACAATTCCCTATGTGTCACAACACTCTTAGCACTATCATCATACTAAGTCAATAAAAAGTAAACAGTAAATTTTCCTTTGGTAAACCGTGATTTTGAAACACACAGTGGACATAGATGTATTCCCAAGGAACTATCAAAGAGGTAGTAAAAGTGCTTTCCTTCAGAAATGAACATCATTGGAAAAGTGATCAGTACTAACTGATCTTTGTCGAGGAAATTGCAGGAAATGGGACTGTGCAGAAGAATAGTGTCCAGAACAAACTATAAGAGGTACTTACAAATTCAGAAAACAATACAAAGCTGAATCTAATTGAAGCAGCCTGTAATATAATCAATAGCCATACGTAATGGATTCACCATTAGGATATGGGAAATCGAAGACATATAATTCTAGTTCACATTATCTTCCAGTTGGCTGGCACAGAATAATTTTACCAAACTATTAAGAAGGGATTTAAAGTATTAACTTTACAAAACAAGCAAAGTTATATGACAACTATCTACAAATGAATTTTATCATAAATACAAAATATTGAAAAACCTATGAGAACTCCTCCTATGCTACTTTTTAACTGCATGTTGGATAATAGTTTATGCTTAGATCATCCATTCCGAATTTACTACTTACCTGAAAATGTCCTTTTCCTTAACCTAGACAGATGGATTCAGTGGCTTTTACACCTCTACCAGCAGATGGAGCAAACCGACATCACAGTATTGTTATGATCCTGCCCGTGGCTAGGGCCATGGGCAGCCTCTCACCTTCTGCCAGTTAGCTTTTCTGAACTCTGCCGCTGGTAGAGGTGTGCATCCGTTTTCCACGTATTTGTAATCCGCAACTTATTTTTTGCTATCTGTTAAATACGTGGGGAGGCAAAACGCATCGCAACTCCCCACGTATTAAACAGATTTCTGTTTTATTCGGCCTCCTAAATAAAAATTTAACCCCCCCCCCCACCCTCCTGACCCCCCCAAGACTTACCAAAACTCCCTGGTGGTCCAGCGGGGAGTCAGGAAGCCATCGCTGCACTCATTTGCCGGTTTCATCACGGCGCCGATAGCCTGTGTCACAGGGGCTACCGGTGCCATTGGTCAGTCCTTATCACATGGTCACCAGCACCATCTTGTGCTCCTACCATGTGACAGGGGCTGACCAATGGCACCGGTAGCCCCTGTGACATAGTATGGGCAAAGGCTATCGGCGCCATTTTGAGTCCTTGCGTCGGACAGCAGGTCGCTCCGGGACCCCTGTTGGACCCACAGGGACTTTTGGCCAACTTGGGGGGGCCTCCTGACCCCCACAAGACTTGCCAGAAGTCCAGCGGGGGTCCGGAAGCGACCTCCTTTCACGCCAGCCACCCGATCCCAATACTCAAAATGGCGCCGATCGCCTTTGCCCTCACTATGACGGCGATCGGCGCCATTTTCAGTATTGGCATCGGACGGCGATTTTGAGTCTCAAAATGGTGCCGATCGCCATCATAGTGAGGGCAAAGGCGATCGGCGCCATTTTGAGTATTGGGATCGGATGGCCGGCATGCAAGGAGGTTGCTCCCGGACCCCCGCTGGAATTTTGGCAAGTCTTGTGGGGGTCAGGAGGCCCCCCCAAGCTGGCCAAAAGTCCCTGGGGGTCCAGCGGGGGTCTGGGAGCGATCTCCTCCACTCGTGACGTCGAGTCACAGGAACCAAAATGGCGCCGGCACTACCTTTGCCCTGTCATATGGTAAGGGCAAAGGGCCACCGGCGCCATTTCTCTTAACGCAGCCGTGGCCCGAGAGCAGGAGATCGCGCCGGGACCCCCCCACTGGACCCCAGGTAATTTAAAACATTTTGGGGGGGTTCGGGAGGGTGGAGGATTTATTTTAAAGGGTCGGGGTGGGTTTTAGGGTTGTTTTGGTGTGCCGGTTTTCCTGCCCACCCCCGATTTACGATTTTTGACGATAAATCGGGGGAATTGTTATTGTATCACGGCTCTAACTATTTTTGACGATTTAAAATATATCTGATGATTGTTTTAAATCGTCAAAAAACGATTCACATCCCTACTATACGGTTCCAGTCCCAGAGGAATTTATCCATCCTTCAGAGAGTCAGAATCTATCTCATCATCAGTGCCATCCAGATTCCTGTCGGGAATACCTGGAGCTAATCAAAGCGTACTTTGGCACTTAAACGTAGTACTGGAAGAGGGAGAGGCACCGCCTGAGGATCTGACCTGACAGGATTGGACGTGGCTGAGGTGGGCACCTGATAAAAGGATTACAATCCTTGAAAAAATTCTACCTAAGAAAAGGCAGAAGGATCCATGCCATAACCAGAAGGCACTTGTGCAGTGCCCACAGAACTGCTGTCCCTTGCTGAGGAACCAGTAAAGGGAGTTCCAAGGTCAGTCGTCCCTCTTGACATATCCTTAATCAGGCCATCATCAGGCTAGAAAGACCCAGGCTTTGTAAAATCAGAGTAAGATAATTCCTCCTGACCCTCTAAACAGTGCTGGCTCAAGCTAGAGGGCACTCCAGGCTGAGATGCCTGAACATGACAGGCCGAACAGAGGGAAAGACATTTAGGAGTCGATTTTCAAAACCACTTGTGTGTCCATATGTGCACATAAGAACATAAGAAAATGCCATACTGGGTCAGACCAAGGATCCATCAAGCCCAGCATCCTGTTTCCAACAGTGGCCAATCCAGGCCACAAGAACCTGGCAAGTACCCAAACACTAAGTCTATTCCATGTAACCATTGCTAATGGCAGTGGCTATTCTCTAGGTGAACTTAATAGCAGGTAATGGACTTCTCCTCCAAGAACTTATCCAATCCTTTTTTGAACCCAGCTACACTAACTGCACGAACCACATTCTCTGGCAACAAATTCCAGAGTTTAATTGTGCGTTGAGTAAAAAAGAACTTTCTCCGATTAGTTTTAAATGTGCCCCATGCTAACTTCATGGAGTGCCCCCTAGTCTTTCTACTATCCGAAAGAGTAAATAACCGATTCACATCTACCCGTTCTAGACCTCTTATGATTTTAAACATCTCTATCATATCCCCCCCTCAGTCGTCTCTTCTCCAAGCTGAAAAGCCCTAACCTCTTTAGTCTTTCCTCATAGGGGAGCTGTTCCATTCCCCTTATTTTGGTAGCCCTTCTCTGTACCTTCTCCATCGCCAGTACTCAAAATGGCGCCGATAGCCTTTGCCCATACTATGTCACAGGGGCTACCGGTGCCATTGGTCAACCCCTGTCACATGGTAGGAGCACAAGATGGCGCCGATGACCATGTGACAGGGGCTGACCAATGGCACCGGTAGCCCCTGTGACAAAGGCTATCGGCGCCATGATGAAACCAGCACCGAGGGTGTGAGCGTGCAGGGGATGGCTCCCGGACTCCCCACTGGATCACCAGGGAGTTTAGGTAAGTCTTGGGGGGGGTCAGGAGGGTGGGGGGGTTGTAGTTAATTTTAATTTTAGCTGGGACACTGATAGAAATCGCCGTATTAACGCATCTGGCTGCCTGCTTCCACCGGGGCCCCAGTGTTGGTTCTGGAGTACCAGCTGGAAAAAAAAGGGAAGGCAGTCTGAGCCACCCCCCCACCGTGAAGCAAGAAGGCCCTGCAGTTGTCATTGCTCGAATCAATCAGGCAAATCACGAGACGGCTACAGCCCGGGTCCTCATGTGCAGCCACAAGGGCAGCACTGCATAAGAGACAGAACATCGGAAACCTTTAACCACTGCAGAAACTACTTAGGAAATATCAAAGCCCGGAGGAATTTGAAGATGAAGCATAATTTTTCAATGCTATCAGCGGCTGATTTTACAGCTACAGTCAGGGGGAAAGTAGCATCTCCGAGACTGGCTCGGCAGTGGGGAGTTGCCTTTCTTAATGTCCACGCGCATTATATAATCACTGAAAAGCAGAATAGGAAAGCCCTGTAAAATGGGGAAGGATGTGGTAGCATCATGCTTTCCTTTTCAGTCTCCATAAAGATTTTTATAATAGCAGAAATCAGCGTAAAGGCCAAAGTCCTTTGAAGTGTCAAATACATGTCACCACTGGCCCGAGGAAGCCTTTCAGTGATTCCAATACTTGTGGTCAACAGTTAAATAAAGGATAGTGGTTGCTTCATGCTATATTTATTTACCATATTCATGCTATTGCTAACAGGTTTTTTTTCTACTGCCTTTTATCTCTTCCTCAACTAAAAAGGTTAAACAAACTTTTCTTTGGCGCTTAATTTTAAGGACTGGAAAACTTAAAATATGCAGCTATCAGAAATGCCGCTGCTAAATACAAGAAAGATAATTTTCAAAGGGAAGATTGCCATGGCTGAAAATTGTCCCCTACAAAGTGGCTAAAAATAGGAATGGGTTTTCACAGCAGGCAGATGTTTAAACAGGATTTAAAAAAAAAAAACAAAAAACCCCACATCCATGGAGATGTACGTATTGTAGCTCTGTGCAAGAAGGATCAGGATGAAGGAAGGCCTTACTTTTAAAAGTTTGTGTCTCAGGGAGTGCCCTTGGGCTGCAGTGACTTGCACTGCCATGCGGAAGACCTGTCTTCGAGCCTCAGACCCAGATTCTGCTCGCTGAACTGGCAGGAGCTTGGAAGCTCAGTCCCCCGCACAAGCGAAACCTATTAAGTTACTTTCTGAAAGAGCTAAGCGTGTAAAAAAAAAAAAAGCAGATATGCACGTAAGGAGCTTGCACTTGCGTGCTTGCTATTTTGTAAACATCAAAAGCGGACGCGTATTTTCAGTTTCGCGCACACTTTTACCTGCATGAAATGAAAAAGGGGTAGTCCCGGGGATGTTCCAGGGTGGGGCCATGAGGAACACGCGCGTGTTATTAGTTTATAAGAGACTTCTGCGAATGCATTAGGAAACTTATTTTCCCAATTTTACATCTGCTAATTATCTAGCATAGACTCATCAGCTATTGGTTGGCGGGGGGGGAGGGAGGTGGAGATCTGAGTGAATTGGGGAAGAGTTCAGGGTGACGGACTAGGAGGGTCTCGATGACCTGGAGAAGGACTGGATGAATTGGTGGAGGTATTGGCAAACTAGTGATTTCAATTATTGTATGTATGGTACGTTGGAAAAAATGCTGACTTCCACGTATAAATCAGGGTTTTACATGCGTAGATTGGTATATCGTATTTTTACATATACATTCATTGGCAATTTTTTTATTTTTTTGCATGTAAAATTTTACGTGTATATATTTCTAAAATAGGCAGGAAAATTACGGACATCCTGATATACTGAAATATGCTCTTCGAATGCATTCCAGATGTTTGCAAGTAAGCATATATATGCGAGTATGTTGAGGGGTGGACATACCTGTATTTTTAATCTATACATACCTGATATGTTCAGGTTATAATATACTGTAGTAGTTCTCCGCACAGCCATATAAGCACACATATGAGGCTGCATGGAGTTGTTTCAGAGTTATTCTCTCTGTGCACACTAAAAATGATACTAACATTTTTAACAGGAAATCAACAAAAATGAAGTGAAAATTAAACGAAATGATACATTTGCTGTGTACACCCCTAAGACCAAGTCGTGACAAACTAACACATGCACTTTGCTTCCTGTTTTATTCCTAAACACACATATAGGAATACTACTTTTTAACTTAGCTAAAAGTATGCATACTAGTCAGCTTTTAGCCAGATAGAGGGTGGCAAATTTATTTCAGAGAGACCAAATTATTGCATAAATACCGACTTGTTCATAGAAATGACTTGGAAATTTGCCTTCTCTATTTATTGATGTGCTTGCCTTCATTAAGACAGGCTTCTTAGACCTCTGTTATAGCTAACAAATATGCATTATCATCTAATTGTATGGCTGCCTTTCAGGAAAACCATGCATGAGTCCGATCACTTCATTCACTGTTTTAAAAATACGGACCAGGAGTTCTGTTGATTTCATGTTTTAAAGAATTGAGAGTTTCTGATTATTTTATTTGGAAGTAAATATTTTTTGTGGAGCATCAAAACTCCTATACTTTAAACCTGGAATATGTCAAATATTCACAAGAAAAGTAATTTCTTTCTTCATGTCTAGGGATTATGGGGACAATACGTGTTTTGTTTACCTCTGCAAAAATGCAATTTGATGATTATGGCTCCCCCTTAGCGCAGGTAAAAGGTACACGTGCTGGGAACGTTTGTCCATGGGGAGAAAAGGGAAGGCTGAAAGTGCATGCAATGATTTCATTTTCTAATCGCTTTCCAGTACATAACTTTGCACCTGTTTCCCATGCAGCTGTGTGTTCAGCGCCTGAATTTTCAGAAGGAAACCCTGCAGGGGGCTTTCCCTTTGAAATTTTGCTTGCAGGCTCCACTGGTGCAAACTATCTGCAGGCCGGCAAGCTGCCTGCAGGTTTTCAAAATTAAACTATGTGGTTGTCGAGAGTTTTATTTACCCTACAGACATTTTTCTGACTTCGTTTAAGAATGAAAAAGTCATAAGCAAGCCTTAGTTAAAACGAGTTCTATTAATTTACCCCCCCTGCAGTTGCTCTGCACGCTTGCTCCGTTGCTATTTTCCTGTTCAAAGAATGAACCAGACCTGGTTTCCCAGAGGTCTTGTCCAAGGGAGTTACTTACGGTTTGTTTTCGCTTGAATGAAAGGGTGGTTCTAGCCATGAAGCACACGCTGTTCACATAACTTACCAGGTTGTTAAATCCCATAGCGCTTAAGGCTTGTTTCAAAGCAGTTAATTTCTCTCTGTTTTGAGTGTTTGCTGTTATTGAAGGTTCCTCTGGTACAGTCTGGTTCAGATACCTGAGCAGAGCAGAAAGCACATAAGCCATTAGAGGATGGCACGCAATCAAACTCCTTGCGGTTAAAAGCCATTTTAGCCATTTTGGACTTCTAAACTAATGAAAACAATACACAAACACCTGAACATAGTGTACTTAAGCATTTACAGGAGTCTCAGCTGATAGTACACACATCCTTTGGAAATCATGGTACTTGTTGCAAAAGGTATTTACTGTTTTCTTTATGAGGTGATTGCTTGAACTATTCATTTTACATGAAGGGATGAGGTCATGAATGTTCCCTATCATCTGTTTTTGTTATTTGGGCACAGCCGCCAGAGTTAATTTCTGCCTTGCTTTAATGCCAAATATTTAGTTTATAGCATCGTTTTTGTATGCTGGAGGCTAACTTTTCATTTGAAAAGGTGATCCCAAGAGGAGCTATGAAAATCTTGATTTTATTTTATTTTTTAATTGGATGCTCTTTTAAGCTGCTTCAAGTATTTTTGTCACTAGATTTGTTAACGACCCGACAGTGTTGATTTCTGCCATATCATCAACCTGGATGATATGGCAGGAAAAAATTGCAAGTGGAAGCTGCTACTGATTCCAATGTAGTACCTTTTTTTTTTAAATGAAAATCACCACTGAGAAGTATGACTCCCCATGATGAATCTATTCCATCATACTGCGAGACTGTGTGCGGGTAGACGATGTACAATCGTGGAATCTGGAAGATAGAAATGTAGTGCAAACTACCTTGTTTTAATTATCCTTGACTGGGAATGTCGTTGTGGGACAAGAACCCACAAGGTCCTTGATAGGGCTCAGATAAGGGAATTATTATAATTTTATTGAGGATAACTCATTGCAGCACTATAGAAACCATGGTGTGGTCAGTGGACCCCTAGCCTGAGTTGGAGTTGGCGCTACCTGAGAGAGTAAACCCCCACAGGTCCCCGTCTGGAGGCGAGGCCGGAGGAAGACAGGTGCCAGCTGGAGTTTCACCAATACCAGTCCATGTTCCCCGCAGGATGAGCACTTGAGTGCCGGGATCAGCTGGACTTAGGTGGGCCCCTGAGATATTGGTGGCGGGTCCGGAGCTGGAGCAGGAACGAGATAGGAGTCAGATGGCTGGCAGGCAAGACAGAGTTCGGATGCCAGCAGCAGGAGAAGGAGGCGGGTGCCTGCCTAGAGTTGGAAGGCTGAAGGCAGGCTGGCCAGGAATGGCCAGGGGCCACACTTCCGCCAGAGGGTAGACGAGCACAGTGAGTTCCAGTCCAAGGTTCAGTGGCGGGCGGCAGACGAGCAGAATGAGGTCCAGTCCAAGATTCCGAGGCAGGCAGCAGACGAGCAGAGTGAGGTCCAGTCCAAGATTCCAAGGCAGGCGGCAGACTAGCAGAGTGAGGTCCTGTCCAAGATTCCGAGGAAGGCGGCAGACTAGCAGAGTGAGGTCCTGTCCAAGATTCCGAGGAAGGCGGCAGACTAGCAGAGTGAGGTCCTGTCCAAGATTCCAAGGAAGGCGGCAGACTAGCAGAGTGAGGTCCTGTCCAAGATTCCGAGGCAGGCGGCAGACTAGCAGAGTGAGGTCCTGTCCAAGATTCCGAGGCAGGCGGCAGACTAGCAGAGTGAGGTCCTGTCCAAGATTCCGAGGCAGGCGGCAGACGAGCAGAATGAGGTCCAGTCCAAGATTCCGAGGCAGGCAGCAGACGAGCAGAGTGAGGTCCAGTCCAAGATTCCGAGGAAGGCGGCAGATGAGCAGAGTGAGGTCCTGTCCAAGATTCCAAGGAAGGCGGCAGACTAGCAGAGTGAGGTCCTGTCCAAGATTCCGAGGCAGGCGGCAGACTAGCAGAGTGAGGTCCTGTCCAAGATTCCGAGGCAGGCGGCAGACTAGCAGAGTGAGGTCCTGTCCAAGATTCCGAGGCAGGCGGCAGACGAGCAGAATGAGGTCCAGTCCAAGATTCCGAGGCAGGCAGCAGACGAGCAGAGTGAGGTCCAGTCCAAGATTCCGAGGAAGGCGGCAGATGAGCAGAGTGAGGTCCTGTCCAAGATTCCGAGGAAGGCGGCAGACTAGCAGAGTAAGGTCCAGTCCAAGATTCCGAGGAAGGCGGCAGACTAGCAGAGTGAGGTCCTGTCCAAGATTCCGAGGAAGGCGGCAGACTAGCAGAATAAGGTCCAGTCCAAGATTCCGAGGAAGGCGGCAGACTAGCAGAGTGAGGTCCTGTCCAAGGTTCAGAGGCAGGCGGCAGACGAGCAGAGTGAGGTCCTGTCCAAGGTTCAGAGGCAGGCGGCAGACTAGCAGAGTGAGGTCCTGTCCAAGATTCTGAGGAAGGCGGCAGACTAGCAGAGTAAGGTCCAGTCCAAGATTCCGAGGAAGGCGGCAGACGAGCAGAGTGAGGTCCTGTCCAAGATTCCGAGGAAGGCGGCAGACTAGCAGAGTGAGGTCCTGTCCAAGATTCCGAGGAAGGCGGCAGACTAGCAGAGTGAGGTCCTGTCCAAGATTCCGAGGAAGGCGGCAGACTAGCAGAGTGAGGTCCTGTCCAAGATTCCGAGGAAGGCGGCAGACTAGCAGAGTGAGGTCCAGTCCAAGATTCCGAGGAAGGCGGCAGACTAGCAGAGTGAGGTCCTGTCCAAGATTCCGAGGAAGGCGGCAGACTAGCAGAGTGAGGTCCTGTCCAAGATTCCGAGGAAGGCGGCAGACTAGCAGAGTGAGGTCCTGTCCAAGATTCCGAGGAAGGCGGCAGACGAGCAGAGTGAGGTCCTGTCCAAGATTCCGAGGAAGGCGGCAGACTAGCAGAGTGAGGTCCTGTCCAAGATTCCGAGGAAGGCGGCAGACTAGCAGAGTGAGGTCCTGTCCAAGATTCCGAGGAAGGCGGCAGACTAGCAGAGTAAGGTCCTGTCCAAGATTCCGAGGAAGGCGGCAGACTAGCAGAGTGAGGTCCAGTCCAAGATTCCGAGGAAGGCGGCAGACTAGCAGAGTGAGGTCCTGTCCAAGATTCCGAGGAAGGCGGCAGACTAGCAGAGTGAGGTCCTGTCCAAGGTTCAGAGGCAGGCGGCAGATGAGCAGAGTGAGGTCCAGACCAAGGTTCAGAGGCAGGCGGCAGAAGAGATGAGTGAGGTCCAGTCCAAGGTTCAGAGCCAGGAGATCTGTCCAAAGAGAATCCAGGAAGAAGGGTGCAAGGCCTGGTCCTGAGGCAGGAGTCAGGAACTGCAACAGAAGTCCTTCAAGGAGAAGCACAGGAACCCGAGAGAAGCAACGCAAGAGACTCATACCCCCTGGGTATGGCCCGAGGGAGTCTTATATAGTCCCACCCTGATGATGTCATCCACCGGGGCGGTCCCTGGTTTCCCGCCAAAGGTCCTTTAAATAGCTGCCAGTGCCGTGCTCGTGCGCCTAGGGGGAATCCTGGGCGGGGCCAGAAGCTGGCGGCATCTCATGCACTGGTGAGGCAGAGGAGGCCCTGGCATCGGCGAGTGTGAGCGGAGAGGAATCAGAGAGGCAGGCTGAGGCAGTCGACGTCCCAGGCAGGGCCTGAAGGTGTAGGCAGGTTGAAGGAGCCCGCATGGGGGTTCCACAGGCAGTAAATGCAACAAGCACCTAGTTCTAAAATACTACTGCTATTTCACATATAATTTCACATAAGAGACAGACTTCTATGTAGAGCAGCTTATAGTCTTTTCAAGATAGACTAATAAGACAAATTTTCATTTATTATGGAAAATCATTAAAGTTAAAGCAAATTGTAACTGCAGTGTAGTTCAAATCATTAATATTTAGAGAGGAAATGTATAAATAATGATTAAGCATTTCCTATAAGGACCATCATACCACCCTCCGTGGATATTGGGACCACTTTTATAAGCTTTTCAGTTTTTTCACCAAAGTGATTTAAGCTGGCATAGTGCTTACAAGGAAATAGATGCACTGTAATAAATTTGGAGAAAAGACGATGGATATAGGATTTGAACAACCCCTAAGGAAAGACTGTGCTGGTCTGAAACGTGGCCCCATTGGGCATTTGGTAACATTAGTGAATCACTTTGTTTATGTATCAGCTAAATACTTGCTTAAGTTAACCACAGCGCTGTTCCGTTTGGTTTTGAAATATATCATGAGCATATGACTTTTTGAAGACTATTCATCATATGGTGTTATTTTTTTTTTTAACAGTGAACTAATGAAAAAACAAACAAGTTGATATATTTTTTAGGTTTTGATAGGCATGCATAGGGGCAGATTTTAAAACGTGCGCGTGTGGCGTACATTTGTGCATGCTACCCGGTAAGCACAAACGTACGCACGCTTGTTATTAAATCAGGGGTCGGTGCACAAGGGGGTGCGCACACTAGTGCAACTTCCTCACTCCGAGCCCTCAGGGAGACCAGCTGGCTTTCCCCGTTCCCTCCGAGGCCGCTCCGAAATCGGAGCGGCCTCGGAGGGAACTTTCCTCCCCCCCCCCCTCACCTTCCCCTACCTGTCCAGAGGCAGGCATAACTTGTGCAATCCCCCAGCCCAGTGGCCGTACGGAGGTATCTGGCCACGCCCCCTCCCCACCCCACCCCCCGGAACGCCCATTTTTTCAAGCCCAGGGACTTACACATGTCCCGGGGCTTTATGCGTGCTGCCGGGCCTTATGAAATAGGCCCGGTGTGCATAGGTCTTTTAAAATCTGCCTGATAAAATAGAAATACAAAATGGTTGGTGGGGGAGTGTTGATGATTAAAAGTTGAATTTCCATGACCAGAGGATTGGTATTGAAAACATAAGAAAATATGAAACGTTCCACTCCATCCTAAACATTTTTTTTCATAAAAAAAAGTTTTCTTCTTTTTTTCACACAAATATATACATGAATATTATAAGAACGATAGTTCATCATTAGTGATGTCTAACATTAAAAAATTTTTCATATTAAAGAGGTGATAGTATTTTCATATTGATTTGAAAACAGCATGATGCACAGACTCAGGAAGTCTATGATGCAACAAGGTTGAAAGCATGGAGACTGCGGTCAACGATGGAGCAGAAGGATATAGATAATAATCTTAAATTCCCTACTGAGCAGTCTTCATGAGGAGGGGCATAGGGAGATATAAGGGAGGAGAGGTAATGAGGAGCTACGGAATGAATGCCCTTGTATGTAAGTAGTGACTTGAAAAGAGGGGTAGTATGACTATAACAATACTGATGGCAAGAGCTGGTTCAGTGAGGGACCTGTGAGGAACAGACTGAAGTAGTCTGTTCCTCACAGGTCCCTCACTGAAGCAGGAGATGATACTGACCGTAATAATTCAGGCTCAGGCCTAAATAATATACAGCTTGTCTCAAGGCCTTCCCAACAAAATAGGTTCTTTGCCTGACCTACTTTCTTTCCTCTCTTCTTCTCCCCTCAATATTAAGCTTACTTCAAGACCAGCATCAAACTACAACACCAAAGAGAATGTCTGAAAATTCAAACATCAAGCTCCTTTTAAACAAATGTACCTAATACTTTGTATATTTGAAAATTATAGCAGGCCAAGCCTAAGTTTGGACTACCTTAGTCTTAAGGCAAGTTTAGAATGCAACTAGATGACTTTGAGCAAAGTTACCGGCGGCATATTATTTCTAGGACATTGCTCATGAGCGACATGCATTGCTTCAGGTTGAAAAGGCAAAAACAACAATAGTGTTTGCTGAAGGCTACTTTAGTTTCCTGATATGATCTTTATGCTCATGCCTTCGTATTTTTGAATGAATTCCACAGAATGTTGTTTTTTCATGCTGTTCTAAATGATTAGTGTGCCAAGACATTACTATTTGCATGGGTGCACATTTGCTGCACACCTCAACAATATTCACTGGAAAACGGTTGAAAACCATTAAATGAATAACTATGTTTAGAACTGAAAGCCCTAAAAAGTTTCACTTGAATGTTGTCATTAATTTTATTATTTCATAAAGTTTGATGCAGTAATGGTCTATTGATTTTTTTTAGAGATATGATCCCAATGAGAGTGATTTATACTAAAACAAACAAACAAAAAAGGTTGAGTCAACTTTGGTGAAAAAAAAAAAATTCTTTATAATTTCTTGCTCAGTTTCCAGTTACTTCATTTTTGGACATCCAGAATCTTTAAACCAATATAGTACATATCTTTACTAAAGTTTTCTGTACATTTCATTTGCAATCAGAAATATTGCAGAAGTGATGCGAGAAAGGTTTGACTGAGGGCCATTTTTGATGCATAACCATAAAAAAAAAAAATCACATCACCTAAAAGTAATAAATTATAACACAAGAATGTGAGACATCCCAACCATCAACATTTATGACAATCCTAAAACATGACTACTAAAGAGAATTGTTCCCTTATTCATAGGGGCATCATGAGTAGTAATATTGTGGGTTATAGCTCCTCCTTGTGTGAGACTATAGTTGATTCCCTAGATTATATATAAAATCATGCCATCATTTTTGGGTGTGACCTTTTTAGTTATTCCTTGTAGGGGCAGCAAATCACCATTTTTGCTCCTGTTTTGTTTAGTTTTCATAGGAAAGGACCCTAGGGCCTCCAAGGATGAGGTTTAGTTATGGAATAGTAGAAATGGTGCCTTTGCCTCACTTTAACATGTCTTTTTGGGAACCCTTTGTTTTCCAGAGGGGGAATGTTTTTCCACCCTTCCATTCTCTAGTTTTGGTTTCCATTTACCTAAGGTTTATTTTTACTACCTGCCTGAGGCCCCTAGGGCCCAGAAGCTCAGTGTGGTTCAGCTAAGAGGAATGGTATCTCTCAACCAGAGAACACGTACGGACTATCATAAATCTTGGTGAAGGAATGGATCAGGATTCATTCTTGGGGAAAGAAGAGTGTGTGAAGAAAATCCGGGGCACCCATCTGGTGTTAACCACATCTCTATCATCAAGATGTTGAAGAAAAAGATGGGTTCAAAAAAGGTTTGGATAAGTTCTTGGAGGAGAAGTCCATTAACAGCTAATAATCAAGTTTACTTAGGGAATAGCCATTGCTATTAATTGCATCAGTAGCATGGGATCTTCTTGATGTTTGGGTAATTGCCAGGTTCTTGTGGCCTGGTTTGGCCTCTGATGGAAACAGGATGCTGGCTTGATGGACCCTTGGTCTGACCCAGCATGGCAATTTCTTATGTTCTTAAAGTATGGAAGTACCTTCCCAGTACGAATAAGGGAAATAAGGAAAATGACTGAATGACTGGACTAAGGTATGAAAAATTAGACTTTACTTAAGTACATTTAAATTAGGAAAAGATTATCCTATCTAGCAAATTCTGGGAGGAAGCTCCAAAACTACCCCACTAATTGGAATGGATTAGACATGAAGACATTCCCAATAACACCAGTAACAGAACACAGTAACTGAAAGCTGAAAGTCACAAAGTTTATTAGAATATCTGAAGCTGTAAAATTGATTGTAAATATCAAGAACATGCAATTAAATATTTTTCAAATTTCCATCTCTAATTAATAAAGGTTAAATTGGAAACCACTAAATGATTCCAGAATGCCATATATAAGATACTTTATATATACACAGATTGCTGTATATTAGAGACTTTAATACTGGATTGATTAATGAACAATGCTCAATAATCATCTTCTCCAAAAGGGAATCATGGACATGAGACAAACATCACAAGAACCATAAAATAAGTAAATTAATTAATTTCAAATAATTAAATTAATTTACTTATTTTATGTTTCTTATATACCGCGCCCTGCAAAGTTCATGGAGGTTTACATAGCACATTCAAAAACAAGAAAACATAAAAAGGACAAATAAAAGGTATAAAATAAACAGGAAAACCAGATCATAAAAATTAAATGAATTAGGATCCACTAATATCTTTAACAGCTTGTTTAAAAAGATGACATTTGAGTGCTTTTTTAAGTTCCTTGGCATCTGAGATGAGTCTGACATATGGTGGAAGGTTGTTCCAAGTAATGGGACCTGTGATGGAAAATGCACGTTCACAAGTAATGGATAATCTAGTTGATCTGGGGGATGGAACCTGAAGCAGAAGTTGATTCTGTGAACGCAGATTATGGGATGGTGTATATAGTGTTGCGGTCCCGACCGCTTCCCTTCTGTTAGGGCTCAGGCCCGCCTACCTCCGCTTCAGTGATCACCGCATTTCACCCGCTCCGGACCCCGGGGGCTTCTCTCACTCCACATGGCGCCGCCATTACGGGCCTCCTTCCCTTCGGTCTCGCGCGAAGACATCCCTCTTGAGCGTCCAGCTTCCGGAAGCCCGGCCCTGCCCGCGCTGCTGATGTCAGATCGCCCCCTCTCAGGCCATCAGTTGCCACTAATCAAAATGGTGCCAGTGGCCCTTTGCCCTTAACATATAACAGGGGCTCTCGGTGCCATTGACCGGCCCCTGTCACATGGAGCAATGGATGGCCCGTGACATTTTTTAAGATCGCTCCCAGGACCCTCACTGGACCACCAGGGACTTTAGGCAAGTTTGGGGGGGGGGGGGGGGAAGGGTGGGTTTGGGGGTTTTTTTATGTGTCCTTTCTCCCCTCCCCAAAAACGATAAGAAAACCACACGAAATTTCATGGGTTTTCCTATCATCTCGGGGACCTCCCGAACCACGACGAAATAGGAAATATCATCTATATTTCCTATTTTGTCACAAAACGAATGCACATCCTGTTGCATCCAGTTGCAGATGGCTGTGACCGCTCTGCCTTACCTCTTTATCCCCTTTCTCTCTCTTTGGGTAAGATGGCTGCCTCCGTTGCCGACTGCCGAGGGTCTCTGCATTTCCAAACCAGCATGGGCGTCCCCATCCGCCATGCTCACTCCCTTGGCCTCCTAGGGCGCGTGTGCGCACATCTCCTATGCTCAAATACACGTCATGGTAGGAACCTCGGGGGGCATCCCCAAAGCATGACGTCAGTACCTCCGGGTATATCTAGCCTCTGCTTTCACTACCACCTTGAGTTAGCAAGGACCGGTTTAAGCTACTCTGACCGCTCTAAGCTGCATGCTTAGATGCTGCCTTTCTCCAAGGGCCTCACTCCAGTAGAAGCTGAAGATACCCGCTCCTCGGGGGTCTCTCTCTTCTACATTTCAGGATATCAGACCATCGGGTACTCGCTCCTTGAGGGCCTACCAGCCATTATTTATTTACTTATTTATTAATTTATTTATTTGGAGTTTTTGTATACCGACAACAGTTTGCACATCGTATCGGTTCACATGTAACTTGGAACTAAGACAGCATGGCTGTCATTTAGGCATAGCTTTTACAAGGAGCAAGGATAACTTATGAACATAACAATAAACAGGTGCATGAATGAGGGGTGCTAGGAATAAACATATTAAACTGGGTGCTGGAGGAGAAAATTAAAAATAAGAACTAGAAAAAATAAATTGGGTTGAACAAATGGGAAAAGGTGCTGGAAGAGGGGGGAAATTACAAAGCAATTGAGCAATAAACATTATACATCGATTCTGCAATAAAGTATGAACAAATGCTTAGCAGTTAGTTACTGGGAAGGTTGGAAAGAGATGGGAAGGCCTGTAGGAATATCCTGCACCACGGACATTCGGTCCCAACTTTCCACCATCAGGAAGATGCCATCATTCCTAGGAGTACCTCTATGATCCGGTGCTCCAGCTCTACCCACCAGCTGAGACGTTACCCGCACTGCGGGCTTCCGCCATCATGAAACATCTTGGTGAGTCTTCATTTCTGAGCTTGTTGAACGTACTGGCACTTCTGGGATCAGTGCCTTACCTTCCTGCTTTACCATCTATCTACAAACAGTACAATAAAGCCTCTATCCATACTGTGTCTGCTATCTGAGTACAGCCTATCACAGTGGTTCCCCATGGGGCCTCTCCCTGTGGGCGGAGTCATCTCCATTGCGACCAAGGGTCCACAATGCCACAAACACAACATATCCATAGTGGATAATACTTTGAAATCGTCGGCTCAGTGTGCTACAGCAGTCAAAAGCAAACAGAAAGTTAGGAATTATTAAGAAGGGAATGGTTAATAAAACGGAAAATGTCATAATGCCTCTATCACTCCATGGTGAGACTGCACCTTGAATACTATGTACATTTCTGTTTGTCACACCTCAAAATATATAGTTGCGATGGAGAAAGTCGAGAAGGGTGACCAAAATAATAAAGGGGATGGAACAGCTCCCCTATGAGGTAAGGCTGAAGAGGTTAGGGCTGTTCAGCTTGGAGAAGTGACAGATGAGGGGGGATATGATAGAGGTCTTTAAAATAATGAGAGGTCTTGAATGAGTAGATGTGAATCGGTTATTTACACTTTCAGATAATAGAAGGACTAGGGGGCATTCCATGAAGTTAGTAAGTAGCACATTTAAGACTAATCAGAGAAAATTATTTTTCACTCAATGCACAATTAAGCTCTGGAATTTGTTGCCAGAGGATGTGGTTAGTGCAGTTAGTGTAGCTGGGTTTAAAAATGGTTTGGATAAGTTATTGGAGAAGTCCATTAACTGCAATTAATCAAGTTGACTTAAGAAATGGCCTCTGCTATTACTGGCATCAATAGCATGGGATCTTCTTAGTACTTGAGTACTTGCCAGGTTCTTGTGGCCTGGTTTGGCCTCTGTTGGAAACAGGATGCTGGGCTTGATGGATCCTTGGTGTAACCCAGCATGGCAATTTCTTATGTTCTTATGTAAAGCCAAGACCATCACCAGACAAAGCAGCTGACACTTGGGCTAGAGGTGGAAGAGGTCCCTACTCCAGGGACAGGGGTGTCCCTTGTTTGGGAGGGGCTCCATTATTCAATGATGTGACCCGACTAGCTGTTCAGGTGTACTCAGAGCAACTCACATAAGTAAAATGAAGTCTGCTCACACATACTCTCTCTCAACATTTGCGATCCTGCTTGTGACAGGGCCGCAGGCAGGCTCTTACCTGTCTTCAGGCCAGCCGGCCTGACCCCAGACGTCATGTTGCCGGCACGGCAGGAGCCGTGTTTTATTTTCTATAACAGTTAAGCCCTTTTAAGTATATGCTATAGCCATAACTATCTGCCCCAAACATAGCCCAGTATGTTACTTGTGATGCAGACGTGTCCGCTCATAGTTATTCTCCTCTGATTAACCTTACATCAGTATTTAGATTTAATTATTTATGTTAACCTAGCACCTCTAAACCAGCTACCCGCTAAGGGATACCTCAAATCAGAGGTTTAAATCTAAATGTACCACTCTCCCCTACAAAGGGCACCACATTTATGTACCCCCTAACTAAAATCACAGCATATGGAGATACGAAGCGCACATGAGGTGGCCCTTTCTGACCTGGTAAACCTTACAACAGAGAAGAGATGTCATATAAATGTTCTGCTAGGAGCTGTGTTCACCTGAAGCAGGCTACTGCTGAAAGGTATGCTATGTGAACTCCATATCTATAGGCTTCAGACATCACTGAAAGGAATTCTCTCTTCCTTTTACTACTGAGATTGAAGCCCCACCACCACCATTAATACAGGTGTCTGAGAAATGTACAGCAACAAGCCGACCCTTATCCATGCTCATACTGGCTGGGCTGGCTTCTGGGCCCTACTTCATTCCAGGAAGCTCCCTAGTTCCATCTGCCAAACCCTGCAAGATGTTTAGCACATGTACGTCTCTCCCAGACCTACCTAGAAATGCAGATCTGCCAGCACAAAGACTGCATTTACCTGTGTCCTAATAAACTGTAAAGATCATTTGCTATTTGAGTACTCTCACATAAAAGCTTTTCCATTGTGAGCTATCAGGGGCTTCTTGGTGTTTCTATGACCTTACCCCCCTCACCTACCTCCACCGTCTGTAATCCTTAAGCATCCTCACACTAACAAAAGTCAATCAGTCATCAGAGATTGTCTACCACCTGAAGCTGGATCAGACCTGTTAATTCCATTGGCTGTTTCACAGGACAAAAGATTTGTAGAGTAGAAGATACAGAAACCCTTTGAAAACCTCCTGACTGATAATATTGTAAGACACAGCACAAATATTTCTATTTTAAAATGGGTAGGGCAGGTATTCCAGCCATAGGCCCTTTTGATTTTTTTTTTTTGATACCGACAGCGCTTCTTACCTGGATATCTTTTAAAGATATCCAGATAAGTAGCCAGATGGTTTCCTGGGTACTTCTAATTTGAAATCTTCCATGGGTATAACGTATGCATGATCACTTGCACTTTGTGGTTAGATTTTTGCTAGAAGAGTGCACTCGAAGATTTGAAAATGTCATCTATATATGTACATTTCCTCCCCTATGCTAAATATGCCACCAGGAATACTTCATCTCAATGTGGCCAAAAGTATGTGCATTGTGGAACAAGTGTACTTTTAGCCAATAGTGAATTAAGGCTATTTCAGACACTGTGTTACTGCGTGGAATTTAGTGACTTATTCCTTATGTGTATAAGATTTAATTAGGTAAGCCTACGGCTATATGAACTCTTTTTAGGGTCACAGATGCAGCTAAAAACTCAGCCAACCTGCCTAACCAGTAGGCTGTATTAAAGGTCTTGTTCATTCATACCACATGATTTAAAAAGTCTGTAGAATAAGTCAGGCAATTTCTTCCCTTCTCCTGTTACAAAAACAGACTTGTAGATGTAAATGGTGAGAAGCAAAACACATATTTTAAGGATTACTGAAATTCCAGCCAAATCATGCTGGTTCTCTGAGAGCAAACATTTTCAGAATCCTCCAAAAGGCTTGCTACGTGCTCTGCATATTAAATCCTAGGATTGCAGGTTGCAGAATTATTTGTAAACACAACACCTGATGATTTAGGGGGAGACTTGGTCTTCAAAATCAAAGCTCAGAATTAATTGTTTCTTGTTTGTTTATACTGATCAAGGGACCTGTGAAATTCATGGATAGTCTTTTCGCTTAGGTCGAATGGCAGGCTGCCATCAAATAGCAATCAATAAATGCAAGTAAATGTTAAATGCTGCTATGTAAATAACAATTGCTAAGCATATTACTCAAACTGTAATGACAGGCAGGGGGTTCTTTCAGAGTCTGCACCGCTTTCTGAGGCCTTGATTCTGTTCTGCCCACCCAAACTGTGAGGAAAATAAACTGGTTAAACACCCTGTGCCATACAACAGTGACGATCATTCTAGTGTGATGACTTGGATGCTCCGTATCTCTCTGTTACCCATCACAGCGCACAGACAATAGATTTTTTTTTGTTTTCAATTTTACAGATGAAGGTCGCATATAAAAAGTGAAGATTCTATAAATTTACTTTTTAAAAATACGGTATGTGCTGTTAGTCTTGTACCCTGAGTTTGGGGTGCCTGAAAGACAATAAGGCAGAAAGAAAAGATGTCCCTGAATACAAAGGTCTTGATATTGATGAGATGGCAGCACAGACAGGTAGAGTCTCTGCCGTTGTTTGTATTCTCTGATGAAACATTCTGCTCAACTCTAATTATTAACTATTTTCCACTAAACCTCTGACCATATGGTTAAAGCTGCAATGTCAACATTTACACTGGACCAGTGTGCAAATCAGGGAGCTGAGACACGACAAAGTGATTACCATTTTGGTAGCCTGCGATAAACAACTTGCTTACAACATTGCTGAAAGGGAAAATGGTTTGGGATATCAGTGGCATTATCTTAGTAAACACTGCCTCACTGATAAACATGTTTAAAGAATAAAACAAAATCATGTGCCTGTATTGGCATAAACAGAGCTGTGAAACAAGTACCCTACTATGTTGTTTGAAGCTCTGTTTGTAACGATAGCCTGGTTGCGGTACAGTCCCAGAACCGGCTGGATCAACCCCAGATGCCACAAGTTCCTCAGCAGTAGGAACACCGTCCCTGGGCTGGCCTTAGTTGTGCAGGTCAAAGTTAAAGTTGAATGGCGGGAAAACACTGATGGCACTAGTTATGACGTCTGCACAGTTGGATACTTAAGACCCAGCCGTGCCTCCCTTCACTGCCTCAGCAACAGGTCTACCTGCCTTGTCTGCAATGAGTGGTGCTATTTCTTAACCTTGCCATGTCTCGCTGTCCCTATTTATTTATTTATTTATTTAACATTTTTCTATACCGACCTTCATGGTTAAATACCATATCAGGACGGTTTACATCGAACAGGGATAAAAATAATTAGGTAAAGGAAGAGACAAAGTTACATTAAACGAGGACCGTGAACTTCCTATGTCTTCCCTTGCCATGTTCTTGTCTTTGCTCTGCCTCATTTGTCTTCCTTCTTGCCTCACTCTAGCCTGCCATCTCATGTTTTGCTGATGTTGTCTGTCTTGCCTGCCGCCAGGTACTGACCTCTGCTAAGGACCTTAACAACTCCCTTGTCTGCTGTCTGATACTGACCTCTGCTACAGATCCTGACTACTCTCTTGCCTGTCGCCTGGTACTGATCTCTGCCACAGACATTGATTACTCCTTGTATCTCTGCCTGCCCTCACCTTGGCCTGAACTCTGACACTGTTCCTTGCTGCCTGCCCTCACCTCGGTGTCAAACTGGACCCTGTCCCTTCACTGCCTTCCCTAACTGCTGCCTGTACCTGGACTCTGTCAGACCACCTGCCTTAAGGGACATGCGCCTAAGTGTTGCCAACCCCCAGAACCCAAGAGCTCAACCTGTGGGGAAAGGAGCTGATATAGGTGACGGCATGGGCCTAGTAGGTTCACCTTCTAGACTGCATCAACTACACCACAGTTCAAGGGTTCACATTAATGACAGTTTGCTGAGGCCATGAGCTTAATGGATTTGTCTCCAGCTCAGGCTATTTCTAGTTTGGCATTCCATGTCCAACAGCAGCAAAATCAGCTTGGCAACATGATTGGCATTTTTCAATGTACTTGATTCTTAAATGTAATTATTATAGTAGAGAGTTTAACTTACTGATGTATTAGATATCAGATTAGTATAGGGTTTTTAACATGAAATTGTGTTTTTCTCCATCTCTATTTTGATTTAATTTAATTTTAAATTATTTTATTATAGTTATTTTGGTTTTTACGTCAGTTTATGCTTAAACTACACAAATTTAGCTAATGTTTTTATTTAACTATTCTTTATTACTTTCTATGATTTGATTTTATCTATTTTATTTTATACCACTGTAAACCGTTTTGGTCAATTATATATTGTTAAAGACGGTATAGAAATACCATAAATAAATAAAATAAAGAAATGTCTGATTGTCCTGAATGTAGTCTATGCGGCTTCCCACCCCTGCACTCGCAATGGGATCTCCCCCAGTCGCTCTGATTTGGCAAGTTGCCCCATGCCGCACTTTTCTCCTGAGCCGAAGTATGACGGAGACCCCAAGGGATGCAGAGGACCAGTCCACCAGTGCAGATTGCACTTTGAACTGGCAGCCAGTTCCAAAGCAATTTTCATGCTGTCTCAGTTGGGTGGCCCAGACCTAGCCTGGGCATCACTCTCTGGGTGCAAAATGATCATCTCATGGGGATCCTAGACAACTTCCTCCATCAGTTTCGACTGATTTCAGATGAGACTGGTTGGGCGTCGTCCGCTGACATGGAGCTGCTTTGGATCTAACAAGGTAATCGCACCATGAGTGACTGTGCCATACAGTTTCATACCTTAGTTTCCGAGGTGAAGATGGCCATCTTCAGGCAAGGCTTTGTGAAGCGTATAAAGGATGAGTTGGTAGGCTGGGACATACTGCCGATGTTAGAGAATCTCATTGCCCTGGCCATACAGGTGGATCTTCGATTTCAAGAATAAGCCCAGGAGAGAGGATATGCCCCATTGACCTTTCTGACTGGATCCCAAGTTCCAGCAGCAGAATCAGCAACTACCATCTCCTCAGAGGAGCCTGTGCGACTGGGCAGATCCTACATCACCAAGGAAGAAAAACAGAAGTGTAGGCGACTCAATATCTGCCTCTACTATGCAGCCCAGTGGTATTTTGCCTGTTATTGCCCCTAAAAAGCAGGAAACTACCAAGCCTAGGGTGAGTTGGAGAGGCAACCCTCAGTCAACTTTCCACCTCCCCTCATACTTATGCCATCTCATCTCCTCTATGGGGATACCATGTACAAACTGAGGCTTTTCTGGATTTGAGAGCTGGTAGAAATTTCATAGTGAAGTCTTTGGTTCACCAATATAATCTTCCTAACACCACAATGGTGAACACCTCTGCCTGGTCAACTATCCTTGGCTACCTTATCTCCCATACTTCAGACAAAGCTATTACACTGGGAGAGTATTTCCTTCTATGTGTTACCCAGGACTGTCAATCCCATCCATCTTTGGACTGCACTGCCTCATGCTCCACAACCCATTTATAAATTGGGGAATGTTATAAACTGCCCGCTGGGGATCCTCCTGCCAAGAACATCATCCCCCTCATCTCCTTCCACCGCTCACGTTAGCTCAGATGGCTACCCCAGATTTGCTGGGTCTTCCTCCTCAGTATGTGGCCTTTACCAATGTGTTCAAGTAAACAGCAAATGGAGACCCTACCACCTCATAAGCCATACAACTGCTCAATTGAGCTGTTCTCAACTAAGATGCCCCCTAAAGCAGAATCTATCCACTTTCCGCTTTGGAGACCAAAGCCATGGGTAACTACATCCAAGAAAATCTGAAGCAGGATTTTATCTGCCCTTCTTCATCTCTTACAGGGCAGAATAAGAACAGAAGAACATGCCATACTGGGTCAGATCAACGGTCCATCAACCCCAGCATCCTGCCTCCAACAGTGGCCAATCCAGGCCATAAGAACCTGGCAAGTACCCAAAAACTAAGTCTATTCCATGCTAGTAATTAGGGATGTGAATCGTTTTTTGACAACTTAAAATATCGTCCGATATATTTTAAATAGTCAAAAATCGTTAGAGGCGCGATACAATAGGAATTCCCCCGATTTATCGTCAAAAATCGTAAATCGGGGGGGGGGGAGGGGAAGGGGAGGGCGGGAAAATTGGCACACTAAAACAACCCTAAAACCCACCCCGACCCTTTAAAATAAAACGCCCACCCTCCCGAACCCCCCCCAAAATGTTTTAAATTACCTGGGGTCCAGTGGGGGGGGGGGGGGGTCCCGGTGTGATCTTCCACTCTCGGGCCACGGCTGCGTTAATAGAAATGGTGCCGGCACTACCTTTGCCCTGTCATATGACAGGGCAAAGGTAGCGCCGGCGCCATTTTGGTTCCTGTCCCCCAACGTCACGAGCACAGGAGATTGCTCCCGGACCCCCGCTGGACCCCCAGGGACTTTTGGCCAGCTTGGGGGGCCTCCTGACCCCCACAAGACTTGCCAAAAGTCCAGCGGGGGGTCCGGGAGCGACCTCCTGCAATCGGGCCGTATTGCCATATTGCAAAATGGCACCGGCCATATAGCAATATGTAGCGCCGGCGCCATTTTGGTTCCTGTCCCCCAACGTCACGAGCGCAGGAGATCGCTCCTGGACCCCCGCTGGACCCCCAGGGTCTTTTGGCCAGCTTGGGGGGGCCTCCCGACCCCCACAAGACTTGCCAAAAGTCCAGCGGGGGTCCGGGAGCGACCTCCTGCAATCAGGCCGTATTGCCATATTGCAAAATGGCACCGGCCATATAGCAATATGTAGCGCCGGCGCCATTTTGGTTCCTGTCCCCCAACGTCAAGAGCGCAGGAGATCGCTCCCGGACCCCCGCTGGACCCCCAGGGTCTTTTGGCCAGCTTGGGGGGGCCTCCCGACCCCCACAAGACTTGCCAAAAGTCCAGCGGGGGTCCGGGAGCGACCTCCTGCAATCGGGCCGTATTGCAAAATGGCGCCGGCCGTATGGCCATATTGCCATATGGCCGGTGCCATTTTGCAATACGGCAATACGGCCCGATTGCAGGAGGTCGCTCCCGGCCCCCCTGCTGGACTTTTGGCAAGTCTTGTGGGGGTCAGGAGGCCCCCCCCAAGCTGGCCAAAAGTCCCTGGGGGTCCAGCGGGGGTCCGGGAGCGATCTCCTGCGCTCGTGACGTTGGGGGACAGGAACCAAAATGGCGCCGGCGCTACCTTTGCCCTGTCATATGACAGGGCAAAGGTAGTGCCGGCGCCATTTCTATTAACGCAGCCGTGGCCCGAGAGTGGAAGATCACACCGGGACCCACCCCCCCCACTGGACCCCAGGTAATTTAAAACATTTTGGGGGGGTTCGGGAGGGTGGGCGATTTATTTTAAAGGGTTGGGGTGGGTTTTAGGGTTGTTTTAGTGTGCCGGTTTTCCCGCCCTCCCCCGATTTACGATTTAAACGATTTTAAAAAAAACAAAACCGCGACGATCAGATTCCCTCCCACACCCCAGCCAAAATCGATCGTTAAGACGATCGATCACATGATTCACATCTCTACTAGTAATAGCAGTGGCTATTTTCTAAGTCAACTTAATTAATAGCAGGTAATGGACTTCTCCTCCAAGAACTTATCCAATCCTTTTATAAACACAGCTACACTAACTGCACTAACCACATTGGATCTGACTGTAGTCACAGCCTCCTGGACTTGTCATAACATGGCTTGTGCCAAGATTTGTTTGCCCACTGTTGGCGCAGACCTCAGGGCCCTGTCCACGAGGTTGCATTTATTGTGCCATTGCAAGACGGCCTCATGATTACATTGCTCTCAACTCATTTTTTTATCCTCAGTAAAAAAAAAAAAGCATTCTTAGGAGTCTAACATGGGTGGGGAAGAAAACTACAAGCATATATTAAAATGTCAAATTCTAACATTGGGGACAAGATAAAATACTTTTGTAATTTTTTATCTGCATGTTTACCTGATCTATAAACACAAACTAGGCAGGTAGTTCATGTTTGTAGATCATGAAAGTTTGTTTTGGCTCAAAAGTGCAAGTGTAAATTGCTTATTGGGCATCCAATTGAAAATATAACCCAGAAAGACAGATGTTTTAGGGGGTAATTTTGTAATAACCCATATAAAATTTGAATCAGAAACAAGCACTAGTTATACCAATTTTTAAAGAGAAAGTGCATGTATATTTTCCCTTTGAAAATGATCATACCAAAATTACTTGCACACAATTGCACCTGCTAATCCGTGTGTAGGATATTTTTCAAGAAAATTTGGGGCAGATTTCTAATCCTACGCATGCAGGGTACATTTGTGTGCACTGCCCAGCGCGCACAAATGTACACCCGATTTTATAACACGCGCACACTGCCGCGCGCATGTTACAAAATCCGGGGTCGGCGCAGGCAAGGGGGTGCACACTTGTGAACCTTGCGCGCGGTGAGCCCTAGGGAAGCCCCGATGTTTTTCCCCGTTCCCTCCAAGGCCGCTCCGAAATCGGAGCAGCCTTGGAGGGAACTTTTCTTTCACTCCCCCCCAACCTTCCCCTCCCTTCTCCTATCTAACCCACCCCCCAGCCCTACCTAAATCCCCCCTATCTTATTTTATTTTTTATGCCTGCCTCTTGCAGGCGTATCTTGCGCATGCCGGCTAGCTGCCGGCGCGCCAACTTCCGGGCGCAGCCGCTATGCAGGATGTCTCGGTCCCGCCCCTGGATCTGCACCACGCCCATTACCCTGCCCCCCTTCCTGCCCCTTTTTCAAAGCCCCGGGACATATGCGCGTCCCAGGGCTTGTACGCGCCACTGAGCCTATGCAAAATAGGCTCGGCGCGCACAGGGGCAGGTTTTCGGAGTTACGTAAGTAACCCTTTGAAAATCTACCCCTTTATGTGCATCTTTTGGAAAATTGAAAAATATTCATGTAAGTGCAAACCCCCTTCCCTGTTGCATTCCTGGGCATGTCTCTGCTCACTGTGGGTGCACTTTCCTGCACACAGGCTATGTGCGCAGAAGTTTGCCCATATGTTGGGCAGAAAATTTTAAAACAGACTGTTTTCATGGATAAAGAACTATTTTACCCACAGAAATGTCTTTGAACATTTCCCTCCTTCCTTCTTTTGTCACTAGCTTCATTTTCCTAAAAGACATGAGCAGCATTATGTCAGCTGAACAGGCAATGTTATCCCTTTCATTTACTACAGTAGTACTAATCAAAGTTTCTGCTTCTCTTCAGAATGCTTACTTTCTGTTTTAGTCAAGTTAAAATCACAAGTTTTTCTAAGAATTCAACATTTTCCTTTATTCTGCAAGAACAGCTTTCACAGTATTGATCCACTATAGCAAGGTTTCCTATAGCAAGTTAATTGAGTTCTACTTGTTATGACCGCGGGGCCTTAAGGTCCTGTTATGAAAGCGGAGGTGCGGTCGCCTACTCCTGGGAGATTATGAGCCCTTCGTCCATAGCATGGCTTAGGGAGGAGCCCCAAGATACACTGTGGGAGGTAAGTGTGTACAGGCATGGGCAGAGCAGGAACAAGGCTGGACTGGAAACAAGGCAAGGAACGCCAAAAACTGAAGCAATATGCAGGCTCATCCCTCCATTGGACCTACATGCACCAGTGAGACCCAGCAATGCAATGCTGGTCTCAGGAGTAGCCTTCCAGCCAATCTGTAGCCCTTCTGGACTCGCCGCTTGGGAACGAGTGTGTGAGGCCAAATGGCGGCTGAGGGCAGGAACAAGATGAGACATGGTACTTGGCTCGAACTATGCTTGGACGGCTTGAACAAAGGACTCAAGAGAAGACTTGACAGACACGGAAGACAGGATTCTTGAAGACTCAGACGAGGATTCAGAAACTTGGAAGTCTCAGGCAAGGATTCAGGATTCAGGCATTAGTACTGGGTGAGTACTGCATTGCAGCATGCCCTACACAGCCGCCCATGGCTGGTTATGGACCATGCCAGAAGCGAACTCCAGGCGAAGCAGTGGAAATTGAAAATGGAAACATGTCAAAGATTCAGGAGAGGCCTACACCGAGGCATATTCTACACAGTTGCCTGTGGCTGGTCACGGTCCATGCTGAAGTGGAGCAGGTTCTGACAGAGTCCTGGGCATGGACAGAAGCAGGAACAAGGTACTCTGAAGACCGGGACAGGATTCAAGACTCAGAACTCAGGAGCAGACCTCAGCATTAAAAACAAGGGCCTTCCAGAGATTTGCACCGCAGATATGACGACAGGCCTTATGCCTATGCAGCCCCCTATGGGATGGTCATGGACCACAACTGTGGTATGCCCAGACAGGTGGACAAGTAAGGAACCTGGAAGCAGGACGAAGAGCCGGAGGTGAGTACATCAGGACCAGGACTGGAAAACGAAACATCAGGGATGTCTGGACCACGGAGCCTGGAACATCAGGAAGTTCTGGACCAGGAACATCAGGACTTGGAACATCAGAACTTCTGGACGAGGAATAGGCAATGAAGGAGCTCCGATGATGAACAAGACCAGGAACATCAGACGTAGGAGACCAGGAACATAAAGAACATGGAACACAGAGCCATCTGGACAGAAACAGACCACTTAAGGCCTTGACCGAAGAAGAGGAACATGGATGACCATGGAACCCGATTCGAAGACCCCAAGGAAGTGAAGCTGAGCCCTTTTATAGGGCTGGACTAAGAAGCAAGATGATGGCATCATCCGGTGGGGACGCAGGCTTTTCCCACCACTGGCCCTTTAAATATGGTGAAGAGGCTCGTGCCTAGAGGAGTCCGGGGAGGCAGAGGCCTTCAGCGGCATCCTGCTGCATGGGAGGGCAAGGCTGGAGGTGGCCTCCATGCCATGGAGATGAATCCCAGCAGCGGCAGTCAAGCCACGCAGGTGGAGGCAACGGCGGCAGCGGCTTCTTGCCAAGTGGAGAGATCTCTGTGGTGACTTCCCTGCCGTGAAGGTGGAGTAAGTGGCGGCGGCTTCAGGGCTGCATGGGAGGAAGACTGTGGCGGCTTTGCAAGCTGCGAAGTAGTGGAGTCCCAGTGGTGGCACTATGCCGCGGAGGTGAAGGGACGGTGGCAGCATGGTCCAGGGGTGGCCTAGGCCGCCTGAAAGTCCTGCAGCGTCAGGATGGCACAGTGGTAAGTGAAGGGCCTGCTCGAGGGACAGGCTTCGCAAGCAGGATCATAACACTACTCATTTTGGGATGGGTGAAGAAAAAAAGGTAGTCATGACCTTTTTTTTTTATGAGGTACCACATTATCATGTGATGTGAGAGAAGTCAGAAGGGACATATTTCCTAAACCGAGGAAAGAAAATGCTTGAGGAATTGATCAAGTTCTGCACTAAAGAATAAACTTTTAAATAGCCTGCATATGGTATGCAGCTGCATTCAGCACATTCTGGGGTAGATTTTTAAAGTTATGCACGGGTGTAGATTTGTTCACGCAACCTGGCGAGAACAAATCTACGCCTGATTTTATAACATGTGCGCGCTGCTGCGCGCACATGTTATAAAATCCAGGGTCGGCGCACGCAGGAGGGTGCACAATTGTGCAACCTGCACGCGCCGAGCCGAGCAGCTTGCCTCTGTTCCCTCTGAGGCCGCTCCGAAATCGGAGCGGTCTCAGAGGGAACTTTCCTTCTGCCCCCCCGCACCTTCCCCTCCCTTCCCCTATCTAGCCCGCCCCCCAGCCCTAACTAAAACCACCCCTTGACCTTTGTTGAAGAAGTTTAGTTACGCCTGCACAGAGGCAGGTATAACTAGCGCGCGCTGGCGCTCCATCCCTCGGCCCGGTGGCTGTTCCGGAGACCTCAGTCCCGCCCCTGGAATGCCCCCAGGCCGGCGCCCTGTGCACGGTCCTGACCCAGAATGCCCATTTTTTCAAGCCCCGGGACTTGTAATATTATGTTCTAAACTAAAATAATAAAATAAAATAAAAGCCTGGCTCATCAACTTTTAAAAAACTCAGAAAAACAAAGGAAAAACGAAGAGTCGATAATCTAGACAAAGAGTTGCTTGAAAAGGAAGTGTAATCATAAGTGACTTTCCACCTATGCAATTTGTTTTGTTTAGCTATCTGTAACTGGAAATGCTTCACTGAAGAAATATGTTTTTAAGGCCTTTTTAAAGACCTTTCTATGGGCAATTTGTCTTAGCACATTTGGGAGGAAGTTCCACAAGATAGGACCTGCCACTGAGAAGGCTCTCTGCCTTGTTAAGTGCAGTCTGGCCAGACGTACAGAGGAAACTTCTAATAAATTCATATTATTAGATCTAAGATCTCTTGTGGGTTTGTACAAGCGTAAAGAGGTACATAACCAGATGGAGTCCTGGTTATTTAACAAAGCATGTATTAGTGATAGTATTTTGAATTTAACTCTGTATATATAAAATGGGAGTGATATGCTCTTTCATTGATATACCCATTAGAATGCGAGCTGTAGCATTCTGAATCAGCTGCAAAGGTTTAATTGTAGAATCTGGTAGACCCAGGTATAACCCATTACAGTAATCTAAACCGGAGAAAATTAAAGTAATCTCACTTACAGCTGTGTAATTGATGTGTTTCATTACTTTGAAAACAATTTTTTTATGCATGTAAAACTGTATTTATGTTATAAAGTCATGCATAATGAAACAAGCAAACAAAATGATGAAACATGATAAAATAAACTACAAAAAAAAAGTAAATAAATACAATTTTTCCTGTGCACTTCCCTAATCTCCATGGAGCAAAGATAGATAGAATCTAAATCAGTTCAAACATCTTTCAAGCAGTATTAGAAAAAAATGACGTAGGCTGAGTGTTTGCAGATATTTAGCCTCTGACATTGCTCTGGACCATATGGCCTTATTGAAAATTGACTTCTCAGCTTTTTGACTATGTAAAAAAAAAATAAAAAAATCAATAAAGCACTTAGGGCCTCATTTTCCAATATCGCATTGGTAACGCAGTAGGGGGCGTTACCAATGCAAATGAGGCTTCTTTCGTGCAGTGGGGAAACATCGCGTGCGGTGATGTTTTCGCCATTCGCGAAAACATTAGCACCGCACGCGATGTTTTCCCAGTGTGCGATGATTCTTTCGGTGTTTCATCACACAGAGAGAGAGAGAGAGAGAGAGAGAGAGAGAGAGAGAGAGAGAGAGAGAGAGAGAGAGAGAGAGAGAGAGAGAGAGAGAGAGAGAGAGAGAGAGAGCGCGCGCGCCTTACTGTAGTGCCTATGCCCTAGACAGGTATTTTAACCCCTTTGGGAGGGCCACCTACTAACTCGGGGTGGGGATTAGGTATGAGCGTCGGGGGTTGGGGGCCACTTTTGCATTCCTCATGAGACCTACGGACAGAACAGTGCTCTCTAGTGCAGATTTGCTGGCCGTCGGAGTGAGGACGCTCACTCCAAGAAGTGGTTTGGGCAACATTCTCTCCACCTAGCTTGTTGTTGCCCAGGTAGAGTGTCCATCAAGCTAGGTGGAGAGAACGTTGCCCAAACCACTTCTTGGAGTGAGCGTCCTCACTCCGACGGCCAGCAAATCTGCACTAGAGAGCACTGTTCTGTCCGTAGGTCTCATGTGGAATGCGAAAGTGGCCCCCAACCCCCGACGCTCATACCTAATCCCCACCCCGAGTTAGTAGGTGGCCCTCCCATAGGGGTTAAAATACCTGTCTAGGGCATAGGCACTATAGTAAGGCGCGCTCTCTCTCTCTCTCGGACTGCGATAACCCTTTAGTGGCCCCGTAACGCAAATCTCAGGGTTGTAGCTATTATCCGCGATAGCAGCCGCGCTAACACTGCGGCTGTTTTGCCGCACACGATAGCTTTGCATATGCTCTGCCCCAACTCCGGCCCCTGACAAATTTGCATTCGCAACTCGCGATAACAGCAGTTATCGCGATTTGCGAATTTATCGCACGCGGTAAACTCCTTTGAAAATGAGGCCCTTAGTTACAACTCATCAAATTGTATAAACCTTTTATTCTTTTTTGAAAATAGATCATAGATATGAAATAGAGCAAGTAGACTATCTATCCATTCCTCACTCCAGTTGTCTTGGAGCTTCTACCCAAATCCCCTTCCTCTATGGAACTTGCCAACCTTTGGTCTTGCATTGGCCATCCATTGTTTTGTATGCTTGCTGCATCCCTCCTCAGTTTTTTATATCATTCTTTCTTCACTTCAGGCCTCAAGATACACCTAGGGCTGGATTTAAGATTATGGTGTCCATAGGCAGAATACCCTAGGCACTTGTCTATGTAGTCTAAGCCTAAATCTGATCCTGAATAAACATTTGGAATGTTACAGCTACTCACTGTGTTCCTCTGCTCATTCTGTTTCAGTTTTTAAAAAATTGCTAGCACCACTACTGTTCAAGCCAATCTTGGTAGCCTAGGGTGCTTTCTCTACTGCTCTAGCTGTCTATGAGGTACCTTCCAAATCCCTTTCCCCTATGGTACTTAAACTCTCTCTCATGGCCTGGCCATTTGATGATTTACACAAGCTTTACCCACCCAGTTATCATTAATGGTTTCATGCTCTCTGACATTTTCTTCAAACTCCATTTCCTTATGGTTCTTACAATTATTGGTTCCGTGTGGTATCTAGCCTTCATGGATTAAACTACAACAAAAGAGCTGAAGAAGAACAGCATCCAGAATCACACTTCTCCATGATTACTGCTTCTGAGTTAATGTAGACAGTATTTACAAAAGCTGATTCAGAAGATGAAGCATGTCCTAGATTCCCTGTATCATATGATATTAAACAGCTAGTGACAAAAAAAACATTTGGTGCCTCTTTTCAGTAGCATTAGCCTGCAGTGAAGACTATCTCCAAGACCAAACATGCAGCTCTTTTGGAAATGACATCAGACCTTCTCCAGGAATTTCCTCTGACCTCTCCCTGCCTAGGACTTTGGTTGGTCCCTTTTGCCCCTCATTTGGAATCTTGAAGTGTTCTTACCACTTTGAGTGACTAATTTATGTCTCATGATGCTTTGGGGGGTCTTCATGCCACTCTTTGTTACTTTTACCCTATATCACTGCCTTGGAGGATTTTCTGCCTCTCGTGGTGCTTTGTTCCCCCCTTGATTGTGCTTTGAGCTATTCATTCAACACATGGTACCAATTTGCTCTTCTCATATAGCCATGGTTGCTGCCTCTTGCTCCACTTTTGAATCATTGGGTTGATCTGACCAGTCTTGCTGCTGTTTTCCTCTTCTGATGGTGCCCTGGATAACTTATGCCATTGCAGGTATCAATTTGACCCACTGCGTGTTTTGAACTCTTCATGTCATTTTTGGTGCATGTTGACATAATCTTGATTGGTTGGCATGCCTTCACTCTTCTGATGTTTAACCAATAATTGTATTAGCAAGGATTAGAAAATGTTATTAGCTAGCCCAAAATAGACTGCATTGCTTCGCCTATTGACTATAATGACAAATGAAAGAATAAATAAAATAAATGAAATTATTTTTGTTTGAAACTAGTGAAAAAAATTGAGGCACCCTAGAAAACAAAAACTAATTAACATTTTTCTTCTAACACCCATATTACCCATTTCTATCAAAAAGCTTTTAGGTTCACTGAAATACAAAATTTTGTCAGGAAATCCATATGGAGCTATAAAAGTTGGTTTGATTTATGTTCATGTTTTATTTTTTTAAATTTTATTTTGATTTGTAAATCATTCAGAGTTCCTTTTGGAAATGAACATCTAAGAAACTAAAATAAATTAAAAAATGAATGTAAATAAAATCAGAAAATGTATAAAAAAAGATGCCTAATTTTTTCCATAATATCTTTATTGTAATCATTCAACAACAATAAAATACAATTCAACAAGTATAGATGAATGAGTAACAGAAAAACAAAATCTCCAACATCTCCCAACCAAATCAAGAGCATATAGTAATATTACAGAACATATTGGGCATAAATGCATAGATACATGAATTATTTTACTACAGAAATAATTATTCTGCTTTCATTAACAAACTGTTTAAAATTAAAATAATATTGGGACTAAAAAATGGAAAAATAATATCTGGTCCCATTGCTGATATTCCTCATCATGCAGAGTATTTGATAGGTACATTTTTGTTCCATAGTAATCACAATATTATTGCAATTTCCATCCCCTGTTTGCCTGTCTTCACATTTAACAAGTCTACTTGACGAAAAGCAAAGATTTGTACCTGCATAGGAAGACTGGCAAAATAATTCATCCTTACAAGGTTCCTTCCAAATTTGCTTCAAAACGTCGGGTGCTCTCTTAAGCTTATTAAGGCTGATGTTCTGTATTTCACATTTAAAATCAAGGTTTCTTTTTTTTTCTCCCACAATATGTTATTTCCATGTAGGTAAATTGGCAATTGTTTTGGTAGGTAAATGAATGGATTGGTAACTGGTTGAAGGACAGGAAATACAGAGTGGGGCTAAATGGTCAATTTTCCCCAATGAGAAAGCTCATTAGTGGAGTAACACAGAGACTGTATTTGTGCTGTTTAACATTCATAAATGATGTGAAAAGGGGAATGGATGAGGTGATCAAATTTGCAGTTGATACAAAATTGTTCAGTTATTAAAAATATCAGCAGATTGCAAGGAACTTCAGAAGAATCTTGTGAGACTAGGAAGATTGGGCATCGGAATGGCAGATGCAGCTTTGGGACTAATTTTCAAAGGAACTTATAAACATAAAACCCAATTTTATGCACCTAAGTGGCTATCTGAAAATAGCCCCGTCAGGTTTGATTATGAAAGCACATGTGGCAACGGGTTGGCCACTAGATGACCCCCAGTCACCCACGAATCATCTACTAGCAATGCCACTTTCAGCTCCTCCTCTAGGCAGCTTGAGTGGGTGGACCTTGCTATTAACTAGGGGTCAAAAAAGATGTAGGTGTGACTTTTTACTTAGCTCCTCAAGAGGAAGGAGATCACGTTTTAGTTCCTGCTTAAAAAGTAGATTTTTAAAACCTCCGCGCACAAAAATACACACTATTTTATAACCTACACGTGAAGGTTATAAAAATACTCTCCACATACTCAAGTCTGAAGCTGTGCACACATCACATTGCTACTGTTCTTTGTTAGGCTCAGGAGAACTTTGGGAGAGAAAAAAACCTCTTTATAGGGCTCAGTCTGATACTCTATATATATGGACCATTGTAAGAGGGCCCTTTGATTGGGGGTGAGTTTTTGGGAGGTAGGTTGAGGTTAGGGGAGTGGTGTTACATTCAGGGGTCGGGAGTAGGAGGGTGCTGCTTCTGAGGGTGGGGGCCTGATGTATGAATCAGAGAGAAATTTGTTATGAAAGGGGAGGTATAGGGCATCACTGCATAACTTTTATAGTCTATATTTTTACTTTATTTTACCTTTAGGCCACTTCTAGAGGCAGGGGAGATGGGTAGGGGATCTAATCAGATTCTTGAGGGAAGGTGGGGTTTTTTTTGCACCGTAGTGCCCCTTTAAATACCAGCACTGCAGCGTCAGGAAATAACAGCTTGCATTATACGAAGCAGGCCGCATTATTAGCATGGAATTTGGTCTGGATGCGCTGCTTTGCATGCGTTAGCAAACGTATGCATGCAGAGCAGCTCATTTCAATACGGGGTGGGGTTTTGTTGAAAATAGCAATGTGGTTACATCTTCGCGATAAATGTACATCGCAAGATAACCAGCATTTTTCACGTGCTAAACGCTTATTGCAGCTTAGTAAATATCCCCAATTTGTTTTCTATTATAATAAACACATAATAGCAGTTTGAGAATTTTATACTCTCCCATCTTACAGTGTAACCTGATTTCAACATTTCCCATAAGCGTTATTTGTTTTTGTTGGACTGGTATGAGAATATGTTTTTCTTCTCATTTCAGCTATGAAAACAGGAATTTAAAGTGGAGAGGCAGCTTCCCCCCCTGTTGTTACACAGTAGAGATGTGAATCGTGTGATCGATCGTCTTAACGATCAATTTCGGCTGGGAGGGGGAGGGAATCGGATCGTCGCAGTTTGGGTATTTAAAATATCGTGTAAATCATGTAAATCGAAAACCGGCACACTAAAACATCCCTAAAATCCACCCCGACCCTTTAAAATAAATCCCCCACCCTCCCGAATCCCCCCAAAATGCCTTAAATTACCTGGGGTCCAGTGAGGGGGGGGGGGCGGGAAAACTGGCACACTAAAACAACCCTAAAACCTACCCCGACCCTTTAAAATAAATCCCCCACCCTCCCGAACCCCCCCAAAATGCCTTAAATTACCTGGGGTCCAGAGGAAGGGTCCCGGTGTGATCTTTCACTCTCGGACCTCCGTGCGTTGTAGAAATGGCGCCGGCGCTACTTTTGACCTGTCATATGACAGGGCAAAGGTAGCGCCGTATGGCAACATGATTCGACTGCAGGAGGTCATTCCGGACCCCCGCTGGACTTTTGGCAAGTCTTGTGGGGGTCAGGAGGCCCCCCAAGCTGGCCAAAAGTCCCTGGGGGTCAAGCGGGGGTCCGGAACGACCTCCTGCAGTCGAATCGTTTTTCCGTACGGAAAAACGATTCGCAGTAGGAGATCGTTCCGGACCCCCGCTGGACTTTTGGCAAGTCTTGTGGGGGTCAGGAGGCCCCCCCAAGCTGGCCAAAAGTCCCTGGGGGTCCAGCGGGGGTCCGGGAGCGATCTCCTATGCTTCTGCCGTCGGGGGACAAAAAAAAACAAAATGGCGCCGCGCTACCTTTGCCCTGTTATATGACATGTCAAACGTAGCGCCGGCACCATTTCTACAACGCACGGAGGTCCGAGAGTGAAAGATCACACCGGGACCCTTCCTCTGGACCCCAGGTAATTTAAGGCATTTTGGGGGGGGGGGTTCGGGAGGGTGGGGGATTTATTTTAAAGGGTCGGGGTGGGTTTTAGGGTTGTTTTAGTGTGCCGGTTTTTCCGCCCTCCCCCTTCCCCTCCCCCTTCCCCCGATTTACGATTTTTTGAAGATAAATCGGGGGAATTGTTATTGTATCGCGGCTCTAACGATTTTTGACGATTTAAAATATATCGGACGATATTTTAAATCGTCAAAAAACGATTCACATCCCTATTACACAGTAGCTCCTGCATGCACAGCAATGTTTTGACCTCTTTTACAGGACTGCACAAAGCCCAGCAGCCAGAGATTTATTTTTTTCAGTAAATTAGTGCCACATTGCTAGACTCGATTCTCCTCTAAGAAACATCTGCTACTGAAGATTATATACCAATGACGTCCCTTTCACTGGCAGGAGCACTTTGTCCTGATTTAGAAGAGTTGCAAGTTCTCTAAACTAAAAAAAAAAAAAAAAATATGAAAGCTTAATGGGGTGAATTTTCAAAAGCTTTGCAAGCATAAAATTGGAAGTTACATGAAGTTACATCATGTACGCGCGTAAGGGTGAATTTTAAAGGCCCGGCGTGTGCCAAAACCGGGAGATAAGCGCACGTTGGGACGGCGCGCGCTGTGTGGATTTTAAAAGCCGCCTGAGTACGTGCCTACTTGCCGCTTTGCGCACAATGAAAAGTTCCAAAAGAGGGGGCGGAGGCAGGGATTGGGCGTTCCTGGATTTCACATTGAAATCTGCGCATACTTACGCGCAGAGGCGCACGCCAGGGTCAGCTGCCGGGTAACCTTACTTCTGCTACGGATGACGTGCAAGTCATAAAATAAAAGACAAATAGACAGATCGGCGGGGTTTTAAGAGTAGAAGCCAAGAGGGGAGGCTATTGAACTGTGGGGATCTGGAAGTCCTTTCCCTTACCTGGGCAAATTGGGAATGAACTGGAAAAACTGGCAATGGCGTTGGCGTGCGTGTTTTTTAAATTCCCCCCACTTATAGAGTGGAAGCGGGATTTGCGCACAGAGATTCACATCCATTTAAAATTGCGTGCGCATGAGCAAGCGGTCAGGCTATTTTATATGTGCGCATATGCACATTGAAAATAGACGCGTCCCTGGGCATGCACCAACGAACATGCACACGTGTGCACCCGCGTGCCTGTTTTAAAGTTACGGTCCCTAGTAGCATTTTTTTTTTTTAAAAGCCTGAGCATGAGAGCACCATAAGTGTCATAAAACCACTACAAATGCTTCAGACCGCTTCAGCCAGGATTCTGACTAGGTCCAACAAAAGAAACCACATTACCCCCATCCTAAGGAACCTACACTGGCTCCCTATCAAGTTTAGAGTCTCATATAAAGTTCTCACATTCATTCACAAATCTATACACAAGCTCATTCCACTACAACTCAACATCCCATTACAACCATGAACGATGGACTATGGCACCTCTAGGTTAAAGCACTTTTAAGCTTTAACCCGTATCCTCTATTGTATCTCTTAATTATTACCACCTTTTACTTCCTTCCAGCTACATAAGCTTCCAAGTTCCTTATCCTTGTTGAATGTAACTTTGCCTTATTCATATCTTTTGTTTAATTTTCTTTAGTTACGCTACAGTTATACCCTTGTTAAATGTAAACCGATCCGATATGGTTATTACTATGAAGGTCGGTATAAAAAAGTGTTAAATAAATAAATAAATAAATAACCACATATTACATCCAGACCGACGAGAGCAGCTTATAGAGACACTCTCCTTGCCCCACCCATCAAAACCTCGTTAAATAAACGATCTCTATCTACAGCAGGCCCTGCGCAATGGAACTCTCTACCTCCAGAACTCCGGAAGGAACCTTGCCCAATCACCTTTAAAAAGAGACTCAAAACTTGGCTATGCGAACAAGCTTTCAATACATAGCAATAATCGCCCATCAATGTGCTCCTTTGTAACAGGACTCCCTATTTACTTAGCCAGATTTCAATTATAGAATATTATTACCTAATCGTAATCATTGTAATTTACTCCCCAGTTCATTGATCCAAGTTATCCTACCTGTTCGATGTAACCGCATTCTTATATGCCTGTTAATTGTTATAATGTAAACCGAAATGATATGTAACTTTGCTACATGAATTTTGGTATATAAAAATGTTAAATAAATATGTATGCGTTAAAGGGTAAAAAAAAGGGAGCAGTTTAGGGTCACTCTGGGGCAGGGTTCAGAGGTCCACGCACACATTTCTATTCTGAAAACAATAAGACAGTAACTTTCAAATGGGAGGGCGGGCACACAGCCAGATATTTATGCAGCAATTTGATATCTTGTGTGCACATGCGGTCACATGTTATAAAATAGCCCTGGTGCGTACATGTGCAAGTGCGGGAATTTTATAATAGATGCATGTCCAGTTTGCCCAGTCTAAGGCTAGGTCCTCCAAACCCTCCTCCCTCCCCCCTGGTTCTTTATCCTGCACTCCTCCCAGTTAACACAGACCCCTCAAACACTGCAGAGATGCCTGGAAGTAGATTTATTCAGACTTACACCTCACGTACAGCAGAAGTAACTTTGTGCTGAAATGCCCGGGCGTGCAGCTGCTTGCATGCATATCTCTTGGCCCAGACCCAGAATGCCTATGCCCTGCCCACATTCCACCCCTTCCCCCCCCCCCCCCCCGAAGCAAGATAGTCACACATCGGTACTTGTGCGTGCATGTGGGTGGCTTATAAAAGTGGGTGGACGTGCACATGTGCTAAATGAGCACTCATCTCCCGGCTTTTAGAATTCTCCTTTCAATGTGCATGTATCACTGAACTTGCCATACATTTTGAGACGTGCTGACTGACTTGTGCAATTGAAATTACAGTTGTCTTTCATCTGCAGTTTTGGAAGGGAGGTTTGGGTGAGCTGTTGGGGGTTCGGGGTGAAGTGCCGGAGGGTCTAGATGAACAGGCAAAGGTCTGGATGAAATGCTGGAGGTATCGGAGACGTGATGATTCCGTGTGCAAGGATTTCAGAACTGGAGGGTGTTGTGCATACTTTTTTTAAAAAATACCTGCCTTTGCATTTAAGCCTTGATTATTACACACAGATTCTTAAAATTAGTACATGCGTAAAATACATGAGGTCAATATTCAAAGGCATTTAGTGGATAACACGTGAGTATCCAGATAAATGCGAAGTTTTGAACATCCCCAGAATTTATCTGTCTACATTTTAGCCAAAAAAGGAAAAGACATTTTGTGGACATTCCAGGGCCAGGACAGGTTAGCAGAATAACTTATCTGGTTTCCTCTGATATTTGGAATTAGCCAGATAAGTTATTTGGATATCCCTTGATGTGGCTGAGAAGAGTTCTAAAGTTATCCAGCCTTAGAGATGTGATTCGGCTGAAGCTTTCAGTTCGGCCTTCGTTATTGACCCGAACCGCGGGAAAACAAAATTTCCCACGGTCTGGGCCTATTTTTTTTTTTTCAGCCACCCCGAATTTCGGGTTAGTGCGCGCTAATCCCGAAAAACGAACTTTCCCGAAATTTCGGGAAAATTTGCTTTGTTTTTCGGGGTTGCCGAAACAGGACAAATTAGACAATTTCATTGAAATTTAATTCACCCCAGATGAAGGCACATCTCCAGCCTCATATAGCTGGATAACTTTACCCTTAAGTGGCTATATTCAAAAGAATATAGATGGTTTAATAGCATGACCTGTAAGAAAGAAAAAAAAAGTGTTTCACAGGCCTAGAGGCTGGAATACATGCCCCTCACAGGGAAAGTAACGTTCAAACAGGTGCACAGGTGCACATATACGTATGCATAGAATAGTGGTGCAGCAATTTTGTAACATGCACAGACAAATATGCACTCGTAAAATTGCCTAGGTACACGTATATGTGCGCCTAATTTTAAGCTTGTGCTCACCCAGCATCATAAATCGGGTTGGAGCTACGTGAGGGAATTTTATAACAGGTTCGCGACCATGCCATGACCAGTTCATCCACCAGTTTGCCCAGTTTAGAGCTAGGTCCATCAAACACCCTGGATATTTAGCTTCCACTTCTCCCAGATCCCGTAAATCCTTTACAGATGCCTGGAAGTAGTTTTATTAAGACTTACACCTCCTCCGTAGCAGAAGTAAAGTTACGTGGCACCAGACCTAGGCACGCGGTTACTCGTGTGCACATCTCTTGGCCCCATCCCGGAATGACCGGAAAAATGCTTGGATAGGACCGCAAATCACACAAATCAATGACAAATTACAGGTGTGTTGCTGGGATTAAAGGGTCTGCAAATTTAAAAATGAGGAGTGTAAATATGTTTATTAAAGTAAATACACAATTCAGATTATTAACAGTACATCACTAAATAGGTCTAGAAATCAGCTCTGTCCCCCGACCCAGCACCGTGTTTTTTCTAAACGCTGCAGTGGGAGAAACAAATGGGAATGTCTCCAACTAGAGCCAATAGTAGAGTTATCAAAATTGCTTTTTTTGGGCACTCACTGAGTACTTCACATTAACTGAAAGATGAACTATTCCCGGCGAGGCATTCTTCTACATAAGACTATGCCATTTAAGGAAACCTCTCTCAATTGGCAATTCTTCTCATCAAAACGCTTCCTTTACCTCTCGTGCCGATTTCATCGTTAAACCAGCCCTTCTCTGCTATCACATTACCTTTTTTTACACACCACTGAAAATGAAATTTTGATCATTTTTCTTAGTTTTAAATTTGCAGACTCTTTAATCCCCTGCAATACTACCTGAATCTTTTCCCATCCAGGAATGCCCGTGGCCCCACCCACAATATGTCTACATCCCGCCCCCTTTTTTTTTTTGTCAGATGTGAATTAGCCATGCACTGGGACGAGCGGCGGTCCGGAATCCCCGCTGAACGACCTCCTGCAGTCGATCTCCTGCCGGCGCCATTTTCCGTACGGAAAACGATTCGCGGCAGGAGATCGTTTTCCGGACCCCCGCTGGACCCCCAGGGACTTTTGGCCAGCTTGGGGGGGCCTCCTGACCCCACAAGACTTGCCAAAAGTCCAGCGGGGGTCCGGAACGACCTCCTGCAGTCGAATCGTGTTGGTCTATGGCCGCCGCCATTTTGCGGCTGCGATTTTGCAAAATGGCGCCGGCTGAAGACAACACAATTCAATTGCAGGAGCCCGTTCCGGACCGCCGCTGGACCCCCAGGTAATTTAAGGCATTTGGGGGGGTTCGGGAGGGTGGGGGATTTAATTTAAAGGGTCGGGGGTGGGTTTTAGAGGGTTTTAGTGTGCCGGTTTTCCTGCCATTGGTTTAGGGCAAGTAAGTAAGTTCCTGCCCTCCCCCTTCCCCCGATTTACGATTTTTTAACGATAAATCGGGGGAATTGGTATTGTATCGTGGCCCTAACGATTTTTGACGATTTAAAATATATCGGACAATATTTTAAATCGTCAAAAAACGATTCACATCCCTAATAATTATTGGCCTCTATAAGGCTGATGCAATAATCTGAGTGTTATAAAATTGTGTGCTGGTTTCCAGCGCATATTTTTAAGGCTCAGGTTAATTTTTTTTTTTTTTTAAACTCCTGATGCTAATGCATCGGGAGGTAAAAAGTGCACCGAAAGTTTAAAATGCGCATTTGTCACAGGTCGAACGCACATTTTAAGTCAGAAAGGGAGGAAGGAGCTGTCCAAGACCATCACAGCTGCCACCTAGCTGGATAAATTCCATTCTATCTGGCAGCAATAAGCAGCCTGCTAGATAGCTGGATAAGTCAGTACTCAGCTGTCTTACTGGCGTGGGTCACCGCTACTTAGCTGGATAAGTTCAGATTTATGCGGGTAAGTGGTGGTAGTCACTTACCCAGCGCACTCCAGCTCTGACCTGTGGTTAAATTTCCAGCGCTAAAAAAAGTGCATCTGGGGTATTGCTTAATGCCCTCTTTTGCATGGGATTTCTATGCAAGAGGCCTAAGCACTAGTCTATTACCGATTAAGTGCGCATTTTCTGCACGCAAAACTCCTTGCTGCATTGGGAGTAGGTTTTGCGTGCAGAAAATGTGCACTGAAGTGCAGACAAAACTAAATGCACCTTTCTACATCAACCTTTACATGTACTATTCTATAAAATTGGTAGAAAAAGTATACATATTCCTGTATTACACATATTATAAAGTAAGAAATATGCAATATTTTATAAACTTGTGCACCTCCCGCCACACAGTTTATAAAATAGTAGCATAAATCTTTCTGGGCCCACTTACTAACAAATGTTCTTTTGCAGACAGTTTTGAAAGATGGGCTCTTTGTGCATGGCACATTCTGCAGTCGTAGAATTAAAGCCTGGAAGCATCACAGCATTTTGTTTAAAGATGACTAAATCGGCCATGTGAATGGAAGGGAATAATGAACTCTGTATTGTAGGGAGAAGCTGCCTTGCACTTAGTACTGTTTGATAGGCAAACAGAAACCAGATAAGGAGAAAACAAAGCACTTGTAATCAATAAAGTAAAAGCAATAACAGAAGATAATAACGAACAGAAGATAATAATGAACTTTCTATATAGAAAGTAAATATTTTTACTTTATATTTTCATAAATTCTTATCTTTTTAACATGACCTATATTCTACATGCTATACTTTTCTCAAAAGAATATAGCATATATTTAGAGCTTCTATTTTAAGTTGTTTACTTATTGTAAATTTAGTGATTTATTTTCCAGCTAAATATGGGTTCTATGAAAGATTTTTTTAAAATGGTATTTATTGGTATTTTCACAGCACAGGTACTATTGAAACATACAAACATAGAACATGATGGCAGATATGTCCTCCAGGATACACATGTCTGTTCCCATATGCTTTATGATTGTAAGCTAGTGGCTTATTAAATTGTTCTTTTCCATGCCTGGCTTGAGTAAAGTAAGCCCCTAACCACTTTGTTATAGAGGAATGCAAATGCCAAATGTTCTTTGAAAGACAGTGGGAAGGGTAATTAACTGCTAAATGGTTTCTCCCTGGCAAGACTTGCTTTGATGTTCCTGTCTTCTGAGCCGAAGGGCCCTTTTGGCTGGAAGCCAGTGCTGTATTATTTTCTAGACAACACTGACACCAAATGGAATTTTTTTTTTTTTGGAAACGGGAGATACTAAAATGTATTAACTTTTCTTGTTCAGCCTATGAAATACAGATTTGGATGGGTGATACCTCCCTCCCAGGGGACTGAATAGTAATGAGCCTTCTTATAAAAGGGAGGGAAAGGGAAAGATAGAGGGATGTATCCATGAGGTGAAGCTTTAATTGCAGTTTCCAGCTTGCTGGCTGCTATCAGAAAGGAAGGGATGGTCTCAAGGAGGCTGGAGTTTTCTTATTGTCATTATGTGAAAAGAAGTGCTTAACTATCAGTACTGATACACATACAGGTTGCTGCAATAAGATGCATGGTAAAACAGGCAAACAACCACCTCTCCTGGGTACCCAATGCAATATTAAAATGAGCTGCTGCGTTAAAATGGGCACACTAGGAATAAATTGTGGGTACCTAGCACTCAAAGCATTGGCACCCAGGAGATATGGTTATGCAGCCACAACTATATCAGGCACTCAGTAGGAGTGTCCATTTTTTCCTGTCTCAGTTGATTTACACACACAATATATACACGCACAATATCAAAGGGCAAAATCAGCCTGGAGCATGTATATTTTGCATGCATACTGTGCATCCAGAAAATATTTTTCGTAATCAATTCGTTACATTATTTTTTTTAATTCTTAATCAACACAAGCAGTAGATTTACTGTTGTCTGTGATTCCTCCTCTATGAAGGAACCACAGAGAACTAGAGATGTGAATCGTGTGATCGATCGTCTTAACGATCGATTTCGGCTGGGAGGGGGAGGGAATCGGATCGTCGCAGTTTGGGTTTTTTAAATATTGAGTAAATCGTGTAAATTGAAAACCGGCACACTAAAACATCCCTAAAACCCACCCCGACCCTTTAAAATAAATCCCCCACCCTCCCGAACCCCCCCAAAATGCCTTAAATTACCTGGGGTCCAGAGGAAGGGTCCCGGTGTGATCTTTTACTCTCGGACCTCGGACCTCCGTGCGTTGTAGGAAACAAAATGGCGCCGGCGCTACCTTTGACCTGTCATATGACAGGCCGGCGCCATTTTGTTTTTTTGTCCCCCGATGTCAGGAGTATAGGAGATCGCTCCCGGACCCCCGCTGGACCCCCAGGGACTTTTGGCCAGCTTGGGGGGGGCCTCCTGACCCCCACAAGACTTGCCAAAAGTCCAGCGGGGGTCCGGAATGACCTCCTGCAGTCGAATCGTGTTGCCGAATGGCTGGCGCCATTTTGCGCAAAATGGCACCGGCCGTACGGCAACCCCCGAGGTCTTTTTTCCTGCGTTGGAATATTGCTGCTATTTTTTCTGTTGGCGGGCTGAGCAGCTGAAGCCAATTCTGAGATTCCCTTCCGCATTTGACGTCATCGGGAGGAGCCCAGACAAACACCCATAAAATCAGCATTTAGACGGGGCGCCGCACGCCTAAGGGGCGCGGGGCTTTGTCGGGCTTCGTCGGAGTTCGTAGGAAACGTGAAAGAATCTCTATTGTTGGAATTCAGAACTGTATTGGGAGATTAAGACTGCAGCCTTTGCGGAACCTGACCGGATTGAGTGTGTCTCCAAGGAGCCTATCTTTATAAGAGGTACAAATTTTCTTAATTAAAAGCTGGATACTATTCCTCTTGGGTATGCCCCACACTAAGGGGCGGATTTTCAGAGCCCTGCTCGCCTAAATCCGCCCAAATCCGGGCGGATTTAGGCGAGCAGGGCCCTGTGCGCCGGTGAGCCTATTTTACATAGGCTCACCGGCGCGCGCAGAGCCCCGGGACTCGCGTAAGTCCCGGGGTTCTCCAAGGGGGGCGTGTCGGGGGCGTGTCGGGGGGCGGGCCCGGCCGTCGCGGCGTTTTGGGGGCGTGTCGGCAGCGTTTTGGGGGCGGGTACGGGGGCGTGGCTATGGCCCGGGGCGGTCCGGGGGCGTGGCCGCGCCCTCCGTACCCGCTCCCAGGTCGCGTCCCGGCGCGCAAGAGGACCGCTGGCACACGGGGATTTACGCCTCCCTCCGGGAGGCGTAAATCCCCCGACAAAGGTAAAGGGGGGGCTTAGACAGGGCCGGGTGGGTGGGTTAGGTAGGGGAAGGGAGGGGAAGGTGAGGGGAGGGCAAAAGGAAGTTCCGGCTATACAAAATCAATAGCCTTGCGTGCGTCGATCCAGGTTTTTAGCAGATACGCGCGGCTCCGCGCGTATCTACTAAAATCCAGCTTACTTTTGCTTGCGCCTGATGCGCCAGCAAAAGTAGGCCAATTCGCGCTATTTGAAAATCTACTCCTAAGAGGAAGGGGAAAGTAGCAACTTCAACACCAGTTGTGAATAATAACCAGCCAAGAATTCAGGACATCTTTGGCAGAGCAGTAACTTTTACACCAGGAGTAGAAGTTGCTGGAGTTGAAGCTCAGGAGCAGGGCTACAATTCCCAGACTTGTGAAACATCTTTAAGCCCTGGTGCTCCCTTAACCCCAGGTCCACCAATGGGGAAAGGAGGAGGACAATTTCTATTTACTGATATTAATTCGAAATTGGCCCTTTTAACATCTCCTGAGGACTTAGAACCTCAGGTTATTATGGACCAAAGATTGGAAGTTAGTAGTAAGTCTGACTCTAAAGAAAAAGAGATGGAAGGAGTACAAGGGAATGCATTGTCTGGTATATCTATTATAGTTCCCCCCAATTTTTCTTTGGACGGGATCAGTAAAATGGTATACTTAATGCAAAAGTCTATCAATGATTTGTCAAAAATGGTTCAAGAAAGTTTGTATAACAGTAAAATATTACAGTCTAGGACAGATAAACTAGAAGAGACAGTAGTTAATATAGGTCAGAGTGGAGGAGACAGAGAAAGTTCAATTAAATTTGATTAAATCTGAAAAGATGCAATCAAATAAAATTGAACAATTAGAAAATCAAATTAGAAGATCAAATTTACGTATTCTAAACTTTCCTAGGACCCATTTGTTGTCACCTAGAGAGCTTTTTAAGAGTTATCTTGTGAAAATATTGAAATTCTCAGAAGAAATACTACCAACAATAACTAGGATATATTATATCTCTCAAAAAGTTGCAAGTAGTGATTTATTAACACAGGGACTCGGTGAATAAAAAGATGATACAGATTTATCGGAACTTCTTGAAAGATCATCCGATATGGAAATTAAATTGCGAGCTACATTAGTAGTACAATTTGCAGATCTCTCTCAGAGAGATACTATTCTCAAGTTATATTTTAAAAACCAGAATTCTAAATTTCATGGCTTCCCAATTAGGATTTTTCCTGATGTTTCCCTAAATACCCAAATAAGAAGAAAGGAATTTCTAACTATGAAAGAGAGGAGCTAAATTTCTATTGTGTTTCCCATGCAAATGTGTTATTATATATCAGAATACAAAATATGTGTTTAGTTATCCAGAACAATTGCGTACATACCTTGAATCCTAATATTTCATCTCTTGGGAGAATTAAATGTTTAGATACAATTCTTAGTTTTCAGATTGTTATAAATACAATGCTCCCCTTTTTCTCTACGATTAGGTTCTGTAATTACTGTTATAGATCCTGTTCTTGGGTAACACAAATGAATATGCAGTATTTATATGTTTGTTTTTCATTGTATGTGAGTATAAAATGTCATACGATTATTGGTTGTGTGTATCTTCAAAAAAAATTGTAAAGTTTAATAAAAATAAAATTAAAAAAAAAAGACAAAACCAACAAAAATAAAAAACATTAAAATAAATTAAACACCATATTTATTTCACATAACCAGAGCCAACACTCATAGTAGCATAGTAATATAGTATAGTTCAAGACCTCTCATGACCTTAAAGATCATGAGAGGTCTTGAACGAGTAGATGTGAATTGGTTATTTATACTTTCGAATAATAGGACTAGGGGGCATTCCATGAAGTTAGCAAGCACATTTAAGACTAATTGGAGAAAATTCTTTTTCATTCAATGCACAATTAAGCTCTGGAATTTGTTGCCAGAGGATGTGGTTAGTGCAGTTAGTGTAGCTGGGTTCAAAAAAGGTTTGGCTAAGTTCTTGGAGGAGAAGTGCATTAACTGCTATTAATCAAGTTTTCTTAGGGAATAGCCACTGCTATTAATTGCATCAGTAGCATGGGATCTTCTTGGTGTTTGGGTAATTACCAGGTTCTTGAGGCCTGGTTTGGCCTCTGTTGGAAACAGGATGCTGGGGATGGATCCTTGGTCTGACCCAGCGTGTCAATTTCTTATGTTCTTCTTATTATTCAAGTGGTTCATTTAGTCTGTCCCGTGACATGGTAGGAGCAATGGATGTCCCGCGCCATTTTTTAAGATGGCGCCGGCTATCCATTGCTTCTACCATGTGACAGATGGCCAATGCACAGATAGCCCCTGTGACATGGTAAGGGCAAAGGGCCACCGGTGCCATTTTGTTTACTAGCTCCCGGGACCCTTGCTGGACCATCAGGGACTTTAGGCAAGTTTTTTGGGGGGGAGTTAGCGCGCACTAACTAAAAATCAATTTTTCGCGAAAAAAAAGACCCGAACCGAAAAAAAACGACATTTTCCATGGCAGCCGAAAAACGAAGAACGACACGAACACAAAAAACGATGCACATCTCTAGTGTGTATATTTGCAATGTGTATATGCAGTGTATGCTTTTGTGTTTTCCTTGCAGAGTGTGTGTGCAGAAATGTGAAGAATGCATAGGGGATTGCCGCCCCAGATTTCTCCTGCCGCTTTGCAAAACAGTCATTAGGTCCCAACTAGACCAAATCTACTTTTTCTGTATCAACTGTGATTTTTCAGCCCATTTCTAGGTGCTGGAATTTAGGCTGTTCTTTTTGTGAAAGCTTTAAAATGTGCTTCTTGTGTGTAGCACTTACTTTTAAATTGTAGCCCATTTCATTTGATGAACGATCCGTAAGGAATAGCATGTCAAATAGAGGATGGAGTTGTACTAGATCAGGCAATATAATACTGCAACACATATTTATAGTGCTTACATGGATTTTGAATACCCTTTTATCATTATTTTTGCTTTAGATGTATTTCTTTCATGCCAGAATAATCCACTTCCTTCCAGTCATTCTTTCAATAGCCATAGTGCAGATTTGCTGTTCAATGACTTACAAATTGCCCATGAGTAGTTGTCCATGGGCAATTTGGGAGCATTTAGGGAGCTTTTTTTTTTTTTTTTTGGGCATGGAGCATTTGTATGCCATTAGCTTACTGCATCCCGCGGTACCAAAGATTTCTACTATGTGATTAAAGTAAAACCCATGTACAAATTTAACTGTTATTTTAGCGTGGTTTTATTACATCAATATCTAAGGGCCTGATTCACTAAGCTGTTTTCCCATAGACACAGAATGGGGAAAAAGCCCTAGTGAATCAGGCCCCAATAGTGTAGGAAATAGGCTTTAATGAAGTGGGGGAGCTATAAGAAGCTTTTAAGACAGTTCTAGTCTGACATAGGAGCAGGAAAGTGAGCTTAAGGGTGCAGTAAAGAGATTTTATAAAAAAAAGAGGGTTCTTTTTTTTTTTTATTGCTATGGTTCCTAATTCTTGAGGCAAACGAAGCATTCTGGAGGAGAATGAATGGTTATGTAGATGGTATTGAGGAGAGTGTTTTGGCTTTCTGGACCATGGGATGGAGTTCCAAGGACTGCTGAACAAAGATGGAGTTCACCTTTCGAAGAAGAGGTAGAGTGTCTTCCAGAATGGCTTGGTAAACCTGCTGAGGAGGGCTTTAAACTACGATTGTGGGAAATGGATTAAGAAGTCCATCAGGTAAGTTTATAAGCACTCAGGTAAATAAAACATTAAACTTTAATAGAAATGGGGAAAAAAGGGCAAAATCTGGAAAACTGTGTAGAACTAATGCCTATAGCAGGGGAAATAAACTCTTGGATCTAAAGACAGTCCTGGAAAAGGCTGACTTGGATGAAATGGATATCATAGAGATGAGGTAAATGGAAAATCATAACTGGGACATAGTTATTCCAGGCTGCAATCTATTCCAAAATGCATTGTAGGGAGGAGTGATGCTACATATCAAAAATATTAAAGCAACAGAACTGAAGGACTTAATGAAGTAAAGAGGACACAATGTAGAGTAATCTGGAAAGAAGGAATGACATTTCCTTTCTACTGACTTCAGTGGATGATGTCAGAAGGCAGCGCTCTCGCCCCATAAAGTGCAGCGCTTAATGGCGCACAGCCGCCGGTGCGTGCCAAAGCTGCGCGCCAATGGGGTGTGACCCTACACCAGATTTCAGCAACTTTACTATTTTTTTTTTTTTGGAGTCCATGGGTAAGAAGAGGATGAACTGCCCTGTTTCCTCTTCTCAAATTAAGCTGGACCAATATTTTCCTAGCAATTTAGGAGGACCAGAAATAGTGCTTGAGGGCTTGGGCTCTGCTCTGCCCAAAGCATCGAGTTTCATTGAGTCCTGATACTCGACTGTTCCCTTTTAGGAAATAGGGGGAAGGAAGGAAGTTTTGGAAGAGGGAAAGCCGGTCTTGGAAGTGGTTCCTGCTTTTCCAACTGTTGCTGGATCTGGTGGAGGGCAAATCTCTGTGGTGAACGGTCTCCAGGGCCTCTTTATTGTTACCACTTTCCAATACAACTTTAGAAACCTTATGAAAAGGCCTAACCAGTCTGGAATGGACCCTTTCTTCTAGGATAAAGAGATCATTTTATTCAGTGGATCAGGTTACCTCTCAAGTAGAGTCTCATTTTTCCTTAAATCAGAGCCGTGAAAGTAAAATTGATACTTTGGATTCTCAAATTATTACTTTAGAAAATGCATCATTGGCTCTTATTAGGGACAATGAAATTTTGCACGGCAAGCTGCTGACCAATTCTCTAAGCAGATGCAGCCTGCGTATTTTGAACTTTCCTAAATACTCCTCTGTTACTTCAATGGCTATGTTAAGGAGATTTATGTTGAATTTTTGAATGTTTCCTCTGATAATATTCTTTTAATAGCGAATGTTTTCTATATCCCAGTTCGATCATCAAACAGGGAAGCTATTAGAGATGTGAATCGGAACCGGAATCGGTTTGGTTCCAGTTCAAATCATGCATTTTTTTCGTCCGGCCCAATCGGTTTTTTGTTTGTTTGTTTTTTTAAATTGGCTGCGCCCGATCCGATAAACAAAAAACCCACCCCAACCCTTTAAAACTACTCCCTAAGCCTCCACCACCCTCCTGACCTCCCAAAAAACACTTTAAAATTACCTGGTGGTTCAGTGGGCCTTTTAAAGGGTTACACGCGTAAGATACGCACATAACCCCCGAAAACCTACCCCTGCGCTCGCCGAGCCTATTTTGCATAGGGGGACTAGGAAACAGTCTTGCCTGATTCCCTTATACAAGTGAACTTTTTCAGACAATGCTCACTCATTGCTTGCAGCTCTTGCTTTCAGATTTCATTATAAGCTATTAACCAAGTACGGTAAGTTCTCTCCCATGCTGAATGTCCTTAGAATAAATTTAAGTGGGGAATATGCAAATCCAGTCCTGAAGTACCAGAAACATTTCTGGTTTCCAAGATATCCGTAATAAATATTTGCATTGCCTCCATTGTATCAAATACATCTCGTGCACATTCACTGTGAATATCCTGAAAAGCAGACCTGTTTGTGACACTCCAGAACTGGAGTGGCCTACTTCAGCTCTAAAATAAAAAAAGGTAATTTGACTCTATCAACTGCTTTTTCAACATGTAACGAGAGGAGAGAATCCAATCTAGATGCTTTGGCTTTGCAAATTAAATTGACAACAACAAACCTTTTCCGTTGGAAAAAAAATCAGCAGAATCAGGAGTCACAATTTGAAGCTCCAGGGAGGAAGACTCAGAACCAATGTCAGGAAGTATTTCTTCACGGAGAGGGTGGTGGATGCCTGGAATGCCCTTCCGGAAGAAGTGGTGAAGACCAGATCTGTGAAGGACTTCAAAGGGGCTTGGGATAAACACTGTGGATCCATGAAGTCTAGAGGACGTGAATGAAGAGTGGGTGGCTCACGGGAATGATGGCTACTGCCTGGAGATACCCTTATTCAATAAACACACGGTTAATGCGACTCCAACATTGCTCTAAGCTTCAACGGTAAGAGGAAACGTGGAAAAAGATTTGCATTCACAAAAAAAGCGGGGAGTAGCTTGCTTGTTACGGCAGTTACTACCCAAACCAAATAAGCCTGGTACTTCACTTTCAATGCATATCCAGCATAACTCTCTGCTTCTACGGCAGGGGAGAAAGACTGATACTTCACACATATCTAGCATAGCTCTCTGCTTCAACGGCAGGGGAGAAAGTCTGATACTTCACTTTCAATGCATATCCAGCATAACTCTCTGCTTCAATGAAGAAAAGTGGAATTATAGACAGACAACAACCAACAAGGTCTGAATTATTTAGTCTGGGTAAACAGATAAGCATGGATGTAGCTTGCTTATTGTGGTGGTTACTACCCCTAACTAATTAAGCTAGATATTTCACTTAGAGGCAGTTCCCAACACTGCTCTCTACATTAATGGCAGGGGTGGAAGGGAAATAGAATCAAAAGGTTACTAAGAGCCAAGAGTAACAGATAAGTATGAGAAAAAAAAAAGTGCAAAACTTGCTGGGCAGACTGGATGGGCCGTTTGGTCTTCTTCTGCCGTCATTTCTATGTTTCTATGACTGTTCCTCTTATATTGCCTACCCCTTTCTAGCTCTGAAGAAGCGTTTCTATCAATTAGGTCTGGAAAATGCATCTCCAACGATTCTGCCAATACTTTAGCAAAAGTAGTGATATCCTAATCTAAGAGCCTTATGGGGTGGTAAGAGCTGCACTCCAAAGGGTATTTGGAAATTACATAAATGTGAGCTGACAGGCAAATTAAAGCCCCCTCAGCAACTCATTGAAAAGTTATGTTTATCTGGTGGTGAGCTCTTGTGAAGAGTTCTTATAATGCTATACAGAGAAACCATTGCTTGGGAAGTCTGCCGTCTCCTCTTTCTCCTTGCATGACATTTCTCAGTCTAGACTCATTTGTATCTCCTCTAGAATATGCTGAAATATAGTTTAGACCAGAGCTTCTCAACTAGTGTGCTGCAGCAAGATCCCTACTGTGCCATGGCGTCACCCTTCCCACCTCATTTCCTACAAGGTAATGTTGCACTGCAGCCTGTAACTCTTGATCTTTCACAAGTACCTACCAGCCAACTTTGTTTGTGATAATTTATCAGCCAATGTTTTCTTGCTAGTGTAGCAGTCTGTCTTCCAAGAGAGATCCCGCTGCAGGTCACCGCCAAAGCCCAGGTCAGCGGGGCCAAAATGGAAAAAAAAAAAAAAAGAGTGAGATTCCCACTGCAGGTCACCGGTGCCCAGACCAGTGGGGCTGAATTAAAAAAAAAAATAAAGAAATAGAAATCCTGCTGCAGGTTGCCACTGGAGCTCCCAGGCCAGTTGGGACAAAATGAAAAAAGAAAAAAGAGATCCCACTGCAGGCTGCCGACAGGGCCAAAGGAAAAAAAAAAGCTGACATTGTCACTGAAGCCCAGGTCCACGGGCTTCAGTGACAATGTCACAACTGTGTGAGAGAAGGATGTCACAACTGTGTGATGTCACAACTGTGTGATGTCACAACTGTGTGATGTCACAACTGTGTGAGAGAAGGATGACCGAAATGATAAAGGGTACCGGAACGGCTCCCATATGAGGAAAGGCTGAAGAGGTTAGGGCTCTTCAACTTGGAGAGGAGACAGCTGAGGGGAGATATGTTAGAGTTCTACAAAATCATGAAAGGAATTTAACGGGCAAATGTGAATCGGTTATTTACTCTTTCGGATAATACAAGGACTAGGGTGCACTTCATGAATTAGCAAATAGCACATTTAAAACTAATCGAAGAAAAAATTATTTTGACTCGAACACATAATTAAGATCTGGAATTCATTGCCAAGAGGATGTGGTTACAGCAGTTAGTGTATCTGGGTTTAAAAAAGGTTTGGATAAGTTTCTAGAACAGAAGTCCATAAACTGCTATTAATCAATAAGGATTAGTAGCTTGGGATCTATTCATTTAATGTTTGAGTACTTGCCAGATACTTGTGACTTGGCTTGGCCACTCTTGGATACAGGATACTGGGCTTGATGGATCCTTGGTCTGATCCAGTATGACATATCTTATGTTCTTATGAGATTAGGAGGCAGAGCCAATATGTGAATGTGATTGTGAGAAAGAGAGACTGGGAGCCTGCTTGTGTTTGTACCTGTGTAAGAGAGAGAGAGATTGGGAGCTTGCTTGTGTGTGTACCTGTTTGTGTGCCTATGAAAGCTTATGCGGCACATACAGGCACTCACAGGCATATTATGTCTGTGAGGGAGGGAGAGAGAGCCCGTGTATGTGAGAGAGAGGGAGTGTGTGTGAGAGCACAGGCATGCATATGAGAAAGGGGGCATGTGAGAGCATGAATGTGTTATTGTGTGTTTGTGAGAGAGAGAAAAGACAGTTTCTTTGGCCCTCCCTCCCCTAATCTATGACAATCTTAGCGTGACTGGAAATCAAAAGATCCCAGGTATGGAAAGCAGGAGTTTTTAAAATCCTTTTTATATTTTATTTATTGAATAGTGATTGATGTTTCTGCTGTTTTGACATTTTAATTGTGTTTTGGGAAACTTACAATACTTTAATTATTGGATTTGTCAGCTGTTTTAACTTTTATTCTTTTTATTAGTATGTTTTTAATATTATGAATGCTTTATGTATTGATTGTATTGCTTGATGCTTTCTGAAGAATGTGTTTCTGTTTTTCCATTGTTGCATTTCATAATCCAGTCAGGTTTGTGGTTCAGTTTTTGTTAGCACATTTCTATTTAAAATTATGGCCTCTCTGTTTTGTTTTGGTGAGGGTCTTTCTTGTGTAACTTTAATTCTTGCTGTGAAAACAATGGCACTTTTCATCACTAGCTTTTGCAACATTATGGTCATCCCTTCTTCATTTCTATTTTAACAAAAGTTTGTTCTTTATTAATTTCACCTGCATGCAGAAAGTTTTGAAAGTTATTGCTGAAAATATTTTTTTCATACACATTTTATTTTCACTGCAGTTAGATAGAAGATGTTGAGCAAGGGATGGACTTAGCCAATGTTCCCTTTAAGGGTTGGGTTGCTGTAAGCATAAAATTGATAGGCTTTGTGCTTCAACGAAAGTAGTGCTCACAGGGTAATGTAACCAAAAACGTTTGCTCATGTGCAAACATGTTTGCACACAGTAAGCCAATCCTTAATGGTTGTTAGGGAGAAGGAAATTTGGATTGGATCTTGAGGGGGGCTGGGCTAAGAGAGAAAGAGTGCTGTTTGGACTGACCCTTGGGAAGGGAAGGTAGTACTGTTCAATTTTGTTAAAAGTACATTTCCTGGCATTTTCAAACACACATGAGCAGTGACCAGCAGAAATGGCTGTATGTGATATTGTAAAATTTGGTTCAGTGTGCCACGAGGATCAAGCAAACTTGAAAGTGTGCCCTGATGTAAAAAAAAGATTGAGAAGCTCTGCTATAGAGAGAAAAGCTCGAAGGGCCTTGAAAAGACGTTTTTCTCACCATGCAGGAACTCTGGGAGATCCGTGATACTCCCAGTATGCTCCTGTGTCCAAGAGCTGACCAGGACACGGGCTAGGCAAGTGCAAATAAATAAATCACTTTTAATATAGTGGGATGGAAATATTTTCTTGGCCCTTTCCAGTTTTTTTTTTTTTAATTCTTTTTATAACTTGCTGTCAGAAATGTTACAGAGGCCCAAGCTCTTACCCTGAAAGATGAATTAACCCATGACAATTATTGCTCCTTGAACTTTAGATGCTTTGAGTGAGATCAGATCTCTGCTCAGAGACTTTTACAGGTAGAACTACAGTTTAGGTTCTATTTGAATAATTCTTGAACATTTTTGTCTGCCATGGAGGCATCACAACCCTCACTATACTATTCTGTTAAAGTGCTTTTGGGGATTGTTACATTTTTAATCCTTCCCTATCTTTAGAACATTCCCTTTTTGGGATGGTCTTGACTTTTATATATGGGGGTGAGCTTACTGATGGGGGGGGGGGTTCTTTTTGAGAAGTTGGAATGACTGGAGCTGAGGAAGGTTTTTGTTTTTTTTAGGTGAAATAGATGGCCTAAAACCAGCACTGTTCCCACCAAAGGATGGCCTGAAGAGTCAGAGCAAGCCAAATTTGCAGCAAGACGGAGGTTGTGCCCAGGACTGTGATGTGGACTTCAGCATCATCACCCACCAGCCAATCCAGAGTGCTGAAGCAGTATGCATGAGGGCAGAGCTACAGAAGCATGATGTTTTGCTGTAAAAGAGCTTGTGCAGAGCCCTAGTTTTTAGAGGGAGCATGAGGAGTTTGAGTAAGTGGGAGTTGCTTGCTACTGGAAAAGTTGCTGCTGGAAAAATTGCAGAAGCCCAAGCTCTTACCCTGAAAGATGAATTAACCATGACAATCTTCTGCTATCCTGAATGGGGCACGGCAACCCACTGTTGCACCCAGAGGAGGTTCTGGCTCTGAACATCAGTGACGCACCTAGCAGCCTGATAAATAGGTTTGATCTAAATACCAGGCTACCAAAGTCCATGCAGTCTACTTCAGCGGCTTTTGACTCCAAGGGGGTACACAGTTGAGCCTGGTGGGGTGAGCCATGATGAGTATGGTGGAATGCAACAAATGCCACAAGTTCCAGCAACCATAGTCAGTTGCCCTTCAGTGTTGCAGATGTTCCGTACATGTGCTCCTGAAAGCGGATGCCAGTGTCAGTGAGTCTTGTCGCTGATGACTGAAATGACATTGGTGAGTGCCATAGCTTGAATAGGGGTGGGGAGTCACCCAGGGTTGGACTCCCGGAGCAAATCTGCCACCAGTCAAGAAAGTAGTGGGACAGACTGTGTTGGTAAGTGAGGCTGCTGTAATGCTGCTTAGCCCTTTCACCAATAGCGATAGGCCTTCAAGTTACCTCAGGACACACTGCCCAGCCCTGTTGAGTCATTTGGATGTGGAAGTAGAAGAGGAGATGTTGGAGGCTAACCCTATGGTACCACTCAGAGCCAACAGTATGTCATTGGCCGACAGGGCAGATGCCATTAAATGGGCCTTGCAGGAGTCTAAAAGCAGAAGCTGTTGCAAGGGCGTCCTTCTTTGTACCATCCATTGTCTGCTTCTAGGTCTCAAGGTGTAAGCCAGAGGCTGCCGCAGATTCCACACCTACCAGCAGATGAGAGAGACAAGGCTATTCATATGACAAGGGGTTGTTGAGTTCCTGTTCATCTAGGAGAGGCAGTCTCATCATGATAACTATGACTCACAGGAGTGGAATGTAGCTGTGAGTAAGAATATAAGAACATAAGAAATTGCCATGCTGGGTCAGACCACGGGTCCATCAAGCCCGGCATCCTGTTTCCAACAGAGGCCAAAACCAGGCCACAAGACCCTGGCAATTACCCAAACACTAAGAAGATCCGATGCTACTGATGCAATTAATAGCAGTGGCTATTCCCTAAGTAAAATTGATTAATAGCCATTAATGGACTTCTCCTCCAAGAACTTATCCAAACCTTTTTTGAACCCAACTACACTAACTTCACTAACCACATCCTCTGGCAACAAATTCCAGAGCTTTATTGTGCGTTGAGTGAAAAAGAATTTTCTCCGATTAGTCTTAAATGTGCTACTTGCTAACTTCATGGAATGCCCCCTAGTCCTTCTATTATTCGAAAGTGAAAATAACAGAGTCACATCTACTCATTCAAGACCTCTCATGATCTTAAAGACCTCTATCATATCCCCCCTCAGCCGTCTCTTCTCCAAGCTGAACAGCCCTAATCTCTTCAGCCTATCCTCATAGGGAAGCTGTTCCATCCCCTTTATCATTTTGGTTGCCCTTCTCTGTACCTTCTCCATCACAACTATATCTTTTTTGAGATGCGGCGACCAGAATTGTACACAGTATTCAAGGTGTGGTCTCACCATGGAGCGATATAGAGGCATTATGACATTTTCCGTTCTAGTAACCATTCCCTTCCTACTTCAGTACTGGAGACCAAGTCAAATGTTTCCCAATTTAATTCAGATTTAGCTGTTTGAAAATATAGAAGTATTTCCGCTTCCAAAATTTTCACCAAATTCTCATTGAACTTAGACAAACAATCAGCAAAAACAGTCTGAAATTCTCTCCAAAGAGACATTGCACTCTTACATTTTAGTTAAATATTGTATTCCATGAAAAAGTTCTTTTGGTCTATTTAATTTTTGAAGTTGGGAAGAGAAATAATTCTTCCTAGTTATCTTAAATAATTCCCTTTACTTCCTACAAGCCATGCAGAACAGCTCCAAATTTTCAGAGGTAGGCAAAGAACGCCACTTACGTCCAGCTGCTCGCATGAACCTATTATCCTTCAATTCCATGGAGAACCATAGAACCTGACAATAGTGATATATTATGTTTTCCTGAATAGGAGCAACAGTAAGGGAAACATTAGACAGTACCTCAAGTAGAGAAGCTGCAAACGCTCAGCAGAAAAAGTACTAAACTCTTCTGAACTAACCACTTTTCTTTAAATTTGGCTTTATCAATTAAAGGACAAACTTTGCTAAAAATAAGGAGATTCCAACTGTTTTGTTTCTTGACCAGTATAATACCAATTAAACATAATCAAATTATGAAGCAGTCCAAGGGACTGCTTCATTTTTAATATCAGTAATTTATAATACCAACAGAGCCTCTGGTATTATAAGCTGATCCAAGACATGACCCACACGATGAGTTGGGGCGGTGATCAATGGCTTTAGTTGCAAAGCAGACAATAAGGAATTAAATTCCCAAAATACTTCCCTAGGGCCACTGTTCTCGTGGATCTTTAGGTCCCCAATTACTACAATTTCTTGTGCCTTCCTACTCTAGCTTCATTCTGTCTGGTGCATCTTGAGTGAAAACAAAAATCCCTGCAATTGTGCTTATCCCATAGACGAATATTATATGACAACAAACAACAAATGAAAAAATGATGTTATCAAATTCAATGTTCATTCATTTCATTTTTATCAAAATGAAACAAAAATCACCTTTTTCATTTAGGATAGCCCATTCATTTCATATGAATTCACATCCCTTGTTTAAATAGAAATAAATGGAATTAACTAAAGAAATAAATGGAATTAAATAGAAATAAATGGAATTAACACTATTTGCATGCACTAGAAAGTACGGTAAACCCAATCATCCTTTTAAAATAAGCTTCACAGTACAGTTGATTTTTCAATATTAACTTGTTTTCATAATATGCTTAAAATTTGTGTGCACATGAAAAATATGACACACACACACACACTGATGCTCATTTTCTATTGGAGCAAACTTCAGATAACTAAGTAGCTGCCTACACAAAAGATTTCAATAAAACTAGCTCTTAAAGCCTTTATGTGATGTGTTGAAACCTCCAGGAACAGAGCCAATCAAAACTGGCAACCCTAAATGTCATGCACTGTATAATAAAAGAAGCAGGAAAAGCTAACAGTATAAAGGATATTTGATTTCGTTTGAAATTAATAAAAGAAATGTCAAAGATGGTTTCTATTTCGTTTAATTTCATTTTGGAAACAAAGGAAATGTTGTTCATTTTACATTTCATTTCAACGCTCCTCCCCCCCATGCAGACTAATATGTGCATTTTAAAAGCCCTACGCGCACCAAAGCCGGGAGATACGCACACGAGTTGGGCCAGCACATGCCGAGTGGATTTTATAAGTTGCCCATGTACCCACATACCTCCCTGCTACGCGCACAAGTCAAACGTTTGGATAAGGGGCAAGGCATGAACATGGGTAGGGATATGCAGCAGGGACGGATATGTTCAATTCAGTATTCATATTCATCGGGAACCAAATCCGTTACATCCGTTTTTGGGGGACCCCAATTCGTCCATTAGTTATGTATGGTATTCGTTTCCCATTAAAGTTAAAAAAAAACAAAACAAAACACAAAAAAACCCCATCCCAACCCTTTAAATTTAACTAACTACAACCCCCCACCCTCCTGACCCCCCCCCCCCCCAAGACTTGCCAAAAGTCCCTGGTGGTCCAGCGGAGGTCCTGGAGCAATCTTCTGCACTCGGGCCGTCGGCTGCCGGTATTCAAAATGGCACCGATAGACTTTGCCCTGACTATGTCACAGGGGCTACCGGTGCCATTGGTCAGCCCCTGTCACATGGTAGGAGCACAAGATGGCACTGGCCATCCATTGCAACAAATACAACAAAAACAGCTATAATCCCAGATAGGGTACATAAAATGAAGTCCACTTCCACAGGCCTCCACAGGAAAGAAAAAAACCAAAACACAATATAGTAGCAAAAACAAAATATCCTTTGCAGTATTACAAAGTCCTCAAAATAGGGAATTCATTCCTGGCAAAAATGCAGCACGGTTCATCATTAAGAATTCATTGCTTACGCCACATCTAAAAATGATGAGACTTTCAAGGTAGGCTGTTTTCCTTGGTGGAATTGCCATCATTCCTCTTACAGGTTCTTCCCAAAAGACGCTAGGGCCTTGAGCCTGGATATCAAATATGGGATTTATTTCCTCCATGGTACAAGATGTTTCCTCCACCGAGTTTTGAACCAGGGAGCAAGCACCAGCTGAACAGGCAAAACGTCCATACAAAACATGTCCAAGGCAAGCATTTGCTCAGCCAAAACTAAGCTCTGCCATCTCTTCAAGTCTCATCTTTTATGTCATTAAATGTCACCCTATGACATCACCCAGGCTTAAAAGGTATATACACCATCTAGTACTGAAACTAAAACAGCCAATTATCTTCTATGAGTAGAGATAAAGTGTAGAATGGGTAGAAGTTAAGAGGGGAAAATATTTGTGATATATGAATCAGAACTGGGACCAGGGCTATACCAGAACAAAAAACATAAAACAAAATGAATCTCCCACTAATGAAACAAACAATGAAACCACAAATCGCTCCCCTATCCTAAATACAGTATAGCTGGGTGTATAAGGGGGTAGTATTCCACTTGTATCGATTAATACTGAGACCATACCTCAGTTGTTGTTAGTTAAGTTCTAGAGGCTGTACATTTGCAAGAATATTAAAAGGATAAAAGGAATTAGAGATGGGGCAAACAAATGCAGACATGTAAGACCAACCCTTTAAAGAGAGATTGTAAGACACTCACAATGTACTTTCTGGAGGAAACAGGGGGATGATGATAAAAGAAGTTCACATTTTTCACAGGCTTCAATAAAGTCCTGGAAAATTACATTTCCCACAATAAAGCAAATTCAAAGACATGTGGTCATGATATGAAGTTGCAGGCTGAAAGATTCAAAAGAAGCATGAGAAATTTCTTCTTTATTGAGAGGCATAGATGCCTGGAACAGCTTGCCACCAAAGGCAGCGGCAACCGGAACTGAGAGAGTTTTAACACAGTAACGTCTTGATGTCAGCACAAAATGTCAATTTGCTTCTCCTTATCTGCCCATTTCTACCTGCCCACTGTGTTGTTCCGGGTCTTCCTTGACTTTTAATCTTCACCCTCACTTCATTACTAAGATCTTTCATGGTATGCTTCAAATGACCTGCTCTATGAGTGTCGGGCCTATTTTATAAAGGCCCGGCAACGCACGTTAAGCCCCGGGACACATCTAAGTCCCAGGGCTTTAAAAAATGGGTGGTCCAGGGCAGGGTGGGGCCAGAGGCTTCCGGCACAGTGGCCATTTACCGCTGTTTTGGAGGATTGTGTACCGGCGGGCTGCTGGCAGGTACAAAAGCTAAGATAGGGGATGGGGGTGTTAGAATAGGGCTAGGGGGTGGGAAGGATAGAGTAGGGGGGGAAGTTCCCTCTCCGGCCGTTCTGAAATCAGAGTGGCCTGGGAGGGAACAGGTGAAGGCCATGGGTGAAGGCCACAATAATTCCACGCTGCCTTTCTTCCTGGCTCTATTGCCCCCAAGTTCTATACCCTGTTATATGTAACTTTGCTTGCTTCGGCCTTTTGTTTGGTTACACTTTAATCCCCTAAGTTCCATGTAAACCGGCCTGATGTGAATTCCATTCGTGAAGTCCGGTATAGAAATATATATTAAATAAATAAATAAATAAATCTAATGTTTATATTGACTCACAGTACAGTAGTCACTGGAGATTGTCCTCTACAATAACCTCAGCGATACTGTCTTTATTGTATCGTGTCACCTCATCATGACTGGGCTCCTCAACTAGCTTTTTGAGAAAGACTTCTTGAAAAAGATTACAGAAACCTCCTTCTGAGGTTGCTTCAAGCTTAGAACAGATGCAGAGCATGGTGGTAAGAGTACATGGGTGGGTGCACTGAGGGAGGAGGAGCTCATAACAAGGAGAAGCAAGAACAGAGGGTTTTGAAATGTTTGTTCAATCAAGCAGAATTTAAGAAGGTCAAGGAATGGAGAATGTAACTGGATCGGCACAGATTGTTAGTATGAGTGCTTCAGACTTCCAGTAACATTTGGGGGAACCTGCATGGAGCAGCCTTGGTTATAACCCCAACATGAAAAATAACGGGATGCCCCGAGTTCAGACAGCATCTTCACTAAATTTGGGAACTCTTTGGATCATCACAAAGCTTGGTAGTAAGAACTGGGAAGAGGCCTGGGTGTTGGAGTAACTATGAGACCTGAAAGAACCACAGAAGAAGATAATGCCTGGCATGGCCTACCAGTAGAGTGGAGGAGGCCGACACTAACAGAATTTACCTTCCATTTTGTGAATAGTTCCACAAACATTCTGCAAAACTGAATGTTTACAAAAATGATTTTACCTAGACTTTAATTGGATTATTTTTGTGCAACATGCAAAGGCACCTCCGTTTTCAGATTTCGTTTTAGTTTGCTGAGCATTTAAGAAGTGTTATAATGGAGAAAACTGGGAAAATTCAGTGGAAAACAGTGAGTCAGTTTCTTTCATTTGTTTTTCTCCAATGTTTGTTCGCTATAATAAACACTGATAAATTCCTGGGAAAAGTAAAATATATACTGAAAACAAAGGTCCATAGAAATGCAGCAAAAGATCAAAATCTACCAGTTCGGTAGCCGTTGCTCTATTTGAGGGCTGGGAGGAGTTTAGGCACACAATACAAAAGGTGGGGTTTTTTCTCCTGCCGTGTCCCTGGCTGATGAAGCATTTTCCCATTGAAGGGGACACTTTCAGTAGAGCAGGCAGTTTGTAGTCCCGCAGGGACATTTGTACCCAGGGACCTTTGCACCTGCCTGACCTGCAGGCAGGGTCCAAATGGGAACGTATGTCTGATTTTGAATATCAAATACTTCTTGCGCAATAGTTTTCCCTCCTTCACCTTCTCCTTTCCCCCAGGAATGTCCCTTGGCCCCCCTGTTAACCTGTGCTGTTTCGCTGCGGAGCGGAAAACAACTTCCAGCCCTTGGAACTTTGCTTTGAACACGGTCCTCCCAGTCGTACAACAGAAACACACGCTGAAGTAAGACCTTTCTTTTGTTTAGACTTTCTACATTTTTATTTAGCGGGTCAAACATTTTTGACCATCCAACTCGGAGGTTGAAGGAAGGAAAAATGGTTTAGAACATAACTCCAGTCTATTCCAAGAACAGTTTAATACAAATAGCCACAAATATGTGATGCAATCTCTGGCATTTCACTTTATGGGGCTTGTAGCATAATTCAATGAAAACTAGAGCCAACTTCTGTAATGAGGATATGTTATTGCACCATTCGGATTCGACTAGGTGATGATATGTATGACGTCTGTCAAAATGAAGGAACTTGCTAAGCGATGTCTAAAGCAATGCACATTATGCACTATTTCTAATCTATAATGAAATAACAGGCTTTAAAGAATTATTTTAGTGCTGTAGTGCTTCTTGTCACTGATAATCCTAAATTTTACTAAGCTAAACACAATAATGAGTCTGGCGCCAGTATAGCGGTGCTAGTATAAACACTGCAATTACTGTGGTTGGGTTAATTCTCCTCTACAGCACCGTTTTGGTTTCTTAAGATGTTTCTGCTTAATGGCTTGATTATGTCAGCAGTTCTTAGTGATCAAAATAAAAATGTAAACGTTACAGTTCTTATCTTTAGTCATAAAGTACGTTCTTCTAATGCTGTATGTTTGGCAGGGGATGGTCCTATTTGGATCTCTGGATCCCTCCCTATTGTCTAGCGCAAAAAGCACAACCACCACTACAGCCAGGAGAGTAGGAAACTTTGCTCTGTTCCTGTCTGTTTAACTTAGAACCACTGCCCCTTATATCTCATTTCTTTCTTAAAACTTTGACCTGCAAAAACTGGTGAGATTTCCACGCATCGAGCAATCAGAAGACGCAAGCATCAATCTAAGCATTTCCTCAGCCTTGGTCAACCACTGTTCTGGTTCACTTTAGAACAAACCCACCATACTGGGATGGGAGAACACAAACAGGTCCTAATGTACTTATTATTTAAAGCATTTCTGTGGTGCCTTTAACCAGGATGCCTGATACAAAGAGAAGAATTCTCTGGGAGTTGCTGCCAAGTGCTAGGGAGCTCCTGTGCGGACGTGGCCAGTCACATAGATGTAGAAGAGCGTAGGTTTCTATGGGATTGGATTTATCTCGGGTATGGGAATCCCTCTGAGAGGGAAATGCTCACTGACAGAATGGATCTGATCCATATCTAAGGAGTTGCCTAAGGAGGGCAGACAATGACTATACGCATGTGCTGAGAGTATTCAGGCAGCAAAATGGCAGACCAGGCCTTTGTTGGCTTCTCACAATTTACATAAACAGTTTGGGAAGATTTTTTTTTTTTTTGTGTGTGTGAGATTTATTCCGGTTCAGATTAATTCAGATTCAGGCACGTCTCTCTACTATTACTGACCCTCTAATGCAGGCTTAGGCTGATGATCCACTTCCACTTGTAGCAATTATGCATCATCCCAAGAAACTGTTATGCGATCAGCAGAGAAGGAAAAGTAGCATAAACCCTAGATTCTCCAGCATTCTTTTCTTCAAAATGGGATTATGTATCTCATTTGGGGGTTCCCTCAGATTCTTGTGGCTAAGAGAGGCACTTTGGGTTTAAAAAATCAAGACTGTACTTCATTTACCATAGGGACAATCCCTATATCTGTTTTAGCAGGGGTGTCTACCTTCTACCTCCATTCAAAATAAAAAAGGCGAGTTGTGGCTGAGTAGCGGTCGCCAGTCAAAACGGCAGAAAACAATTGACTAGAGGTCCACCAGTGGGAAACAGCTGAGTAGCCCCCTCCCCACCCATATCTTAAACAACTATTTTGAAAAAAAAGAAACCAAAACAACCTGCAGATCCCACAAGGTCTAAAAATGGCAATTTTGACAGGAATTCCCAGGGGTAAAGAGAGCTTTACACACATAAATCACCTATCTGAAAATTGCCCACCCTGTATGTGGGTAAAATTATGTGCATATCTTCATTAGGCAAGTACTGGTAGCTGCCATTGGGGTGGAATCGTTCCCACGGTGGGGTTAGATTGGGAGGCGGGGAAGAGAAGCGGAAACTAGATGCATAGTTTTCTATTTTCAAAATTATGCTTAGAATTTTGGTCTGAAAAAATATCCACAGAAAAAGCAGGTGCTAAACTTTGCTGGTATTTTTTACCTGGGGCAATTTTGTTTTTTTAAGTAAAAGGGATGCATGCATTTTTTCTTTTAAAACTGGTACAAAGGCCGCGAGTAAAATATACCCTCAGATTTTACAGCAGTGCAGCTTGTTTGAAAACAGTTGGGAATCCTTGTGCTATGGCGTGGTTGACACAGCCTAGCGGGCGAACCCACTAGGCCCATGCTGACAGCTGACAGACACTCCCTGGGGCAGGGAGTGAGTTGAACTCTCACCTATAACCAGGACTCTTACCCGCAGGTTGAGCCCTTAGGTTCCAGGGGCCGGCAGGACTTCGGCAAATGTCCCAAGGGCGGTCGGAGGAAGAGAGCCCAGAGTCAGACTATGGTCAGGGCAGGCACGTACAAGGCAAAGTCAGAGTCCGCAGCAGGGGTCAGGGGCAGCCGGCAGGCAAGAGAAAGATCTGGATATGTTGCAGTGGTCAGTGGCAGGTGGCAGGCACTCTTGCCTGCCACCTGCTGGTAGCTGCCCAATGGCAGCTCTTGCCTGCCACCTGCTGGTAGCTGCCCAATGGCAGCTACCAGCGGTCCAAGTCTGAAGCGAAAGTCAATACCAGGGTAGCAAGCAGCCGTGGGACCAAGCGAGGACAAGGCTGGGACAAGAAAGGCAGGCTGGACGAGACAAGGCAGGATCAGGAGATAGATAGGAGCAGGATGGGATCCGGAGAGCGCACACTACAAGGCTGCAAGGGGACCTGTTGCTGTGGCACCGAACTGAAGCACGGCCGAGGTTTAAATACCCAGCCACCCTTGATGACGTCGGAGAGCACTGGATAGAGGTCTCCCACCATGGAGCCTTCTTAATCTGTCGTGCGGTGCACACAAGCACCTAGGGAGACCAGCGTCGAGAGGAAGGAAACGGCGGTGTCCATGCCTGCGGAGGAGAGAACGCGGCCTGCCAGTCTGGTTGAGAGAGGCTGCTTGTGCGGCCATCCCACAAGCGGCCAGACGTTACACTCTAAAACGACTAATCTCATTTCCATACCCTCGACGTGTGCTATGAAATTTAAACCCCAGAAAGAAAGGCAGGGTTAGTTCCAGTTCTTTTTCATATATATTTATTCTTCCGTGTTTCCAATAAAGCATAAATAATCCATAATGCATGCTACGTGCTAATGCCTGAGATAATGTGCTGCTATTACAGTTTAGAAAGCGTCTGCAAGGTAATAAACAGTCAACTTTACATTAAATTAATAGTGAGGAATGCACCGCCTGCTACTGTAGCTCTCTCATTACTGATGCAGGGTTTTAGAATAACAGTGCAATTGTGAAAGCAGTGTTCATTTCAAAACATTACATTAAATAGAAGGACCGTTTTCAAAGAGGTTTTTTTTTTTTTTTTAAATTACCCATCAGTCTGAATGCCGCCAAGTTATCTAGATAAGCAATTAGCCAGATAAAATTCATCCACACAGCTTTCGAGTTGGATCCAGGGCTGGCCAAACTTGTCCTGGTAACAGCCAGATAATGCCAATATTCAGCATTATGTGCCTAGGTTTCGGCCTGCCTCAGAGCATCCAGCGTTATCTGGATGTGTTTTCTAGATAATTTTCTTTCTACCAGCCATCATCAACCTCTATTCCTCAGACCACTCAAGTTAGAGACTTAGGAGTCACCATTGACAATCATTTAAACCTAAAAAAAATCAATTAACAATATTACAAAGGATTGTTTCTTTAAGCTACAAGTTATGAAAAGACTCAAACCCCTCCTCCATCTCCAGGACTTCAGAACGGTCCTCCAGTCAACAATATTCTCCAAAACCGACTGCTGCAACACTCTCCTCTTAGGACTCCCGACCTCTGCCACTAGACCACTACAGATGCTCCAGAACTCAGCAGCCAGGATATTAACCAACACTAACCGGAGAACACACATCACCCCTATACTTAGAAATTTACACTGGTTACCTATTAAATACAGAATTTTGCACAAAGCACTCCCCATCATCCACAAACCCATACACAACCAACTTCCTTTAGACCTTCGGTTCCCTCTCAAACTATACACATCTGCAAGACCCATCAGAGCGGCACACAAAGGAATCCTTCAGGTTCCCCCAAATAAATCCACCCGTCTAACCTCCACGAAAGAATGAGCATTCGCCACAGTTGGCCCCACCATCTGGAACAACCTGCCGACTGACATAAGACTGGAACCCTGCCTGACTACCTTCCGAAAAAAAAACTCAAGACTTGGCTTTTCGTCCAAGCCTTCCCTGAAACCTAACAGTGCTAACAGTGCAACAGTTTTCGTCATATAGCCCAATAGACTAAATGTCCGACCCAGCCATTTATATTCATTCGTGTTCAGTTTTTTCTGTCCTTTGTTTCCTGGCTACTCTAGCCCCCAAGTTTATTCTCCATGTTATTTGTATCTGCGCCTCGGCCTTCTTGTTATATGGTTTTGTTAAGTTAACCCCTAAGTTTGATGTAAACCGGCCTGATATGAAGCTTGTCATGAAGTTCGGTATAGAAAAATGTTAAATAAATAAATAAATTTAAACCTTAACCAGCTGTATTAAACATACAGTTTTAAGCTGTCTCCCACTGGAGGACCACTAGTCATATGTTTTCTGCTGTTTTCTCTGTCTTGACCACTACTCAGCTACAACTATTTGACGTTCAAACAATTCAGCTAGGGCCTTAGTTTACTGTTTAATTTTAGTTTGAACGGACGTAGGGGTAGACACGGCTGCCAAAACATGGAGTGAGCTATGACGGCCTGAGGCGCCCCCCTTCCCCCCCCCCCCCCCCAAGATTTTAAAATTCCCAGCAGACACTGGGACCCCTTCCTGATCTAGCCCTCCCGACTAACAAACCCCACTGCCATCCTCCCGACCTGCCCCCCCTTGGAACCCCAATGCCCACCAGAGCAGGAGACTAGCACTGCTCTCCAGCGGCATTCTGCCTGCTTGCTGGCTTTCATTTCATTACTGGTTTTTTATTTAACCAGCTATCTGCTGAATGTAGTCCATTAAGGTCAGAGTTATCCAGGTACACGTGTCCCGTTGGCTAAGGCTATCGGGGTAACGTTTCCCAGAAAACTCAGCCACTTGCCGGCTTACTGAATGTGGACCTCTGTTTTTCTTAGTATTACTGCTATTGCTGTTGTTACTAGTTGTTGTAGTAAAGGAGGAAGAGAAGAGGTATCAGCATCACGGATATAACATGAGCATGGTACTTTAAACACTTAAATGATCTAGCAGCATGTTTAAGTGCCAAACACAGAGGGGCTGATTTTTAATCCTACGCACGCAGGGGTACATTTGTGTGCGCGCTACCCAGCGCACACAAATGTACACCCGATTTTATAACACGCGCGCGCTGCCACGCGCGTGTTACAAAATCCGGGGTTGGCGCACGCAAGGGGGGTGCACGCTCCCCCCCACCTTCCCCTCCCTTCCCCTATCTAACCCACCCCTCAGCCCTACCTAAATCCCCCTCACCTTATTTTTCACACCTGCCTCTTGCAGGCAAATCTTGGGCGCCATCCCCCGGCACAGCTGCTGTGCCGGAGGACTCGGGACCAGCTCCGGATCGCCGCCCCACCCCTTTTTTCAAAGCCCCGGGACATACGCGCGTCCTGGGGCTTGCGTGTGCCGCCGAGCCTATGCAAAATAGGCTCGGCACGCGCAGGGTTAGGTTTTCGGGGTTACGCGTGTAACCCTTTTGAAAATCTACCCCAAAGGTTTCTACATAGAATGAATGGCCAAGTAGGCAACATGAAAAATTTTAGAAGTCCTAGCGAAAACACAGGCAACCACACAGCCAGATCTGTCTGGCAGGCATCAAATACTGTGATAAATAGATGTCCACTGCATGCAAATCTATCTCATGCATATTCATTGTGGATATCCTGAAAACCAGAAACACTGGCATAAGGAACAGATGCTCAGGCAACAGGCACACTAGTATTAGTATCCTTTAGTACCACTGATCCAGTGGCAGGCAGCTGGTATTTATCCTGGCAGTCTGGACAGGAATAGCCGAGTAGACTGGATGCCACGATCTACCAATTACTAGGGATGAAAACCAGCCGCCATTCATGAAATGTTCCATTGTTAATTCTAAACCTCCCTCTATTTCTCAACAATGTTTGCCATTGCTTTTTCTGTCACTGCTGCCACACTAGCACTTACTAGAGACGTGCAGTCGTTTGCAACGAAATGGGAAATAAAGAGGAAATTTCTGATTTCGTTGCAAGGGCTACCGGTGCCATTGGCCAGCCTAGCCCTTGTCACATGGTAAGGGCAAAGGGCCGCTGGTGCCATTTTCAACACTGGCAGCTGACGGCCCCCGGGAGCTGGAAACTGCTCTGAGCTCCTGGGCTCCCCGCTGGACCACTAGGGACATTGAGTGAATCTTGGGGGGGGGGGGGGGGGGTTTGGAAGGGTGGAGGGGTTCCATTTAGTTAAATTTGAAGGATTAGGGCTTTTTTCTTGTTTTTTTAAAACAAAATTGGCAACGAAAAAAAGATTTCTGATTCCAGGGTGGACTGAAATGGCCCACCCCCCGAAATGAAAAACGAACCGGCATGGACATTTTTTTATGCACATCACTAGTACTTACTCTTATGAGCCATTTAATTATCAGTCGCTTAAGGAGTACATTTATATTACCAATAGTGGGAGCTAATTCTATTCACAATATTGAAAATGTACCAATATCTTTAAGAACATGATGATACAAATATGCCATTTTTTTTTTAACCAGGAATTGTTCTTCTAAATCAGACTTTTAAGAGAGAGTCTGTAATAGAGAGGGCAGCTATTTATTTGTTTATTTCTATTTTTATTTTCCACTTTTCGGCATTTCAAAGTGGACATCAAAGTGGATTACATTCAGGTACCATAGGTATTTCCCCTATCTCCACAGGGCCAAATGTGGTATCTTGATGCATTCTGAAGGATTAGGGACTGGGAAACTAGTATTCATGTGGGTTTTGGAGAAAACTGGAGTCCTAGACGGTAACTTTAATACCGGTGTGCGGGCGCACATGTACACGCGCATGCTGGCTTGCATTCGGAGACGCGGCCATTTCATAACATATGCGCGCGTTATAAAATAGGCTGCGCGCCCGTACATATGCACACAATTTAATATGGACGGCCGCATGTGTGCGCAAATGCTGCCTCTACCGCGTAAGTGGGGAGACTTTAATAGGAACGCATGCCGATGCAATTACCAGTAAACCACGCCGTTTCCAGTTCGCCCAGATAAGAGATAGGACTTCCTACCCCCCCCCCCCCCCCCACACACACACAATTTAAGTAGCCGTTCTCCAAACCCAACCTTTAAAACCCTGCTGACATGCCTATTTTTTTTTTGTTTTAGGACTTACCCGCCATCCGTAGCAGAAACAAAGTTACATGGTAGGCGACCCCAGCATGAGCTTGTTTATGTGCGTTTTTACGCGCTAGTTTCATCCATAAATCTAGGAATGCCGACACCCTGCCCAGAGCATGCCCATGCCCCTTTTGTGGACTTTTTCATTTTTTTTTTTCAATTTACTGTTTATTAATTTTTCAATGATAATCATATACATTGAATGGGAAAAAAAAAGCATATACAGAATACATTTTTCTTACACATATTTATAACCTCATATTTATCTATGCATTTTACTAGCCCTCTACAAGGGGAGATCCGCACAAGGAGACGACTTTCTTGTAAGGAAATAAAATTTAAACTTAATTTCGCTGCAAAAGGTAACAACTTAACAGTTAGGACGGACTGGTTCCTAACATGAGGTTACCAAACAATCACCAGATTAAACTTTAGCCCCTAGGTTCTCTACTTCTTTATCATTAAGAAACTGCTTTAAATGAGAGGGCAGGAAAAAAGTATATGTAACATCTCTGATTTTTATAATGCACTTGCAAGGGAATTTAATAAAAAATTGCGCTCCCAATTTCAAAACTCTAGGCTTTAACTCTAGAAACTCTTTTCTTTTCATTTGTGTTTCCCGAGCCAAGTCCGGAAAAATCTGAACTCTAAAGCCTAAAAAAGGTTCACGCTGGCTTCGAAAATAAGCTTTTAATACCCAGTCTCTATCCGAGTCCAGAAGAAAAGTTATTATCAGAGTTGCAGGTTGAGGTACTTCCTCTATAGATGTTTCTAGAATCTCAGTCAGATTTAAATTTACAGGAGAAAGCTGCTGCATTCCAACATTTTCACTAGTTACTTTCTTCCTTACAGGTAGATAGTATAATCGTGAAATAGGTGGCAAAAGTTCCTTTACAATCTTCAAGTTTTCCACTGCATACTGATTCCACAACTCAGTCGGAGATGTTGTCAGCTTTTTTGGAAAATTGATCAATCTAAGATTTTTTCCCCCTCTGTTGATTTTCCAAGTTTTCTAATTTCTTAAGGAGGTATAGATTGTCTTTCACCATTTCTTGATACTGATTTTTCAAACTGCCTACTTCAGTCTTAACAACTTTCATTTCCTTATTCATTTCCATTTGTTTTCCTTTAACTTTCTTAATCTGAGCATTCATTTGTCCCATATTACAATATACCTCTTCTAACTGTGTAGTTAAATTTTTATTAACAGTTTCTACAGCAGCCCAAATAGATTTTAGAGTAAACTGCTCAGGTCTTACCAGCTGTTGCAATTCACAAAACTTTTCCTGGGTAGGCAATTCTTCTTCAGATTGCCACTCTAAAAGTTCATCCATCGTTTGTTCTTCTCCTCTTAGGTTTCCTTCCCCTTCTGACCCGACAATACTCGGTTGCCGCGCTCCCTCCGTGTGCCGAGCGGGTTCCTCCCTGGTGCCTTCCGGGGTCCTTTCCGTCAGGGCCAGGGTAGTTGTCCTACCTATTGCCGGATTTTCGGGTGCCATCTGTTCTGCCGGGGACAAAGATGTTAGTGAGTCAGGGAAGCTGTTGGGTGTTGAAACGTCTCCTCGACCGGCTTCCAGCGACTCCTCTCCCGGCAGTACTGTCCCTCTTAGGACATGGGCGTCCATCGGTCCGCGTTGTGGACCCGGGATTGAGGCTTCCAAATTCAGCCTCTCGCGGGCCCTCCGCTTCCTGCCGGAGTGCGGCATTGTGTGGAAATTTTTTTTTAAGGTAAAGGGAGAGAGTAGACGAGCGTCCTGCCTCTTAGCGCGCCATCTTGAATCTCCCGGGACTTTTTCATTTTTGTGCATACCGGGAGATACGTGCGTACTTGGGTGGCTTTTAAAAGCTGTTCGGCACACACCAGCCTGACATACTCACGTAGCTCCCGGTTTTGGTGCTTTTAAAATTCATGTATTAGCGTCTTTTTTGCCCTGATTGCTTCTTATTGAAAAACATCTTCATGAATCTTGTCTTTAGTAGGTTATGATACATTTTTTTTTTTTTGTAACCTTTATTTATGACATTTTCAGTACATATACAAACAGAACAGCCATATAAAACCAACAAGAAATCCAAGTTTCCCACATAGATAAATATGGGTAAGAAAATACTCAAAGATAGAGTCATAACAGTATTAGGGGAAGAAGGATACACACAGTCGAGAAAAAAGATGTGGTAGTGAATGAGCTTCTAAGAAGGGAACATGTGATCTTTGTAGCTCATTCACTACCACATCTTTTTTCTCAACTGTTTAAATGGTATCACAGTCTATTAAGGTGAATTTAAATTTGATTAATTTAAATTGGAACAGATGAAAAAGTATTAACTAAAATAAAATCTGTGATTTTACGTGCAGGTTTCCATATCATGGGTATATTTAGTTAGGATAAAAAGACACATTCCTGGTGGAGCTTACGATAGGAGAGGAAAGCAGCCATTGACATTTTGAAAAGTGTACATGCTATTGAGTCACCCCCACCCGACTACTCACCCAAATGGCAGGTGCATAACACATGGGCACGTAGGTGAATCTGAAAAGCCCAGCGCGCGCCAAAACCAGGAGATGCGTGCATTTGGGCCAGCGCGTGCCGAGCAGGTTTTAAAAGTTGCCCGTGTGTGCGTGGATCTCCTGATATGCACGCACATGAAGAAAGGGGTGGGGCATGGGTATTCCTGGATATCACATAGAAATTTGTATGTAAATACTTTACACGCGTGCAGGCACGCGCCTGGGTCCCCTGCCGCATAATTTTACTTCTGCTGTAGATGACATGTAAATAATGAAATAAAGGTAAATAAGCAGATCAGCGGGGTTTTAAGGGTTGGGGGGGGGGTCGAGAGGGGGGGATTATAATTAAATCTGAAGGGTTGAGGTGGGGTTTGTTTGTTTTTTTTTCACGAAATACCACGAAAAAAGTTTTCCAATCCAGGGAGTGGACCGAAATGGCCCTCCCCAGACCCGAAAACGAAACGGGGGATGAAAAAAATTGTATGCACACCCTTATTATTTACTCTTTCGGATAATAGAAGGACTAGGGGGCAATCCATGATATTAGCAAGTAGCACATTTAAAACTAATCGGTGAAAATTCCTTTTCATTTATGACACAATTAAACTCTGGAATTTTGTTAATGCAGTTATTGTAGCTGTGTTTAAAAAAAGGTTTTGGATATGTTTTTGGAGGAGAAGTCCATTAACTGCTATTAATCAAGTTGGCTTAGAGAATAGCCATTGCTATTACTGGCATCAGTAGCATGGGATCTACTTAGTGTTTTGGTACTTGCCAAGGACTTGTAGGCTGGATTAGCCACTATTGGAAACAGGATGCTGAGCTTGATGGACCCTTGGTCTGAGCCAGTATGGCAATTTCTTATGTACAAATTAATTTAAATAGGTCTGAAATGTTATTTTTTTAGTTCTTTCAGAACCCAGGGGTGTATGGCTATTGGTGCCATTGGCCAGCCCCTGTCACATGGTAGGAGCAATGGACAGCCGGTGCCATCTTAAAAAATGGTGCAGGCCATTCATTGCTCCTATTATGTGGCAGGGGCCGGCCAATGGCACAGATAGCCCCTGTCATATGGTAAGGGCAAAGGTCCATCGGCACCATTTTGATTAGTGGCAGCTGATGGCCCGAGAGGGGGAGATCGCTCCCGGGACCCCGCTGGACCACCAGGGACTTTAGGCAAGTTTTTGGGGGGATGAGGAGGGTAGGAGATTGTAATTAAATCTGAAGGGTTGGGGTGGGTTTGGGGTTTTGTTTTTTTTTTTTAATGTGCCCTTTCTCCCGCCCCCATCCTTCAAGGTCTTCCATGGTCATCTCTGTCTTGATGGTATTTCATATCCTCTTATTCCTGTTTCATGTTCCTGGTTTCTTTGTCCTTCCTCGGAGCTCCGTCATGTTGCTTGTTCTATGTTCTTGGTCTCCTGCTGGTTTGTCATCCAGGCTTTTGAATCTCTGCCTTATCTGAATCTTCAATCGTGTTCCTGATGTTCTAGTCTTCATTTCAAGGTCAGCCTCCTGGATTCTCTTTCGTCCTTCCACCAGGCATGCCAGCATCATGGTCTGTGACCAGTCCACGGGGGGCTGTGTAGAGTGCTTCCTGGCACAGTTCTGGTTTCCAAGACCATCTTCACTGGATGAAGCCCTCAGAGTCCATCCTTGTTTTTAGAGTTCCAATTCCAAGTCTCCAAGTCTCCAGAGTCTCCGTCCCTAGTTCCAAGTCTCCAGAGTTTTCCAAATCTTCATCCAAGTTCTATGTCATGCCATGTCCTGTCCTAAGCCTTCATTTGTTCTGACACACAAGTCGTTCCCAAGTAAAAGGTCCGAAAGGGCTATTGAGTGGCTGAAGGGCTACCCCAGAGACCAGCATTCCATTGTTGGGTCTCACTCTGTGCATACAGGTTCAGCAGAGGCTTCAATTTGCTATGTTCCAAGTTCCAAGCTATATTCCAAGTTCCAAACCTAGCCAGTGCCTGAATCACTCACCTCCCACAGTGCCTTACTTGGAGCCTCACCCTGAGGTTGTGCCTTGGTTCAAGGGCTCACTTTTTCTCGAGCAAGCAACTACATTCCACATGCTCGCAACAACTATAGACTGGTGAGCCTGACTTCAGTGCAAGATAAAATTGTGGAAACTGTTATACAGAATAAAATCACAAAACATTTAGAAAGACATGGTTTGATGGGACACAGCCATCATGGATTTACCCAAAGGAAGTTTTACCTCACAAACCTACTACATTTTTTGAAGGTGTGAATAAACATGTGGATAAAGTTTAACCAGTAGCTTTGCTGCACATTTTACTTACTGTATCGCGAGGGAATGACTAATAGAGCCATCAACATGCATTTGAAATCACGTGAAGGCGCCGCTCACGATAATGAATTAACATGCAGCTACAGATTTAAGTGCAGTTTGACAGAAGATCCATGATTTGGATCCCAACACAAGCCTTTTCCCGCGGCCCCTGAAGCAGGCAGTTTTCTGCCGAAACATGGCCCATGTCGGGCAGGCGGAGACAGACCCACAAAACAGCAGCAATTTTTAAGCGCATAAAAAGATAAGTGAACCTTATTATAACGTCAATAATTTAAAAAAGGGGTTGGACCGCATGACGGGAGAACGGAGTAATAGACTTTTTAAAGAGCATTGATATAATAGAAAAACAATAAAAATAAAAAATTGGTTGTGAAAGAGAATTAAAGAATAAAACACGGGAGCTATCCGAAGGGGTCAGCCAAAATAAGAGGCTGACTCAGCGCTAGCAACCGCACAAAGAACCACATATCAAGAGGTTACCTTGATGGGTTGTAAGTTGTAGAATTGTTATACAAGGCAACGAGGTTGGTTATTGATTGATGATTGGCCAAAAAAATAAAGCAAAACAAGACAAAAAAACTGGACTGAATCAAATCCCATGATGACACGAAGTTAGATTTCAACGCTGAAGACTATAGTTACTATGTAATTATATTTTAAACTGAAGCCTAGAAAATAACTTTTTTATGCATGTAACACAATCAGTATTTTTTTTTATCTACTGTTTAAGAAAAAACCTTCATATCATGTGTTATACCGGAGCGATTCCACGAGACTTGCCTAGTTTCCTATGAGAGGTCAGCTGGGAGAGAATGACAGGAAAGATGTCATCCTTAAAAATATTTTATTTACATTTGCAAGGATACACTTTGCAAAAGTTGGTAGATTTGGGCCTTTGGCCCTTTATAACACTCACTGTGTGATGACATGGGGAGAGGCCTAGGCTTAGATAGGGGGCTGGAGAACAGAGCAGTCTGGAATCTCGCTTGTTTCACAAAAATTCTTTATTTTTTACATCAACACAAAAATAGAAAAAGACTTGCTTGCTTACCTCAGCAGTGCTTAAAGCAGAAATAGTAACAGTCAGACATAGGCAGTCTTGACATATTTTCTCCTGCCTTCAGCTCTGTACAGCTCCCCGGGGCCTGTCTCTTTCCTCCTGAGCTCTCTTATCCCCCTACTTAGGGAAATGACCTGTGACTAGGATTCCCTCTGGGCTGTACCAGGCTAAATGCATTATCCTGGTCTTTTAAGGGGGTCCTGACATACACTCCTTTACATATCCTCCCCCTTAGCTTGATCTTCCCAAGTCAAGCAGCCTGCCCCTATGTGGGTTACCTCCTGGAGAAGGGAATCACCTCCTTTGTCTACTCAATCCTTTACACCCTTTTCTGTCTTGAAGAAAGGGAAAGTTGCTTTATGGCACTTGGAGTTAGGTTAGGCAGGAAGCCATTCTCTATGCTCCCGCATTAACTTAAATGACTCATCTTTATTCTTAAGATTATGCGGGTTACCCCCCTGTCCCCCTCGGGAGGAACAACTAAAGGATCATGGTGTACTTGGAGGACCCTCCTTTACTCCACTGCCTTTAAATGCTGGAACCCATCGAGCTGTTTTTTTTCCCATGTTGCCATTGTGGTTTGGGCACATGTCCGGATCTTCCGATAGTTAAACCTGAGGGAAAAGATGCCTCAGTGTGATCCAAGCTGATCAAATTAGTCGTAAGCTGGCCAAAGAAAGTCTCAAACTCTGGATAATCATGTCCCAAAACATTGGGGTATGGGAGCCGAGGCAGTACTCCCACATCTATGTTAGCCTGTCCAACTGAGGACATCAGCAAGACCCAGCTGCGGCTGGTCAAGTATTGTCACTGGTCATCATATATATAGGCAAGGGACACAGTCTTCTCATAGTCAATATGTATTCTTTTCACTATCTCCCTCTGGATGAGAGTCCTTACACTTGCCAAGTCTTGCATCAGTTCTACTGGAACCACAAAAATAGAGAACCCTGAGTGGGAAATGTCCACAAAGATGCAGGAATGCTGGATCATCAGATTAACATCCATAGGATTGCCTTTTGCCCAAGTACGGTCACAGGTGAAGTGATCTCTCTCTCCCCACAGCTGAAACGGAGCAGTAGATCTGGATCCTCTGACCAGTGTCCTAAATTGTGACTGTGGCAGTCTGGTCTCAGTGGTGGCAATTTGTCAGATACACACGGTTGCTCAGGCATCAACCAAGATTGACAGAAGGTGTGAGCCATTTCCAGGGCAGTCTCCGGGGTGACTTTTTGGTGCAGACATATCCAGTATTGCATAAGCTGGTCCAAGCCATCCAAAAACTGCTCTAGTGGAATCAGTTTGGTTACTTCAGTGCCTGTTTTTCCTTCAGGCTGCAGTGATTTCCAGTCTCTCTCTTTTAGGTGATAGAAAAGACATTGTGGACTTCCCTTGGGTGACTCCTTGCTTACCTCAGCAGTGCGTAAAGCAGAAATAGTAGCAGCCAAACACAGGTATTCTCCTCTACCTGCTGCTCCCTGGGGCCTGTTTCTTCCTTGCTGGGCTGGCTCTCTAATTTCCCTACTTAGGGAAATGCCCTACGACCAGGATTTCTTACTGGGCTGTGCCTTAAGGTGGACCAGGCTAAATACCTGGTCCTAGTCTTTTAAGGGAGTTCTGATATATACCGATACTCCTTTACTCCCTTATTCTCTTCACCATGGTAAGGACATTGTTTGTATGGTCATTTGCTTCACTTCAGCTTTGCCAAGTGGCAAAAACAAACTCATTGAGGAAGCAGACTTTACCCTTTATAGGAAGGCTGAGGAGTCTGCCATACTAGTGACCTTCTTAGCATAGAAGGAGTAATCAAACTCTCTGCTTCCTGTGTCATCCTCTTCTGACGCTTTAGGGAAGTGTGCAAGCTTGACAATGGGGCAAATTGCATTAAACACAATCACCTTAGGAGCTGCCTCTGTTGCTTCACAAAGCAGACGTTCCCTTTCTTTAGGGGGGCTGATTCAACCTGTCACATTGTGCTTTTTAAGTCCAGTAAAGCTTGCAAATCGGTCCAACATGTTTTATGGGAATGGCAAATAAAACTCCAGGTAAGTCACATACAAATGTCTCTTGGAGAAGAGACGGCTGAGGGGGGATATGATAGAGGTCTTTAAGATCATGAGAGGTCTTGAACGAGTGGATGTGACTCGGTTATTTTCACTTTCGAATAATAGAAGGACTAGAGGGCATTCCATGAAGTTAGCAAGTAGCACATTTAAGATTAATCGGAGAAAATTCTTTTTCACTCAACACACAATAAAGCTCTGGAATTTGTTGCCAGAGGATGTGGTTAGTGCAGTTAGTGTAGCTGGGTTCAAAAAAGGTTTGGATAAGTTCTTGGAGGAGAAGTCCATTAACGGCTATTAATCAATTTTACTTAGGGAAGATCCCATGCTATTAATTGCATCGGTAGCATGGGATCTTCTTGGTGTTTGGGTAATTGCCAGGTTCTTGAGGCCTGGATTGGCCACTGTTGGAAACAGGATGCTGGGCTTGATGGACCCTTGATCTGACCCAGCATGGCATGTTCTTATGTTCTTAATGTCCATACTGTAACTTAAGAGTAAAACAGGCCACATGAATGGATGGAAAACTGAAGCTGTTTGCATTTCTGCTTCAGGGAATAAAGCATTGTTGTTGCTGTGTTAGTTCACTTGGATACGTAGAATTTAAGGTCAGTCCTTTTTATCGGACCAGCTTGTATACTTGTGAGAAACATTATCCCCAATGTTTGCTTCTTTTCATCCTTCTGGCATCCTGCTCGGATTTGTCATTAGTAAAATACTGTTTGTACATTATGGCACACACAGCCAAAGGAGCATGCATTAGTCTGATGGTGTAAAGATGCTCTATAATTTCGCTATCCATTTGTAATCATTTAAGTTTAGAATAGAAAATGAAGTAGTAACTTAGGTGCAGATGTAGTATTCATGGCAGGAAGCTTTGTTTTAAAGGCTTGCTGGGGTTCAGTAGATGCTATATCCGTGCACGCTTCCAATGCTGTTGGTAGGCAAGTTAAACCGGTATCACGTTAGTATCTTAAAAACGGGTCTCTCCAACATTTGGCCCTGCCTGGTAGCGCAGAGGCAGTTCTATGCACTGCCACAGTAACATAGTAACGGCAGCAGAAAAGGACCAAATAGTAAAATCTAGCCTGCCCACCAACTTCTTATGGTAGTAGCTGCCGCGCTGTGCAGGTTACCCCCGCCCCCCCCCCCCCCCCCCATCTTTCTCTTAAGGATAGTAACTGCCGCTCCGATAAGTCTCATGATAAGGGCAGTGATATTTACAATCCAAACCAAGCAACTTTTAAACCCTGAGAAAATTACAGCTAGCAACATCTTTGCTGGGTGAAGAGCCTTCTTGAAAATTCAGACGATGCTGCTTGATGTGCGCTTTGCTTTCGGACATGGCTGTAGATGCAGTCCTGTGCTTTTTCCCTGATGTCTGCATATCAATTCCCCAGACCGTAAAAGTCAGGGCCTGTGTTGGTTGTCATCTGAATTCAAGTCCCCTTTCCTCCCCCCTGCTGTCGAAGTGGAGACCAATGTTACAGTTGCATCTACTGGTTAAGGGTAGTAATCCCCATGCCTTCCTTTAAGGGTAGTTGCTGCCGCACGGAGCAGGTTACCCCACCATGCATCCTCTAGCCATTAGGGATCCGCAGTGTTTATCCCATGCCCCTTTGAAGTTTTTTGAATGATTTTGTCTTCATCATCAACTATGGAAGGGCAAAAAGAGGACCCAGGTTTCCAGGTCAGATTTTCTATTTACCGAGCCAGCTGGAAATATTAAACATTGTGAAGGTGGTGCTCATGGTCCTTGGGGAAAAAGGGAATCCCAGTCATTGTACAGCGACAACCCCTAGAGACCCGACTAGGAGCCACGATTACAGGTTTCTAGCAGGAGACAAAGTGCGGCCCTCAGCTGAGGACTGTAGCTGCAATGATTGGAAATAAAACGGGGGACAAAACTCAGATAGTTGTGAATGAAGTCTAACAGTTCATCATCCAATGCAGACCAGTTCTGACTGAGCCGTACGCATGAAAGAGGGGCATAAAAGAACAAAAAGAAATACTGGGCAGTACTTTCATAAACCAGTAACTTGTGTTATTTTAAAAAACACAGCTATAGTCTGAGCAAAGCAAGATATTATTGTATGATTACAGCATATATTTTTGCTGCATTTTGCTTGCAATATTTGTTGAGTAATGGAGTTCAATTTCAGCGTGACGAATACCAGGCACAAACAAGAGTCGGAGCCATCTTACACAATATCCTGGAACATAAACTGCATAAGTGCACATTGTGTTCAGCTGGATTCATAAATAGAATATAGACAGACCACAAAACTGATTTATCATCAAATCAACTTCTTCCTATTTAAAGTGAGCAGAGAAAAAAAAAAAAGAACACATTTAAACAATTTTGTGTTTTGACATCATATATCCAAATAGTTGAACAAGTCATTAAACTTACTTCTACCCTCACTAATTATGTAAATTTTAGCTGGTTATTTAATAAAGCACGTACACTTGTAAAGAGCAGAGATATTACACATTCATACATCCAGGCAACTAGAGCGATATGATCTCAGAGGGTAAGCAGCCTACAAAGCAGGCTACCTATCCTGTTTTTCAAAAGCCAAATTTCATTATTTGTACATGAGTAAACTGGAATTCTGTGGATAAAAAGCAAGGTTTTGCAGATCTTTTCTTAAAGCTATTGAAACACCTTCAGGTCAATGCAATATTGGGCGCTAAGGTCAGTGCGCTGCTGAATGCGCAGTTGGATGTGCATTTTGGATGCACTATAGACTTATATCCAAAGCAATGCATGCAAACCAGAAAGCAGCTAATAGCATTCATCAAATGTAAATACATTTTGATGAGGCTATTAGCTAGTACGCCCGATGTAAAAAGTTACCATGCTCCGGGCACGCACGTTTTTAATCCTAAAAAATTAATGTCAGCCGCGGAGCTGGCGTTAAATTTTGAGGCACCCCAAAGCCTTTTCTGAGGTTCTGCCTATTTAATATTGTTGCACTACTAAACAAGAGGAAACACAGAAGCAGCAAAATAAATAAATAAATAAATAATGCGGTCAGATTAGGAAAAGAGTCTCTCAATGTATGGGCATCCATTTTTCTAACTCATGGCTGTGCACGGGTTAGGAAAACGAACGCTCATAAATGCCATAGGTGCACTAGGGATGCACAATTTATCCTTAGTGCGCAGCACATTTTCCTATTTCATTGAGTGCCCAGGAGAGGTGATTGTGCGTATGTTAAAAAAAAAAAAAAAAAGTGTACCCACTTTAAATGCACCTTTTTAGCTCGTTGGTATCGCATCGGCCTGCTAGAGTTTTGATTCAGAACTTCATAAGACAAATGGATCGCCTGTGTGTATTAAATTAGGTAGATTTTCCATTTGAGGGTTGAAATAATTTCCACTGATTACTTTTCCCCTAAGCTAATGCTTACAAGGTCCACATGAAGCAGTTCAAGCAGAGTTTGCAATAAATATGTTCAAATGAAAAAAAAGTCTACTGAATAAGCTTCTCTATTTCACAAATGTCTTGAAATTAATTTCTATCCAGAGAAGAAAACAGCACGTCTCGTTCAGGTGGAAGGGCCTCATCTGGCGGAAAGCTCTGAACTCAGATGTTTTGGCACAGTTCATAACTTGCTCCAGGTCTGGAAAAACCCTATGACGTACTTATGCAAAACATGCCTTAAAAGGTTTCTCTACATGGGTAGACAGTTTCAAAATAGGGTTACAACACTAACCTCATTTTGCGTATGCTTGCAAATTACGCAATTATATATATATATATATATATATATATATATATATATATATATATTTTTATTTTTTATTTTTTTACACACAAACATGCAATCCGGGATTAGTTGCATATTTTGCACTAAGGCAGTGAAAAATTACAAACTGAAAGTTATAATTCAAATTTTAAGACATCAATCTACATTACGGTCTGTCCCCCACCTCACCCCCTCTTAGACTGTTTTTGTTCTTTCTTGGGTAAAAGAGGAGGCAGACAGGGTTTGGTCACTTCTTTTTGCTTCAGATTAAGTTTGTGCAGAAGCATTACAATAAATAACACTCACGTTAGTCAGCATTCGACAAAGAGTATATACCCACTGCATGAAAAACCCTGAGTACTTATTTAAATTCAACCTCCTACCTGTGTGCAGACAAGTTACTGAGGTACAGGCTGTATTTTTCTTCTGCCGACAGTCCATCCATCATGAAATAGAAAATAAGAAAGTTGCTCTGGTTGAGAGGTTGTGAAATAAGACGGGACTTCTCCAGCATATACGTGTATACCCTGGCTGGCGTGGAAAAGAACCAAGGAGATTGTTATTTTTCTTGCATTCAGAGACAAGGGAAAAATGAAACACTTCAAGCACATTCAGAAACCGCATTTCTCTCTGTGCATCCATACTGTCTGGTTTCTTAGGAAGAAATTATTGCAATCCAATCTGAAGGCAAAGCCAGCGCAACAGCATTTTTTCAAGTGCTGCAAGACGCAGCTCCTCATGGTGTTTCCGTTGATTATCCAGAATTCAAATATTTTCCCAATGTCCTATTGCTTTGACGGGCTAACATGTGGCCTGTCCCATGTGATGCAGAAAACCTTAGTTTGGCCTCTTTCCTTATCAGGCCCAAGCACACTTGGGTCCATTACAGAGATGGCACATTAAAGCCCGGGGAGAGGAGGTGGCAAATCCTGCCAGCCATAGAACAGCCCTAAGGTATATCTTGGGAGGAGAGGCCCCTCCAGTTAATTCATGAACCAAGACACACCATCTGAGGAGGTAGAAAGCAAGATGCAGAGAGAGAAAGGCAAAAAGATGTAGCAACATACCAGGCTATGCCTTTTATAGGCTACTTAATAGTTTCTGCTTCTATGTAATTAATACAGAACTGGTATATTGTTCAAGCTCACATTCAAAAAATAACAAAACCCCGTTCGAAGAAATATTGAATCTAGTTTGTACAGCGCTGCGAATGTCATGTAGCGCTACAGAAATGTTAAGTAGTAGTAACAGCAGCACAGTCAAGGATAAGTCCTTAAAGTAATCTCCACTCAAATCCAGAACTGTTTCAATTGAAAGCAAAACTGTATTTTAACTTGTTTCAAACTCGTCGTTACACTCAGAGAGGGCTATTTTGTAAAATCGTACATAGCGGTTAAGTCTGTGTGCACTTGTTACATACAATCACCTTAAAAATGCCGGGGTAAAGTCCTCTAATAGGCACAAAGGTTATATGCAGGAAGTCACACCTGCATAACTTCTGCCTGCAAATGTATGTGCAAGACTTTTGAACATCCAGCAGCCTGCATGGAAGTCCTAGCCCTATCCCAACAATGCCTCCCCCCAGAGCCATTTTTGAAACTGCCTCCTATACGCATTTGAGAAGAGGATGGCTGAAAACTCAACACATGAGGAAGGAAAGGGATGAGAAAAACAACATTTCTTTGAATCCAGTCTTAGATTTGAAAGGCGATCAATAGGACCGAGTTATTCAAGCAAACAAAGAAACCTTTACAGATTTAGTTAAATAATGTGCTCAGGGAACAGATTCTCTACCATTGTCCAAGTCCTCTTTCTACAATTTTACTAGACTGACAACTATCATTTAAAAAAATATATATATTATTTTGGGATTGCCAGATGTGCAAGCTTTACTAGAAAAAGAAAAGAGGTCTGGGAAAGCCTTAATTCCGCCATTTTGTAAGCAATATTTTATTTGTACCCAAATAGGGGTGAATTTGCAAAGCCATTTATGTGCATAAAACGTAGGTTTATGCATGTAAATGGCTCATTAGAAAATCGGGGTATGAGCAGATAACAGTATGTGAAAATCCCAATGTTGTTGGGTCAGAGTTTGAATTTGCATGCATACTTCTGGTTTTAAAATGTAACAGGTACATTTTCAAAGAAGTTACACATGTAAAGGTAACCTTTTATTATAGCAATTTTCAAAAAAAGCCATTTACCCATGTTATATGCACTTAACACGGGTACAACCTATTGACAATTCAATGGCATATATTACAGCAATTTTCAAAAGCCCACTTGCATATTTAAATTTATTTATTTATTTAAAGCTTTTTTATACCGGCATTCATGATAAAATCATATCATGCCGGTTTACAGGAAACAGGGGAGTGATAACATTGAACGAAAAATGGTGTTGATAGGTAGATAAGAAAGTTACAATAAACAAGGGAAATTAGAACTTGGAGAAGAAGAAGAGTAGCTGAAACGATTTAGTCAATAACAATTAAATTAATTAATTACATAGTGTTCAGATTAATTACATAGTGTTAATGAGAAAATTTACAAGTGGATGTAGTATTTCTGGAGAAAGTTATGAGAGTCCATTGTGATTGTCAGATGTGATCAGGAAAGGCTTGCCTAAATAACCATGTCTTTAGCCTTTTTCTGAATGTTGGTAAGCAAGGTTCCTGTCTGAGGTCGGGGGGGGGGGGGGGGGGGGGATGGTATTCCATAATGATGGTCCAGCGGTGGAAAAGGCCCGTTCTCTGAATGTTTGATGGTGTGTAACTTTTGTTTGTGGAACGTGTAGGGATCCTCTGTATGCTTCTCTGATTGGTCTTGATGAGGAGTATAGTCTGAGTGGGATCTGAAGATTGAGTGGGGCTTGAGAGTAGAATAAAATGTTTAATCAAGAGCACTTTGACAGTGGTCTGTAGGGGTTAGTACATGTGTCAAATTAGAACTATGGGCTAGATTTCTCTCTCATGGCTAGCTGCAAGAACATCAGCATCTCCCTCTTCCCTCTGCTAGCAGGATGGAAGCATATAAATACTTTGGAAAATCAGGCCCTATGTACGTACATTCACAAACAGATTCTGCATTGCAAAGCAAAGGTGTAACTGTGTGCAGACGAGTTTCTGACTTCATGGCCGGGAAAAATAGTAGAAATTATTCTAAAGATGAAAATCACAGAGCATATAGAAAGACATGGTTTAATGGGACACAGCCAGCATGGATTTACCCAAGGGACGTCTTGCCTCACAAATCTCCTACATTTTTTTTGAAGGAGTTAATAAACATGTGGTTAAAGGTGAACCGATAGATGTAGTGTTTTTGGATTTTCAGAAGGCGTTTGACAAAGTTCCTCATGAGAGGCTTCTAAGAAAAATAAAAAAGTTATGGGATAGATGGTGGCATCCTTTCATGGATTATAAACTGGTTAAAAAGACAGAAAACAATCAATTTTCTCAGTGGAAAAGGGTCAACAGTGGAGTGCCTCAGGGATCTGTACTTGGACCAGTGCTTTTCAATATATTTATAAATGATCTGGAAAGGATATGACGAGTGAGGTGATCAAATTTGCGGATGACAAAATTATGCAGAGTGGTTAAATCTCAAGCGGATTGTGATGAATTGCAGGAGGACCTTGCAGGACTGGAAGATTGGGCTTCCAAATGGCAGATGAAATTTAATGTGGAGAAGTGAAATGTGATGCATATAGGGAAAAATAAATAATGCTATAGTTACTAGGGATGTGAATCATTTTTTGACAATTTAAAACAATCGTCAGATATATTTTAAATCATCAAAAATCGTTAGAGCCGCGATACAATAACAATTCCCCTGATTTATCGTCAAAAAAATCATAAATCGGGGAGGGGGGAGGGCGGGAAAACCGGCACACCAAAACAACCCTAAAACCCACACCGACCCTTTAAAACAAATCCCCCACCCTCCCGAACATCCCGCCCTCCCCTGATTTACGATTTTTTGACGATAAATCGGGGGAATTGCTATTGTATCGCGGCTCTAACGATTTTTGACTATTTAAAATATATCTGACGATTGTTTTAAATCGTCAAAAAACGATTCCCATCCCTACTAAATATTGCATGCGATAGGAAAAGGGGTGTGTTTTATGGTAATAGGCAGTTTATCACAATTTGCGCTAATACCTATGTGAAGCGGAAATTGCAATAACTTTTTCACACTTTGCAATAAGTGTCAGAATTGTTGTATTTCCTACATACAACCACTGGGGTTTCCATGTTTAGTAGTTTTAAGCTGAGACAGAGATGGAGAGAAAGAAAGCGAGCCTAGCCATAATGCCCACCTAGTAACTCAAAGTGAGGTTTAGGTATTAGTGTAGGGATTAGGGGCCACTTTGACATTCAAAGTGAGACATACGAACAGAACAGTACACACCCTTCTGAAGATTTGATGACCTTTGGAGTGAGGGAACTCAACCAAAGATGAGATTTGTGCAACTTAGCTTGATGTTACCCTCTCTCCCTCCCCAGTGGTTGTAGGAGGGGCCCTGATAGCTAGGCTGGCTCTCCAGGAGCTTAAAACTACTAAAAACAGCATTGCAAAACTGAGAGCCCAGCCCACTTGGCCACAAATCCCACCCGAGAATCCTCCCCTTTTTCTCATGTGCATCACACCATGCATTATGGTACTTTTGCATGCATTACAGGCTTTTTCACATGCGTTAAATTCATTTTTTGCATGCAAAACTGCCTTAACGCATGCGAAAACTCCATGTAGCACTTTGGTAAATTACCCTCTAAGTTTGCACTTGAGGGAATGGAGATTAAAGTGACTTACCCAAGGTCACAAGGAGCAGCAGTGGGATTTGAACCCTGGTCTCCTGGTTTGTAGCTCACTGCTCTAACCACTCCAATCAGTAGTTTTTCTCCAAACTCTTTCAGTGACTATCAAATGGAAGTATTTGTTTAGCATCTATCTTATTGGTTTCTATCACCTTTCTCTCTTCAGTTGATCCTTTCTTTCCTTCTCTTGCACATTATCCCTTTTCTTCACCAAGTTTCTCTTTCTTCCTGCCCTCTAAAACTTCATCCCTCCCCAAAGAATACTTTTCTCCACAATATCATTTTAGTTTCACGTCTTCCTTATAATTGTACTCTTTAGCTTTCCTTTTCCACTCATTTTGTCTATATCCCCCACTCCCCTCCTAATACTGTCCATTTTACTTTTTCCTCCTCTTCACCACCATTACCCTATCCATCCTATTTTTCTTTCCCTTCTTGTCCAGTCATTCTCTCTCGAAGAGTGGTCTGAGGGTGGAAATAGGTTAGGGAAAGAGGACATGGAAGCAAGAAGGCAATGAGTTTGGTTGCCAGAATGGTACCCAGAAGGAATGAGTGTAGGATCCAGAAGAGAGTAAAGGATGATGAGCCAGAAGGGAAAGAAAGCATCAGCAGACATGGGATGAGTAGTAGAGGGTGACAGTGAGGTGCAGCAGCTCTGAAAGGACAGGTAATGTTCAGATGCAACTGTGGGGAGGAAGGGGGAGTAGTGAAAGAAGTATAGTGTCTGCAAAAGTACAGCGCATTCAGGACCTCTGTGTGAGGATCTTGATAAGGCAGTGACAATATGCAGTGGCCCCCTTTCATGAAGGGTTGGAATAAAGATTTCAGACAAGACAAGAGTCCAGCAGCCAGGTGAGTGTGGGGCAGAGAGAGTTTGGTAGCTCATGACGCTGTTGGTTATCACAGGCAATGGGTTGCAGTGGCAGTGGTAGGGTCACTGGTTGTCCTTGATTCCACTGAGAACTGCAAAATCTATGGCAAGGGCCAGATAGCATGGAATTGTGGGAAATTAGGAGTTCCAATTATAGCCAACAAAAGAATTGTGCATACTGAAAAACCCAGTTGAAATTGTATTACAATAGTTGCATTAAAGAACTAGAAATCTATGGCAAAGTGCCCAGTATTAAAAGTGTATTCAGCACTATTTAGCCAGATAAGCAGTTGATGAATATGTGCCCATGTTCAGCAGCCATCACACTTAGCCATATAAGTCCCTTGTACAGCTAAAACGTTACCAGCATAAGTCGTGGGCGGGCAGTGGACAAATAAGAGGAGCGAGTCTGCCATACACCTTATGTGGCTAACTGCCGATGGTCAGCGGCATAAGTTGTGTGGCTAATTTAGATGTGCCATAGAGCACGTCTAAACTTAGCTGGTTAGACTTATACAGCTAAGTGCTCAATTATATATGTATATTCAGCCGCATAGCCATACCACTGAATATACATTGTGCTAAATAAGTTCAACCTGGTTAGTTTTGAATATTGACCCAATGAGTTTCTAGAATATTATTCCTAGATTGCTATGCTTTCAGCTAGTACAGACATTGATACGGCACCTTCAATTTGCTTTGGATTTGTAAGGCTGATCAGTCTGAGCCATTTACTCAGTCACTCTTGCCTCAATATCTTAAATAAAAAGACCCAAAAGCAATTTAATATACACAGACATAATACTGTTCCTCCATAAATCTGTATGCATTGCATAATCAGCAAGTCTCTGCAATTCTTATATTCTGTTGCTTATCTCACATAAAGGACAGAGAGATGAGATAATCCACCTAAACTGTCAGACATTTACAATTTGAAATGCACATTGCACGTAGACCATCTCCATGATAGCACTGAAAGGTATATAAAAGCCTTCTCTAGTCAGGGTGAACTAATCTGCTTCCTCTCACATAGACATTTGGAACTATTCATCCGAAGAAGAATAAATGTAATTACAAGTAATCACAGTTACACCAACTTCAGAAGTAGTTAAATAGCTTAAGAGCTATCATGCCTTGGATCAGTATGATCTAAAGATGTCCATTTAATGGGGTTTTGTTCTCAGTAGAGAAGCTGCCACTGTAGTCGTGCCACTGGCAGAGGATGAGATGGGAACCTTCATGCTTTATATTACACGAAAGTCAAATTGCTGCAATTAAGGAAAAGCAATTGAACTGTAAGTAGAAATGTGCCTGGATTGATCTGGAGAGGTCCTACTAACAGACAACAAAGAACTTTTTTTTTTTTTTTGACTATATGACAGTGCAACTTAACTTAAGAGTAACATGCAGTGACATCAACAGGCTGCACTGCAACCATATTTCAGCTTTTCTCTCCACAAACTCCAGAGCAAGAAAGCATGGCATGGACTACATAGTAACATAGCAGATGATAGTAAATAAGGACCAACTGGCTTACCCAAAGAAAAAAATTTCAGATTTTTCAACAAATAAAGCCTTTGCGGACCTATACAATTAAACTCATGCTAAAAATGCATGCACCAGTAACAACTGTTTAAAAGCCACTTGCACAGGTTTTTGAAAGAAAGTAATATCAATATATACCTTTACTCATCACGGTGGTTCAGTTTGATATTGACATCTTGTTTTTATATGGCTTTTCATACACTTACAGCACCGTGTTTTTTTAATAAGGTTTTACAATGTATCTTTCACTACATTTAATGAACTATATATGCTTGCATATGTGTGGTCCTTTAAAAAATTTTTTTTTGGGTACTGTAGCGTTTGGAAGGCTACACAATGAAATATTCACGACGTATATTCACTTACATGAGCCCTTAGTAGTTCTTTGCCACTTTCTAAAATAGTTTAAGGAATATTTGGTACACACATTAGAGCAAGGATTAATTCACGGATATTCATTTTGAGAGGCATACTAAATTATTATAGTCAACACTGACTGCAATCTTAACACCTTTATGCATCAACCCCCTTTCATGCACATTGGTCAGTAATTTAAATCGACACGCTCATCATTATTTATGCATTCACTTTTTTAAATTTTAAGCATTTCGGCATTATTTTTTAGCCCTTATATTTAGCATGTTTGAACATTGTTTACTAAGATCACAATTTTTCTTTATGGGTCTATAAAAAAGGAATGTAATGGTTTTATTCCATTATTCATTTCATATGTTTTTTTATGATCAGACTCCATCAGCAAAGCACTCATGTCTAAAAAGTTTTTATATTATAGGGATGTGCAATTGTTGTATCCACACATGTATGAGGAGTTGTTCTCCCCAGTTTGTATTAAGTTTTTTCATTCATATTCGTCTTAATTAATATTTTTATCACACACTATTTTATAATGTTCACATACACATATATCACAGATCTTCACATAGCACAGAGATTCTAAACAATTATTTTTATTCCCATAGTTTCTTAATTTGTTTCACTTTTACAGTTTTTAAGCTCAATATTTTACATTAGTAAGACACATTATAATAACAATAATTTTATTAGAGTACAGCTTAACCACACACAACAATAAGTGATATATTTATTTATATTAACAGAGATACATTGATATGTCCAGCTAATGTTCACAATATCTTGATTAATGTTCAACTTTAATGTATAATACATCATGTGATATTGTCATCTTTTTTCTGCACCATTACAGACGCAACATAAGAGATCATACAGCTCTTTATATGATCACACTATATTCTTAGTCGATATATAACTAATGAATTCAAGAAGATTATTGTAAGGTAATGTTGATGTTTTTATTAATATTCTGGATTTTGTTTTTATGCAATTTATTCTACCGTGAGGCTATGTACAAATTCACTTGGTTTGTTACAAACCCATCTTTTTAGTGTATTTATCCTCTATACGTCACCTTGGCTTTTTTATCTAACTTTTAAATGACTGATTCACTAAAATGTGATTGATTGATTCAAATAACTATACAATTATTGATGATGTCATTTTTATTATTTTATTCTTAAAGTTTTTATTTATGTTTTTAGCCCCTGAGGCAGCCGTTTTGAAACGGCGAAACTCGGCCAGAGTCGGGCTACCCTTGTGTCTCCACTGCAATAAAGGATTGTTTTAAGACTACAGGCATCTATTTCTTTTCTTTCATCCTGATGGCTATTATAGATCGCCTTCCTTCGTGCTTTTTGGGTAACAATATGTGCATAGGACCTAGATGTGTTTACTTTCGACTGCAGTGAGAAAAGGTGTTTTTATGGAAGGAGTTTGGAATTACACACAAAGAGGTCCATTATTCAGTGGATATCAGACTGAGCAAGTTAGTTGGGAAAAACTTACCCTAGATTCATCAATCTGCTATATTTTATCTATATATTTTACTGGCACATCGTAAAAATAATGAATGACACTGTTAGCTGGCTAACCTGGCTGAGATATTCAGCAGCACAGCTGCTCCACTGAACATGCTTAGCTATCTAATGGTTAGCCAAATAAATTCATCCAGCAAACTTTAAACTAGCTGTATAGCAAGTCTAACTTAGCCCGATAAGGTGGAACATCCGCACTTGATTATCGTAAATTATCGTAAATAATAACTTGATTATCATAAATAAGGCTGAACATCCGCACTTGATTATCGTAAATAATCAACTTTCGAATTACCTGGAGGAATATAATATTCTACACCCCTCTCAATATGGATTCCGAAAAGAACACAACACAGAAACACTCCTCATCTCGCTCCTAGATCAGGTATACATTGGCAAAGGACAGTCCTTCCTCCTAGCACTTCTCGATATCTCTGCGGCTTTCGACACCGTAAATCATACTACCCTTATAAACCGGTTATCAGACATAGGAATTGCAGGACCCACCCTCAGATGGTTCAACTCTTTTCTTAACAGAGCCTACAAGGTTAAAATCAATAACAAAGAATCCCTTCGCACTAACTCCCCATTTGGAGTACCCCAGGGCTCTTCATTATCGCCCACCCTGTTCAATATTTACCTTCTCCCCCTCTGCCATTTTCTCTCAAAATTAAATCCAAAGTTTTACATATATGCAGACGATGTTCAAATCTTAATTCCATTATCTAATTCTCTGGATTCTGCTCTCAAACTGTGGGACTCACATCTGCATACAATCAACCTCCACCTCGCAAGCCTTAACCTGGTGCTTAATACTACGAAGACAGAACTCCTCATCACCCCAGAAGGCAGTCCATTTCATCAACAGCTGCACACTAACACACAAATCTCCCATGCAAGAGACCTTGGAGTCATTATAGACAGTCATCTGAGTAAAGAAATTCATAAACCAAACTACGAAGGAATGCTTCTACAAACTGCAAGTACTCAAAAAAACTCAAGCCGCTCCTTTTCCATAATTTCAGATCGGTCCTCCAAGCCATCCTGTTCTCCAAGGTCGATTACTGCAACTCCATCTTGCAAGGTCTTCCTGCTTCTACAATAAAACCCCTCCAGCTGCTTCAAAACCCGGCTGCGAGAATCCTGACTAATACCAATCGGAGAGAACACATCTCTCCTATACTAAAAGATCTTCATTGGCTCCCAGTAAACTTTAGGATTCTCCATAAATCACTTACAATTATTCACAAAAGCATACACCATCAGATCCCTCTTGACCTGCTACACCCTCTCAAACTTCACTCCACGACCAGACCTTTAAGGGAAGCTTACATAGGATCCTTACATGTCTCTCCAATCAAAGCAGTGCACCAATCAAACATCAGAGACTGGGCATTCTCTACAATAGGTCCCTCCATCTGGAACACCATGCCACCGGACCTCAGGCAGGAAACCTGTCATTACTTTTAAAAAGAAACTCAAGACATGGCTTTTCTGTCGAGCCTTTCCCTGTTCCTAAGCCAACAGTTTGTCTTAGAATTGTTCCTAACTCTACTGTGATTCAAACATTAAGTACTCATATACGTTATATAGTGGTGGGCTCCTTGTGCCTCCCCCCACACCATCTTCTGTAAAAAGTTAATTATCTCATCTTTGCTCTCCCCCCTTTATTTCCTATCCCCAGTTTTTGCACCCCTGTTATAATGTAACTTTTGCTTCTTCAATCTATGTCTCTTGTTAATTGGTTACAGTTAACCGCTTTGTATCAAGAAAGTCGGTATATAAAAGCCTTAATTAAATAAATACATAAATAAACAAACTTATCCAGCTAACAGGGTCCTTCATTATTTTGCGATATGCCGGTGTCGCAGAGATATTAAAATTAGGGGAAGGGGAGGCGTGCAGGCGAGCTTTGGGTAGAGTTATTTCCCGGCAGCGCTGCGGGCAATGTTTTTCACTTTCTCACCAGCAGCACCATGGGAAATAACTACACTTTTCCCCATGGCGCTATGGGGGCCATAGTGGGCGGTGCAGCTGCACCGTGGCGGGCAAAACCGCACTGCCGTGATGCGGCCAGATGCCCACTATAGCCCCTCATCCCTTTTTTTCGCGACTCATCATTCTGCTATAGATACAGCAGAATGATGAATCTAAAGGCAAGTTAGCCATATAAGAATACTCTTCTCCCTCCCCTCACTTTCTGGATATTTTTAGCTGGATAAAAAATTGTCCAGATAAGAGAGGCTGCTAATTGTGACCAAATATTGAAACAGTGTCAAAGAGCAAGAGAAATCGAAACTTAACTGGCTAAGTGGTGCCGAATATCAATCTCACAGTTTCACATTTTCAAAAGTATATATTTTTCATGGGAAATCTACCTACATGAATTAGCAGGTGAAAATGTATAACATTGTTTTTCTGGAACAATTTTCACAGTGAAAGCATACACATATTTCACTTTTCACATTAGTATAAAACCTGTCGGTAAAAAGTACTTGCAGACTTTACACTTAATGCAGTCAGTCTTAAAATAACCCCCTATGCATTTGGGCCTCCTATGGGAGAATGCCTTGATGGGGGTTGGGCCCTGCCTATGGGAGGGGAGGTGTCTGGCCTTGTTCAGGGGAAGGATTGGCCTGATCTTGATGGGGGGAAGTTGGAGGATAAAATCCCTCCTGCTAATCAAACCTTTCACTTTGGCCCAGTTACTATGGCGGATTTCGTGATGCAACTTTCCACTTTAAGGATAACCATGTACATTAAGGGGCTGAGGTAATAAAGTGCGCCCAGCCTAGTGCATGGGTTTACACATGGTTGGATGTGCATTTTGGACATGCTAGAACTAGCGCCGGATGCAGTAATTAGATTAGCGCAACCAAAAGGCACACCCTAACAAACGCGAACCCGATACCGCCCGTCAGATGTTAATTGCACGTACATGAGGTCATTAGCTGTTACTCCCAATGCAGTAAACTGATGGGTGCCAAACACTTTAACACAGCAAACTTAACTGCAGCCTCGGTGGTGGAGTAAGTCAGCCCTGCAGTCAAGGGCTCATGAAAAACATAAGAACATAAGAACATGCCATACTGGGTCAGACCAAGGGTCCATCAAGCCCAGCATCCTGCTTCCAACAGTGGCCAATCCAGGCCATAAGAACCTGGCAAGTACCCAAAAACAGTCTATTCCATGTTACCGTTGCTAGTAATAGCAGTGGCTATTTTCTAAGTCAACTTAATTAACAGCAGGTAATGGTCTTCTCCTCCAAGAACTTATCCAATCCTTTTTTAAACACAGCTATACTAACTGCACTAACCACATCCTCTGGCAACAAATTCCAGATTACAAAACATTACAAGAACAGGTTCTCTGTGTATCCTCCCCCTTAGGATCATTGTGACACTTTCATTTACTGCTTTTGGTGGAGAAAAACAATTGTATATTTTCACTTCATTAAAAAAACCCAACACTTTTCTTATCACACAATTTGGATGTCCATATCACGGGGCACCTAATATTTTGCTGGGATTGTTGGAAATGAATTCTAGCAAAAAAAAAAGCAGTATCAAAGCGGACACTCATATTCAGCACCCGTTGCAATTAGATGCCCCATGCAATTAACTGTTTAGCACTATGGGATGCTCAATTCTCTGTTAGCGTGCCCTTTTTAACGCTGCCTGTCATTTAAATATTGCATCGGGTGTCCAGGGGATGTGGTTGCGTACGCGTTAGGAAATGGGAGCCAAATGCGAGCACCAGTTTTCAGCGTGCGTCTTATTGCATCGGCCGCTAAATATTTAACATCTGCTCTAAAGTGCAGGTTACATTTTAGGTCTTAACAGGCACGTTCAAAACAGCAGACAGAACACAGCATACCACGCTATATCGTGAATACCTATGAAGCCTTATTTGTATACAATGGTCCCTCATTTAAATGTGGGTATGCAATAAGATAAGCACATTCTCTCTAACAAGCAAACATGCGCTCCTAAACCATTACTGGAATGCACACTTTTGTTTGTGCACTCTAAATAACCTTAGCATACACAGGGGCCGCTACAAAAAAAAGCGTGGAAACTGGGTGCTGAAAAGTCAGCAGCCGCTTTATTAATGCACTCATGGAGCCCGCAAGGGAGGCACCATAGCACCATTCTATATTATAATTAAGGGGTCACATTATCAAGGAGGCACTAGGGTGGCATCCGGCCGGTTATGAAAACCGATGCCGAGCATATCGGCATCGGTCTTCTTAATGTGGCCGGCTGAGGGTTTTTTTGGGGTTTTTTTAAAACTTTTTTAAAAAGTACAGAAAAGCAGTTTTCTGTACTTTTGCACATTTATTTTTTTTGCATTTGGAGTGAATGAGTAATATCACAGGCATTTGCATGTGATGAGGGCTATCCCATTCACTCCATGTCGGACGCGCGTTAAATAGGTGCTATATCCCCTTATTGCATTAGGGGGTGGATTAGCGCCCATTTAACCCATGTCCAACTGCGGGTTATACAGTGCGCTCGGTATTGTCCAGGCAATACGGCAAGATCCAGAGTGTCAGGCCAAGGGAATATGTAGACACACAAAAGATACTGGACGAGGCTGAAAGAACAAGACCGGGCTAGACAAGGAAAACTGGAGAAGACAAAGCACAGGACAACGCAAGGCTGGAAGAGACAAAGCTGGAGAGACAAGGCAGGAAACAGGAACACAGGATACAGGAACTCGATGCAACAAACACTGCAAGGGCAGGAGACCCATTGCTGATGCAAGAAACTGCTGCAGGGCCTTAGTTTATATAAGTCAAGAGGCTGATGTCATCTGAAGGCGCTTCTCAGGGTTTTCCGCTGCCGTGCGCATATCATGTGCATGCCTACTGGAAGACAAAAGCCTGGCCATGATAGTGGCATCATCAACATTCGGCAGCAATCAGTGATGGTGGGATGCTGCTTCTGAGGTTTCTGGCAGCATCAGTCAGCAGTAGGGGGTAAATGCAGCAGCACACAGGACCGTCCTTGAGCCACCAAATGTAACAGTACTTCCCCCCCCCCCCCCCCCCCCCCAGAGTTCATACTCTGTCTTGTGGGCTTGAGCTTCCTGGGGTACCTCTTGTGCAGATTAGAAGCTGGCTCCCATGAGTTTTACAGGAGAAAAGATACTGTAACTGGTTTTGGACCCTTCAGGAATCTAAAATCTCTTGGATCTCAAGAACGTCTTCTTCTGTAGCAAATTTTGGTAATGTGGAGGGGCAGTCTGCCCAAACAAGAAAGAATTGCAGGTTTCATCGGAGAGATGTGGAATACATGAATCCATAAGGATCTGGTAATTTGAGCTTGTAAGCTACAGAACCCAGTTGTCGCTCGATTAAAAATGGACCCACAAATCGCAAAGCAAACTTTAGAGTTGGCATCTTCAAGAACAGGTTTTTAGTGCTGAGCCAAACCAGGCTTCCTGGGTGGAGTTTAGGCACTGGGTGATGTCTCTTTTCCACATTTTTTTTTAAATGCTCTGCCTCTTGCATGAGGAGACAGTGTGTCTTTTGCCAAAGTTCCTGCAGCTCCTGTCTCCATCAGGTTAGCTGCCAAGCAAGGGACAGAGATTGGAACAGGTCTGGCTGAATGAGGATGGTGTACAAACACTATGTAGAAGGGCGATGACCCTGTGGAACTGTTCATGTGGTTATTACAGCAGAATTCGGACCATGGGAGAAGGGAGGCCCAGTTATCCTACCATTGGTTCAAGTAGGCTTGTAGAAAGGCCTTGAGACTGATTCGCATATCCGGTTTGTCCATTGCTCTAAGGGCCAGATTTTCAAAGGGTTACACGCGTAAATCCTCTGTACGCTTTGTGAAAGGGGCGGGGAAGGGGCGTGGTCCTCTGGCACAGCAGCCATGCCGGGGGATTGCATGCTGGCACTCGGCCAGCAGGCACAACTTATTAAACAAAGGTGGGGGGGGGGGGGGGGGGTTAGATAGGAATGGATTACGTAGGGGGTGGAAGGAAAGTTCCCTCTGAGGCCTCTCTGATTTCGGAGCAGCCTCTCCAATTTCGGAGCAGCCTTGGAGGGAACGGGGAAAGCCATTGAGGCTCCCCTAGGGCTCGGCGTGCACCCCCTTGCGTGCGCCGACCATGGATTTTATAACATGCGCGCAGCTGCGCACACATGTTATAAAATTGGGTGTACATTTGTGCGCGCTGGGTTGCATGCACAAATGTATACCCGCGCGTACCTCTTAAAATCCGGCCCTAAGTGTGGTAAGCTGAAGTGAAATCCAAAGTAATTCTAAACTTCCTGCATAAGCCCTTCCAATAGCAGGCTGTGAACTGAACTTCCCTGTCAGAGGATATGAAGAGGGAGCCTATACAGATGGAAGATGGGTTGGACAAAGAGTTTAGCCAATTCAGGCAGGGTTGGAAAGCCTGAAAGGCTGTGAAATAAGCCATCTTAGAAAATCTATCCACTACCACCCATATGGTGGTGCTTCCATCAGAGAGGGGAAGGTCAGTGAATAAGTCAGTGGCCAAAAGGGTCCAGGGTTCCTTGAGGGGTGGCAGCGGTTGTAACAGCCCCCAAGATCATGCTCACACACCTTTCTTCTCGATACATGAGGGGAAGGACGTCACAACACTTCACATCAGTCTTTATTTGAGGTCACCAATAATGTCAGAGAATTAATTCCAAGGTTCGAGTGATACCTGGGTGGCCTGCCAAGTATGAGTTATGAGCCCACTAAAGAAGCTTCTGCTGTAAATACTGGGGAAACGCAGCCTTCACAGGAGAAAATGTAAATGTAACGTGATCTTCACAGGGTCAATAATTTTCCATGGAGACTCCAAAGATCCCTCAGTATCAAAAGAATGTGAGAGGGCATCGGCTCTTCGGTTCTTCTCAATGGGATGGTACCACAGCTCAAAGTCAAACCGATTAAATAATGACCAGTGGGCTTGCTGGGGAATCATTCCCTGTGCTTGAGCTAGATGCTCTAGTTTCTTATGATCCATATAGATAGTTACTGGGTACTTGGCTCCTTCTAGCAGCTGTCACCATTTTTCCAAGGCTAGCTTGACCGCTATTAGTTCATGTTCTCCAATGGTATAATTCTTCTCTGCTGGAGATAATTTTTTTTAGTAGGAACAGGTCATGAGTGTAGCATTATGGTTATGCTGTAGGAGGATGCATCTACTGGAATGAATGGCTTGAATGGATCTGGGTGGTGTAGGCAGGGGTCAAGGGTGAACTCCTTTTTGAGACATTCAGATGCTTGGATAGCGTCCGTGGTCCAGTTTTTTTTAGTTTTATCCTTAGTTCCTTATAACTTGCCATTACTGTTGTATTTTATTTATGTATGTATTGATGTTACCCGCCAAGTAATGTTGATAGCATGGGTTATACATTTTTAAATAAATAGAGTGAACTTATGGTTTTATGTCAGGGGTAGACAATTTTGGTCCTCAAGTGTCATAAGTCAGTTGTGTTTCACATTAAATAGTCATGAGGTACATTTCCATGTACCACCTCCATTGCATGCAAATGTTTCTCATGCATATTTATGTTGGATATCTTGAAAACCTGACAGGCTTGCGGTCCGGAGGTGCCTACTCCTCCTTTAGGTCAAAAGGGACAAATTGAACATGTCCTCGTTCTACCTCACAGCATGAAATGAGATGTAATCTTGCTTTTATTTTGGAAATACAAACATCAATGCATGCATGGCAAAATCAGGACAGACTGCCTTTATTTTTAGATGTGGAAGCTATATGGTCAGCCCCAGGGACAAATTGATCTATCGGGGACATTGGGCATATCCTGGTGGGCTGGTCTAGCTAGTCACATGCTCATGTTGGTCACAGTGGCCCTCATACCTGCGGCTTCCTAGTCTCCTCCCACTGTTCTCTCAAAACACCTCAACCATCTTCAGCTACAGAGGCAGGAAACAATCCAGTTTCTTCCCTCATTGGCTGTGCTTCTGAGAGTTGGGCAGTAGGCCGTCTGCATCTGTCTAACCACCAGCTCCATGATCTCTGCCAGCTCAATGCTCCATGCACTCTGTTCCTCTGCCTCATGCCCACCTCCTTCTTGGATCACGGCAAAAGAAAATACTAAATTAAAGAAGTCTCAGTAGCTTGCAGCCCACTTCTTTCTATGACAAGGACACTTCCTCCCACAGCAACCAGTAGCTCACTGAGACCCTGTTATCCTGGGGCTTTGCCTGTATCCCCCAACCACTAATATCAGTAAAACCAATTTTTAAAAAAGTTAATCACAGGCAGCTGCTATCGTCTCTACATTCTGGAGGGAGATAAGAGCGTGACCATGTGAATGAACGAGTCAGTGAGAATCTCTCTGTGAGTCATCAAACATATATGTGACAGAGTATGTGTGTGAATGAGTATGTGTGACTGTGTGATAGTGAAAGTGTGAGACAGCATCTGTGCGTGAATGAACATGTGAGTGTGTGTCAGTGAGCATGTGAGAGAATGGTAAACTGTATGTGACTGACTGAGTAAACCACAATAAGTGAGCATGTGAGTTTGTTTATGACTGTGTGTGTGTGTCAGTGAGCATTTGATAGTGTATATTTGACTGAGCATTTGTATGTGTGTGTCAGTGAGCATGTAACAGTGCAACAGCATTTGCATGTGTCAATGAGTGTGTGAGAACATGTATGTGTGACTGTGGGAATGAGAATTTGTGTGTGTGTGTGTTAGGGAGCATGTGACTGAACATTTGTGTTTGTGGGTGTCAGTGAATGTGCAAGGAAGTGTGTACGTGAGAGCCAGTGAGCATGTAACAGTGTGTGACTGAGCATGTCAGTCAGCATGTAAATGTGTGTGACTTTGTGAATCATTGAGCATGACAGTGTTTATGTGTAAATGACTGAACATTGTATGTGTGAGTCAGTGGGCATGTGAGAATCTTTGTGAATGAGCATATGAGAGTGTGTGTGGCAATGTTTCTGTGAACATGTGAGTGTGCGTCAGTGAGCAAGTGGAGAGTATGGGTGACTGAGCATTTGTGTGCCTGAATCAGTGACTGTGTGTGAGCATTTGTGTGTGTGTGTTAGTGAGTATGACTGAGTGGTTTTGTGTGTGTGTATGTGTGTTAGAGAATGTGTGCATATGAAAGCAAGAAGAGAAAGTCTATGCACATTTCCTACCCCCCAACAATCTCAGGGTATTTGGAATCAATAGTTCCCAGGTGCGAAGAGTAGGGGATATTTTATCCTTATTGCTTTTAATTGGTATGTGTTTGATGTATCTGCTGTTTTGAAATATTTTATAGGTATTTAGGAAATTTCTAAACATTTTTATATGAGTTTTTAATTATTGGATATTCTATTCATCAACTGTTTTGAAATATGTACTTTTTGTTAATATGGTTTTACTACAATGATTGATGTTTTATATTTCTTGATTTTATTGTTTAATGGTTTATGAGGAATAGTGATGTTTCTGTTTTTCTATTGTTGCACTGCATACAGTCTGGCTTGTTTTCAGTTTCCAGTTCAATTTTTTCTGCACATTTCTTTTTATACGTTAGGGTATCTTTATCATGCATTTAGTGAGGGTCTGTCTGTTTTGCATGTGTGATCGAGGTAAGGGATTCTGCTATTGTGTAGTTTATGTGTAGCGATCTATAGCAGCTTAACTTGTTCTGATTTCCTAAAAGGAGATATATTTGTGTTTTATGGTCTGATGTAAAATTTGCTATGTTGCCTTTACATAGGTAAGGTTGTTAATGTTTGAATGCTGGTAGTTAGTGCTATTTTGGTATAGGAGGTTTCCTATATTGCAATTCAGTTTATGCAAGTCTTTTTCTGAGGGCCAAGTTCACATCTAACATGCGTGTAAGGAATCTTGGCTTACTACTCTACCAGGGATGTATTAAATTGCTGGGGAAGTTCAGTGCAGATTTCTTAGAGACTTGAGTTTTACTGCACCATGTGAGAGCTGCTGATAGTGTTCATTAGCTGTTTATTATCCCCAAGCACCATCTAGCCTCGTGAAATTTTTAGTTGGAATTTGAGTTGACATAGTAACATAGTAACAGTAGAAAAAAATCAAATGGTCCTATCAGTTTCTTATGGTAGCAACTGCCACTTTGTTCAGATTACTCCCCCATGTTTCTGTTAAAGATTGTAACTACCGCTTTGTGCAGGTTACCACCAGGCATTATGTAAAGGATAGTAATATTTACAATCAAAACGAAGCAACTGTCAAACCCATAACAAAATTACTGCCAGTAATATTTTTATGGGGTGAGCAGCCTTCTTAATCCAGATAATGCTGCTTGAATGTATTTTGCTTTTGGACTTGGTCGTAGACGCAGTCCTGGGCTTTTCCATAATGCCGTAAAAATCGGGGCCTAGTGTTGCCCTAGTGTAGTCTGAATCCCATTCCCCTTTTTGCCTCTGCCATCGAAGCAGAGAACAATGTTGCATTTGCATCAAAAGCATCAAGGCTAATTGATTAAAGGTTGAAATCCCCATGCCTTAAGGGTAGAATCTGCCTCTCTGTACAGGTTACTCCCATGCACCTTTTTGTTCATTTCTAACCTCTAGTCTTTAGAGAGCCACAATGTTTATCCCATGCTCTTTTGACTTGTTTACTGTTTCCATCCTCACTACCTATTCCAGAAGGGCATTCCAGACATTTACCCTCTCCATGAAGAAACATTTCCTGATGTCAGCTCTGAGTCACCTCCCTGGATTTTCATTTCATTTCATGACCCCTACTTCTAGTTTCCTTTCCAACAGAAAACGTTTGTTGTTTGTGCATTATTAAAACCTTTCAGGTATCTGAAGGTCTGCATCATATCTCCTTTGCACCTCCTCTCTTCCAGGGTATACATATTTAGATCCTTCAGCCTCTCCTCAGTCTTCTAATACAGACCCCACACCATTTTGGTTGCCTTTCTTTGGACTGTCTCCAACCTGACCTTATCCTTTTTGAGGCTGGTTGTTTCTGCCTGCTGTCTGTTAAATTTATGTAATTTAAATACTAAGGGCCAGATTCATTAAGGATTGTCTCCCATTTTGTGTCAGTGAGAAAAACCCTTATGAATCACGTACTAAGAGGAATTAATGGGATATCCCTTGAAGTCAACCTGCATGCTGGACTTCTTTTTTGATTAATTTTGATCCATTTTTGAAGAATTTCCTGTGTCCCTCTTGTTGCAGTGGATTAGGGCATCCCTGTGCTCAAAGCTGGATCATGGAGCAGGGAAGACGTGAAAGTGTGCACGTCTTCCCTGCTCCATGAAAAAAAAAACATGTGATAAAGGTGAACCGGTAGATGTAGTGTATTTGGATTTTCAGAAGGCGTTTGACAAAGTCCCTCATGAGAGGCTTCTACGAAAACTAAAAAGTCATGGGATAGGAGGCGATGTCCTTTCGTGGATTACAAACTGGTTAAAAGACAGGAAACAGAGAGTAGGATTAAATGGTCAATTTTCTCAGTGGAAAAGGGTAAACAGTGGAGTGCCTCAGGGATCTGTACTTGGACCGGTGATTTTCAATATATATATAAATGTTCTGGAAAGGAATACAACGAGTGAGGTTAACACATTTGCGGATGATACAAAATTATTCAGAGTAGTTAAATCACAAGCAGACTGTGATACATTACAGGAGGACCTTGCAAGACTGGAAGATTGGGCATCCAAATGGCAGATGAAATTTAATGTGGGCAAGTGCAAGGTGTTGCATATAGGGAAAAATAACCCTTGCTGTAGTTACACAATGTTAGGTTCCATATTAGGGGCTACCACCCAGGAAAAAGATCTAGGCATCATAATGAACAATACTTTAAAATCGTCGGCTCAGTGTGCTGCAGCAGTCAAAAAAGCAAATAGAATGTTAGGAATTATTAGGAAGGGAATGGTTAATAGAACGTAAAATGTCATAATGTCTCTGTATCGCTCCATGGTGAGACCGCACCTTGAATACTGTGTACAATTCTGGTCGCCGCATCTCAAAAAAGATATAGTTGCGATGGAGAAGGTACAGAGAAGGGCAACCAAAATGATAAAGGGGATGGAACAGCTCCTCTATGAGGAAAGGCTGAAGAGGTTAGGGCTGTTCAGCTTGGAGAAGAGATGGCTGAGGGGGGATATGATAGAGGTCTTTAAGATCATGAGAGGTCTTGAACGAGTAGATGTGACTCGGTTATTTACACTTTCGAATAATAGAAGGACTAGGGGGCATTCCATGAAGTTAGCAAGTAACACATTTAAGACTAATCGGAGAAAATTCTTTTTCACTCAACGCACAATAAAGCTCTGGAATTTGTTGCCAGAGGAGGTGGTTAGTGCAGTTACTGTAGCTGGGTTCAAAAAAGGTTTGGATAAGTTCTTGGAGGAGAAGTCCATTAATGGCTATTAATCAATTATACTTAGGGAATAGCCACTGCTATTAACTGCATCAGTAGCATGGGTTCTTCTTAGAGTTTGGGTAATTGCCAGGTTCTTGTGGCCTGGTTTTGGCCTCTTGGAAACAGGATGCTTGGCTTGATGGACTCTTGGTCTGACCCAGCATGGCAATTTCTTATGTTCTTATGTTCTCTCCTTCACAGAATGGACCTGACAGTGAATCCTGTTGGTCTATGGCCGCCGCCATTTTTCGGCGCCGGCCGAAGACAACAAGATTCAGTAGCAGGAGCCCGTTCCGGACCGCTGCCGTTCCGGACCCCCAGGTAATTTAAGTCATTTGGGGGGGGGGTTCGGGAGGGTGGGGGATTGAAGGAGGTAGGATTTGGCAAGGAAATGTTTAAGTTATTGGGGGGGGGGTTCGGGAGGGTGGGGGATTTAATTTAAAGGGTCGGGGGTGGGTTTTAGCGGGTTTTAGTGTGCCGGCTCACGATTCTAACGATTTATAACGATAAATCGTTAGAATCTCTATTGTATTGTGTTCTATAACGGTTTAAGACGATATTAATCGTCCTAAAACGATTCACATCCCTACTGAGTATCACTGTCACATACTGATACTCCTGCCCAGCCACTCTCCACCAAAAATGTAGAGGGAAGCAAGTCCTGAGCTCCTCAGCCCTACCTGGCAAAGTTCAACACCTTCCCACAAAGATTAAGTCCCCATGGCAAACTCCCCAGCATAGATACCCCAACCCCCCGGTATGGAGAACACAAGCACAGTAAGCTCTTCCCCATAGCCCCTGCCCACACTTCCCCAATCACAATTCCAAATACCCCCCCACTGGCGGAATCCAAGCCTCGTTTCCACCCGGAAACTCCTGCTTGCCCCCACACTGCCTCTGGGTTTTTCATTCCTGCCCCGTCACTGGCTGTTTGTCTGTCTGTGTCTCTTTCTCTCTCTCTCTGCTTCAGTCTAGTAAGATTCTTTCATCTAGTGAACATTTGATATTTTTAGCCTCAGAATACTAACATTTTGAAGTGCTGAACACAATCACATACCTGTGTGAAAGCAGTCCAAGTGAATATGTACAAAGAGTGATCAGCAAGATGAAAGGGAGAACCAATCCATTTCTGAGGGTCTGTTTATAACAGTGCGGGTAGGAGGTTCAATCTGCTGGTTACGCAGTCTCCCTCTCTTTTCAGCTCACTGCTGGGCTCCTGTAAGACCCTTTGCACAATAGGCACCTCCAGACGCACACCCGGCTAAGTCAGTCACGCGCCGCCCATGTCTCACTGGATTTCGGATTGTCCTACGTCCAAGAGCTGTATGCTTCTCCTTCACATCCAGTTTTTATGAACAAGCTCATTGCAAACTAGGGGGCAGATTTTAAAAGGTACGTGCACAGCCTATACTTGTGCGCGCTACCCGGTGCGCGCAAATGTTCGCCGGATTTTATAACAGGCGAGCGCAGTCATGCGCATGTTAGAAAATCTGGGGACGGCGCGAGCAAGGGGGTGCGCACAGTTGTGCACCTTGCGCGCGCCAAGCCGCGCTGCCTTCCTCCTTTCCCTCCCAGGCCGCTCCGAAATAACTTCCCTACCCCCCCCCCAACCCCAGCTTCCCTACCCCTAACTCTCCCGCCCCCCCCCAACCCTAAGCTAAACCCCCCTAAAAGAGTTGTCTTACCTAGTTACGCCTGCCTTGGGCAGGCACAAGCTGCAGGAGCTGGCCAATGGCTGGCCCGCGATCCCGGGCACAGCGGCAAATGGCCACTGTGCCCGGAGGCTCCGTCCCCGCCCCTGCCCACCCCCGACCACGTCCCTTTTTTCAAGCCCCCGGGACTTACACACGTCCCGGGGGGCTTTACGCGCACCGCCGGGCTTTGAAAATCTGCCTTTAAGGATGTGCTTTCATTCGAAATGATGCAAGCGATGTCGACGGCCCCCGGGATTCCCTGTGGGTCCGGGTTTTAAAGAGGACCGGGTGAGACAGCTGTGCCCTGGTCCTTTCAGGTAGTCTGAGGGAGTTTTCCCCACATACTCCCTCGCCTGCGGTTTTAAAAAGAAATGCCAGGAAATTAAAAACCCCACTAAACTGTGTTTATTTGTAATTATTTTTGATGTGCACTGTTTGCTGAAATACAAAAAAAAAAAGAATAAAAACAAACCGCTCTCAACAAAATGAAATTTGGGCAACATTTTCCCCCCCCAGTGAAACATGACAACATTATATTCTTTGCCTTCCGCGCTGGAGAATGCCGTCAGGCTCGCTTCCCAGGCATTTTCTTTTGCAACGTTTTTGCGTCCTTTTTATTTTTTTCTTTTCCTTTTGATTTGTTTTAGGGAGCAGTACATCCCATTTAGTGCAAACTATTTCAGTTTCATGTGCACTAATCAAAACAAGCAAAAGGCCGTGCAGCCCATTCCCTAGCCAGATGCCTCTCTACAAACAAAAAAAAAAAGTGGGAACTTTTGACTTGTGGTACAAAGGGATTTTGTGTGGACTGGGGGGGGGGGGTGAGGGGGGTGAAGCAGTCATCAACATTTGCTCTTGCCCCCCCCTCCCCCGCTGCCACTCTTTTACAAACATTTTCTTTTTATTTCTATCCCACACCAACCAGGGATAACCCTAGCACTCTTTCCTTTATTCTTAAGCCTTACCCCCTACACTATCCCCTTTCCCCTTCCAGAAATGAAAAAAAACAAACTTTGAAGCATTTCTTTTGCCTGCACATCCCAGCTACCTCTCATTCCATTGTCTTACCTTTTGGCTTTTGTATGCAAAGCAATTTCATAACAAATCGGATTTTCTTAGCACCGAAGTGGTTAAATCACAATAGACTATTACAAGACAATTCCAGTTTTCTAGTGCTTTTCTGCCCTCTAGTGGTTGATATGGGCTGTTACATTTTGTCATCCAAGCTTACCTCCAGTTAAATACTTTTTCCTTTCACAGAACTGCAGCTCAAAGTATTTTATAAAACGACTGGACAGATCATTGAGTGAAGTCTTAGCATGCCCGAAAGCTTCCAAGATGCAATTTACCTATAAAATAAAATACAAAGGTCATATTTTCTGCAGCAAAAGCAGACATCTGTCAACAGATTTTACTCAGTGAAGGTACTGCTTTTATATTTAACTGACACCTCAAGTTCACTTTAATACTCTGGGTCTTTAAATACTAGTGGCGTGCATTCATTTGCTATAAAATAGGAAATAAAGACAATATTGGACTGATTCCGAAGACGTATTGGTCATGAGAAGAAATATTTGAACTTCTTTGGAAAAGGTTCACAGACAATTCAATAAGCCTGGGAAAATTTCACAAGATTCACTGAATTGGTTTGACCAACCTCTTAAAAAAAAAAAAAGCACACATCTTCCAAAATGAGGCTTTCTCCTTTCTCACCCAGTGCTTCTGCTCTATTCCTCCTCCACCTATTCCTCTACTAAATGCAGGCCTATTAACCCCTCTTTCAAATGTCACCAACACTGTCCCAGGGAGCACTGGATGGCCGGCGCCATCTTTAAAAATGGTGCGGGCCATCCAGTGCTCCTACCATGTGACAGGGGCTGGCCAATGGCACGGATACCCTGTCACATGGTAAGGGCAAAGGCCATCGGCGCCATTTTTATTAGTGGCAGCCGACGGCCCGAAAGCGGGAGATCGCTTCCGGGACCCCCACTGGACCACCAGGTACCTGTAAAAAGTTTTTTTGGGGGGGATTAGTTTTAAAGGGATTAGTTTTAAAGGGTCGGGGTGGGTTTTTTGTTTATCGGCTTGGGCGCAGCCGATAAACAAAACCGCGATCAGGCCGGACGAAAAATAAAACACGATGTGAATCGGAACCGGAATCAGAACCAATTCCGGTTCACATCTCTACACATAAGTCCACTTTGAAAATAGATGCAACTTATGCAAATATTTGCCAGCTAACTTATATGCAGTTACAAAATTGCCTCCAAAATTATAAATTCAATAAATTCAAAAGTGATCATTTTACTATATTATTAGTATAGGCAAAATTATCTTTATGGTATGGTATGTTACTTGATTCCTGCCACCTTGAGGGCTACATATCTAAAAATTATATACTCAGATATATTACACTCATCTTATACTTTAATTCAACTTATATTTGAATATATTAATCTCACATCTAAGATTGTGAGTTCCCAAGCTTCTCTGTGTCACATCTACTTTAAAGTGCATTTAACCAACTCGCCAAAACACGAGTCTACCCTGACACAACTGCTTCCTTTTTCTCTGTAGGTAAGCGGCAATCCTTTTTCGAAAAAGGAACGAACCCAAATGCATGCATCACTGAACATTTTTTTTTACAAGCATTTTAAAACATTTTACATTGCTTTCCATGTACAATAAAGCTTTTCAAATTCAAAATAATGAATTAACCTTAACATTGTCTTCAGAAGAATTAATGTAACACAGCATTTCTCCCTCTGCCTTCCACATACTTTATATGTCCAATTCTCTCTCCCTAAGTCTTCCTTGTAATGCATTGTCCCTCCTCTTTTATTAAAGAATTGTATTATTATTATTATTATCCTGTGTATCACAGACACACAATGAGGATTGCGCTGTACTCGTGCAATTCCCATACCTTAGAACCAAAGCAGATGAAGCTTTTGGTACACAATGCCAGGACTTGGTGAAAAAAAACAAACAAACAATCCTTCCCTTCAAGATTAACCTCGGTTGCACTCTATGACATCATCAACCATGAAGCAGTTTTTCTCACAGTCATGCTTACTTTATTTTCTTTGGTTTAGAGTTCTTTGTTTGTTTGTCTCAAGTCCACTAGATTTTCTCATGTGAAAAGAAATGATCCCACAATTACATAATTGCAGTTTGTGCATAGAGAAAAAAAAAAAAAGAATAGTTGAATCAGTACAAGTTAAAATGTGTGAGCAGTAGAGTGTCAAGCTTTCAACATTAGGTAAGAGGTACTAATTCAATCATTCTCTTGAAAGCATTCCCATGTGCCCGATACACACGTGCACTTTTCTGTATAATTAGAATTTTTGTAGGAAAGAACTAATAGATGACATTAACTGTCGGAGGTAAGAAAGAGGATTATTTGTTCCAACCGGTGCTTCAGTCTTGACAGCTGATGTATTTTACAGATATCTGTATTTTAAAGATATATTAAATGCCAAAGATACAAGATGAAAGAGCATGGAGATATTGCATTTTTGAATAAAGCTGTCTAAAGAGCTGCATTAAGGGTCTGCTTGTGTATTTTTTTTTAAATGTGGTTTTCATGATTTTTTGTTTTTTGTTTGTTTATGGTTTATTTCATTTAGTTTATTTGAAACAAAATAAACAATACAAACAGGACCCCCCCCCCTCCTCCACCTGAAAAAAGTGCCTCAAACATTTAAAAATTCAAGCTATCCCCCCTTCCCCTATCCCATCATTGCTCTTTAAAGTCCAAATGAGGCAGGAACAATCCGTAATACTCCCACCCTATCAGGTTGTATTTCAAAATGGCATCTCAGGGCCAGCCAGCACCATCTTGAAATACAACCCTTCAGGTCAGGAGCAACTGAAGATTGCCCCTCCACTATTTAGACTTTAAAGACCAAGAAGGACCAAAATGGCATCCAGTGGATGTGAGCAGGCAGGGGGAGAGGGCTAGGCCTTGAATGTTTTACATTTTGTGGTGAGGCAAGAAGCGGTATGGGGGGGATGGACCTAGGTTGGGGCTAGTAGCAGCTTAGTGACAATAATGAAACAAAGCAAATTAAATTTCATTCATTTGTGTTTCATTTTTCACATTAAATGAAATAGAGGACATTTTGTTAAAATGTCTTGTGTCATTTCAAAAGAAAGCACATCCCTAGCATGCTTATTTTTCCTTGTAATGCTTCAGATTCCCAGCAGATGGCGCCCGTGATGTATATAGTCTAGTAGCCAGAACTGCACTATCGCTTTGCACTTCTAGAAAGAAGCAGTCCTACTATAAAGCACTGAAAGACACGATCACCTTCTCAGTCTTTATTTTATTTATTTTATTTATTATCTCCTACATTCCCACCCATCCACAAAAAACAACCTTCCAGTTTTCAAACCACTATTTCATCCCCCACCATCTCTAATAATGGCAAATACTTCTAACTCCATGATTCTTAAACAGTTTTTCTAGTTAGAGCTGTATTAGAAATAATTTTGCACAAAAGCAAGACATATGAACACCGGGGTGAACACATCTTGCCAATTGCTTGCAAAAATATCACGATAGCCTTCTTCTTTTGCCATACATTTACAGAAATATAATAAGAAGAATAAAGAGATTTCACATTATATTTCTTGGACATTTCACTTTACATATTGGCCCTGCTGAAAACTGTACGCACTCAGTCTGTGAGTAAAAGTATATGCAGGGGTCACAGTGCCCAGGGCCAGGTCTTGGAGAAAGGGGCAAGCAGGGCAGCTTCCATGGCCATCAGGCCCGAGGAGGCATCTTCAGCAAGGCTGCTTTTATTTATTTATTTAAAATTCTTATATACCGCACAATGGGTAGGGGACTATCCGTCTAGGCGGTTTACATATTTGCACATACACAAGTAGTATTAACACATTAACAAACAAGTCATAAAATCATATACAAACACATTAAAATTCATAAAATAGATAATTAAATTACCAATCATAATGTAGTGTAGTAAACTTAATATAAATTGTATGCATGAGTGAAGAGATGAGTTTTTAACAATTTCGCTATGTATATTTCAGGGGGGTCAATTCCATGACTGCACAAGATTCTGCTTTGATGAATTTACTGGCCTGATCCAACTACTTTCTGGCATCTCCACAGGAAACAGGAGAAGGGAAAAGGTGATCCTTGAGCAAAACAGAGCAGAGCAAGGAGCAAAGAAAAGCCATTCTGCTCTGTATTTAGCCTGGGTTTTGCATGTGACTGTGCTAAGGTATTCTGCTAGCTGACAGTTTCTGTGTAGGTATCTGGAGTAGATCGGCTTGTTCAGTTTTCCCGTTAGAAGGTATATTGGCATTCTAATTCCCATTTGAATATTTTACACTGTTGCCTGTTTATTTAGGGTTACTGTTTGAGCACTGGAAGTAATGGTGTTTTGCCGTGGCAGCTTTGCTATATTGGCTCTGCGTGACCATTTTGCAGGAGTTGGTTTTACTTCGCAAAGTGACTGGTAGCGGAAAGTTAGTGTCACTGTTACCTCAGTGACAACGTATAATCTGGATATCTTTCCAGTGGTGAGTAGTATTGGGAAAAATCTCCGTTCAGACCAGCCAGACATTTCAGAGATTACCTTCAACCAATGCAGTATGGATTTCTTTTAATTTATAAATTAAAATATTTCTTAATTTTTTTTCCAGTCTACACCCCAAAATCACACATGTCATATTAATCCGACACTGTGACACGATTTCTGAAACATTTGCATTATGTAAACATGTATTTAGATTTAGCTCATGCCTTTTCATTGGTTGCATTCAAGCGCAGTTGGTATTTCCCTTCCCCAGAAGGTCTGTAATCTAATAAGGGAGATTTACTAAGCCGCAATAGTTTATCCCAGGAGGGCCAGATATCGCAAGTGAGGGGGGGGGGGGGGGTTGGAGGGGAGGCTTCCCTGTGATATTTGGAGAAAATGGAGCAATATCGCGGTGTGATTTCTTAACCTGGGACAAACAGGTGACAAAAAATTGTGCTGTGGTACGGGGCGCTCCCACACAATGGCAGCCCACCTCGGGGACAGGGTGACAGCATTGGGGGGGGGGGTGTAGAGGATAGTGAGGAGATAGTATTTTTATTTTTTTTTTAAATATTTGCCAGAAGGGAGGGGAAGAGGGCAGGAGGGCTGGTGCTAGTATAGGCTTTTTATAAAAATGTTAGAGGTGTTTGTAATATTTATGGTAGTGGGGTGGGAATTGGGCTGGGAGGCCCACAGTATTTAATGGAAAGAAAAAGGAACATCCAGACACCACACAAAGGTATCAAGATCATGGAGAAAGGTCAAGAAGCTCTGTGTCTTGTTTCGGTTTTTTCCTTTGGGTTATTTTTCATTTATGGATTAAGTGAAGGAAAGTTTTCAATCCACTCTTCCTTTGCTTTTCGATTTGGTTGACCGGGTCTTGGACTATTGGACTATTCTGAGCCCCTCCCTCCAGAGAAGAATGAAAAGAAGATTGGGCATTCTTCAATGTCTAGAAGGAGAAAAAGAATGAGGAGCAGAGAAGATTGGTACCCCATTGCTGTAGATATAATTCAGATACAAGTCAGCGGAATTTCCAGCAAAAGAGGTTTCTAAAATAGTAAATTAATTGTTACAGAGGGGAAAATTAGGTGATGAGACAGGGAAGCCAGATAGTATATCATTTATAACATTTTTTGATGAAAAAATTAGACAGCTGTTGGGGAATTGATCTGTAGTGGAGGAAAATAGGGTAACGAGCAAGTGGAGTATATGGCAGAAGAAAGTCAGTTGGATTCATTCAGATTGATGAATGGAGTACAGCTACAGAAGGTATTATCAGAAATGCAGTTTTCAGGGAATTCTTGGGATCTTTACTTCTTCTATTTGATTAAGCACCTAAGTGACAGTAACATGAGATGGATAACAGATATAGTGAATGTGTGTGTCGATAAACTGGAAAGTTTCCAAAAGAGCTGAAGACCTCAATAATAAGGCCTACTTTGAAGAAGCCACAATGTATGTGAAAATTATAAGCCAATTTCAAACTTGCCTTTTTAAAAAAGGCTGTTTTAAATCAACTAACATCTTTTTTTGAGGAACAGGTAGTTTCTCTGATATGCAGTCTTGGTTTAGACCAGGATGTAACACAGAAGGGGTTTCTACTTCTTGATTGATGATCTTTTGTGCTTAGTCATTTTTTTTTTTTTTGTTCTTTAAGATTAGTTGAGTGCTTTTGACTTCGTTGACCACCAGTTATAGTTACATAGACATAGATTCGTGGGATTGAGTGAGCCAGTGCTCAACTGGTTTGCCTCTCATAACAGGGCATTCACAGGTAGTGCAGGTGGGGCAAGAGTACTCCCCCATCTGAACCATTTTAACAACGGATGTATCACAGGGGTGATGTATTTCCCCACTGCTTTTCAATGTTTATTTACATTCATTGGCCAAGTTATTTGCTGGGTTGGGAGTGTCTGTCTATATTTATGCCAACGATATTCAGTTTTGGATTCCCATTGCTGGTACTGTGGAAGAGGCAACTGAGTTTTTGAAGGTATGTTTAGTGAAGATACCACAATGGATGATAACTAGTAAATTAGTGTTGAATAAGAACAAAGATACTGGGAATAGGAAAATTGTTTACTGAGCAGAGGGACGGGCAATATTAGATAGAATTTGATGGCTCTTCTCTGACAGTTTCTAAGAAAGTAAGGGGCTTGGGGTTTTGATTTTGAAACCAGTTTTTCCAGTAGAAATTATTTGGTTCTCAGGTTTTATTTTTGTTTAGCCCAACTTAACTTGGGCCCACATTTACTAATAGCTGAACTTTTTTCCTATATATGCTAATTTTATTAATTATAAATCTGAAAATTAGACTTGTTTCAGTTCTCCCTTTTAGAAGGGGATTTGGGTCAGGCTAAAGCTTCCTTCCCCTCCCCAAAGTCTCCTTTCCTCTCTTACCATATATAATTTAGGAAGAGAAAAACCTGTAGTCAGAAATAATTATTATATCATTTTTTTTATTAGTAAATATGAAAAATATAACAAGTTAGTTATAATCATTTATTTCATAAGTATAACTTGCATAATTTGTATAATCATAATCTTGTACTCAGCTATAATTGAAAAGGCAGAAAACCAATATTCCAAAATCAGTTCTCTTATTCATTTAGCCCAGAGAGAAGATTAAGGAGTGCCACGTTTTAACGTAGTCACATGCCTCAGCAAATATGCTAGCCTTCTCCAAAATGCTCAGGTTTTTACACCTCCTTATATACCTGATTTTGTACAATATCATTGTGAATAATAAATTCTTGCTTCATGACACCAGGCCACATATTGAACTTTGCCTCTCTCATGACTCCCATCCTTTGCATACCTCTTGGTCATCTTATCCACTGTATGCACAATTTCCCCTGTTCCATTATGCAGTGATACAAAGGTTCACAGTGAACTATAGATACCGTTATATGTTTGCGTGCAATGATTTTACTACCCCATTCTCTTGTATCAAACACCCCAGCATCTGCTTCCCCTTACAGAATTCTCACTTCTGTCAAAAACAAATCATCCGTCTAGGTCTGCACCGGTCCTCTGCATTGGCTTTAAGACCCTGCTTTCACAATGCCACTTGGGGGGGGGGGGGGGGGGACGACGACAATGAGTATACCCTAACACTTCTGTTTTCCTTAGCTAACCCCAAGTTTCCTTTTGCAATCCCTGTCCCAAAATACTGTCTGTAAAGGCAGGCAGTACAGTGAGACCAGGAGCAAGGTAAAAAGTTTACTCTGTCCATGGGTCAAGCTCTCAAGAGATGCCTGGAATATTCCATTAAATATACATTTTTATTTATTTGATTTATATACCACTATTCTGTTTGACAATGATAATGGTTTACAAATATAAACAATTAAAAGCCATCTAAACATTATTATAGTAATTAAAATAATAAATAAAAAAACAGCATAAAGTGAGAAATATGGGACAATACAGTTGCATAGTAATAAAATATATCAAAAGTAAAACATATAAAAATAATAAAACATAAAATATAATAAAATGAAATAAAATAAGCAACCAATTTACTTAAAAAATGTTTGCTCTTGCCAGAATGTTATATAACCATTGCACGCTCATATGTTTGCTTGAATAGCCATGATTTAAGGTCTTTTTTAAAAGCTACAAATTCTCTTTGTAATTTTAATTCCATTGTCAGAGAGTTCCATAGTTTGAGGACTTGCTACAGAAAATACTCTTTCCCTAACCTCACTCAGATGTGCTGATCTAATTGGTGAAACATTCAATAAACATTTGTTTGCCAATATCAAATTTCATTGAGGAATCTAAAGATGAAGGGAAGCATTTAACCATTCAGTATTGTACTTATTAATAGATTTATGTTGTAAACATAAAAATTTAAACTGAATCCAGAATTTCACAGGTAACCAATGTAAGGTAATTAACGTTGGTGTGATATGGTCACATTTACTGCCTCCCATCAGTATCCTAGCAGTGGCATTTTGTAATAGCTGTAAATGCCTAATAGAATTTATAGGAAACTCAAGGAGCAAAGCATTACAGTAATCCAAGTCAGACAAAAATAATAGTTTGAAGAAGAGTATGAAAGTCATCAGACCGGAGTAAAGGCTTTAGGCGTTTAAGAATGTGAATCTTATTGTAGCCCTCTCTGATTCTAGTACCAATCGGCCTGATTTTAAAGGAGCCATGTGCATATAAAATGGGCTTTACACACGTGGCTGGGCCTTGCATGTGCCACGCACATTTTAGAACAAGCCCAGCCCTGCACGTAACCCCTGTTACGCACCAAAATGTCAGGCCATGCAAAAGGGGCAGGCAAGGGGTGTGGTCTGGGTGGGGAGGGGCAGGGGTGAGTTGGGACAGGACCATTAGCCGCTGTCCCGGGGAAGCCCACGCTGGCAGCCGACCAGGGGAGCAGTAATTATTAAAATAAAAAAATTAGGGATAGGTAGGGTTAGGTTAGGGGTCAGGGAGGAGAGAGGAAGAGATAGGAAGGGTAGGGTTAGGGATAGGAAAGTTCCCTTCCAATCCACTCCTTAATTGGAAGGGAGAAAACTGGGGAGACCCAATTGTCTCATCGCAAGTAATTTGCTAAAATCACCCTCTTGCACGCACGAGATGCAGGCCGCCCACACATGTGTGCATGGATTTTAAAATCCATTGCATATGTATGCACGACCATCAGATTTTATAGCCTGCACATGCCTGCGTGCACAAGTTATAAATTCTGTGCATCCATGTGCATGCAAGGGAACCATGTGCACATGGATGCGCCCACGCGGGTCTTAAAATTAACCCCAATGTGTTTCTTCATATTAAATTCCCCATCAATAATTACTCCTAGGACACGAGTTTGAGCAGTCAGTTCAATATTCATGTTATCAGTTACTAAAGATATACTGAGGGGTAGTTTCAGCAGTATAATTTCAGATTTTTGAGTATTAAGAACTAGTTTCATTGGCGTTAGAAACTGCTGTTATCATGGAAAGATAAAGTAACAAGCATCAAAGCTTTTTCAGTGGAGTCCTTAATAGGTACTAAAAGCTAGGGGTGTACATACAATTTTTTTTGTCCCCATTTCGTTTTCAGGTGTGAGGAGGAACATTTTGGTCCACTCCCCGGATCAGAAAACTTTTATCGTGCTATTTCATGAAAAAAAATAAACAAACAAAACAAAAACCACACCCAACCCTTCATATTTAATTAATTGCAATCCCGACCCCCCCAAAAAAACTTGCCTAAAGTCCCTGATGGTCCAGTGGGGTCCCGGGAGCGATCTCCCACTCTTGGGCCGTCGGCTGCCAGTAAACAAAATGACGCCATGGCCCTTTGCCCTTTTCATGTGACAGGGGCTATCAGTGCCATTGGCCGGCTCTGTCACATGGTAGGAGCAATGGATAGCCGGTGCCATCTTAAAAAATGGCGTGGTCCATCCATTGCTTCTATCATGTGACAGGGCCAGCCAATGGCACTGATAGCCCCAGTCACATAGTAAGGGCAAAGGGCCATCGGCGCCATTTTGATTAGTGGCAGTTGGGCCCAAGAGGAGGATGTTCCGAGGACCCTCGCTGGACCACCAGGGACTTTAGACAAGTTTTAGGGGGGGGTCAGGAAGGTAGGAGATTGTAATTAATTAAATCTGAAGGATTGGGGTGGGTTTGGTTTTTTTATGTGCCCTTTCTCCCCCCCCCCCCTCAAAATGATAAACCTCATGAAATTTCGTGGGGTTTTCCTATCATTTTCGGGGACCCCCGAACCACGACAAAATATGAAATGTCTATATTTCCTATTTCATCGCAAATGAATGCACATCCCTACTAAAAACTGTACATCATCTGCATACATGTAGTAATTGATGCCCAGCCCAGCTAGCAGTCTACACAGAGGCAACATGTAAACATTAAAAAGAGTTGCTGATAAGGCTGATCCTTGCAGAATGCCTGAATCTATATTAACTATGTTTGAAGTGGAAACACCAATTCTAGCTTGAAAATTAAATTAGAAGTAAACCACTTTAGAGTTTTACCAAAAAGACCAATTTCAGGTAATCTATGGACCAGGATGACATGATCAACAGTGTCAAATGCCGCAGATAAATCTAACAAGATCAGTAAATAGGATTGTCCAAAGTCAATACCCCTTAGGACCCTGTCCATCAAAGCTAGAAGCAAGGTTTCTGTGCTAAACTTTTTTCTGAAACCAAATTATGCTGGGAAGAGAATATGATTCTCTTTAAGATAATCATATAATTGTCACTGTACTACTTTCTCAATAATTTTTGCTAATAGTGGCAAATTAGAAATAGGTCTATAGTTACTAAATGCCTTTGGATCACCATTTTTATTCTTTAATGTTGGTCTAATAGAACTGCAAGTAATTCTCCTTCAGCAAGTGAACCTTGCATGGAGTAACTATATTAAGGAGTAACTATATTAAGGTGTGCATTTTTATTCTAAAACAAATTGTCAATTGAACCCTTTTTTTATTTTATAATGTTGCATATAGTGGCATCCTCTATTTTTATGAGTTCATTGGATTATTGCAATACATTATTATTGGGAGCTGCTAAAGCAATACTTCAGAAGTAGCAAGCGCTACAGAATAGTGCAGCAAGATTGTTTTATGGAAAGACTCGTTATTAGCGTGTTAAGCCATTGTTGATTGTATTACTCTGGCTGCTGGTAGCTGAACATGTACAATTTAAATGTATTTGGGGTAAGGGTCTAGAATGTTTGCATAAGAAGATAAAATAATATGTGCCAGGGTGAACATTTCAGTCTTCCCAGAGTCATCAATTACAAATTGTGAATGTGATAAAAAGTCAGTGAATTGAAAAATAACTTTTACTGTAATGGCACCAGAGCTTTGGCAAAAGTTGCTAGTTTCCATAAGAGCAGAGAAACTGATGAATGTTTTTTTTATTCCCAGATCTTGACAATCCATTTGAAAATTGATTATATTTTTTAAATAAGTTTTAGTGTGTAACCATGGACAGAAACCTTAAACTGGTGTGTAGGCAAACATGTGCACGTGTTAGTTGGCCCGTGCAAAGGGATGCAGCTATTTTGTAACATACATTTGTATATGTGAGCATGTTATAAAATAGCCTGACTGCGGGCACATGTGTGCTCAATCTTAACTGGACACACACCTGTATGTGCAAATTCTGCTTCTACCATGCACGTGGAGAGATATTAAAAGGCACCTGACCTAACACCATTGCCAGTTTTCCCAGTTTGTTCCCTGTTCACCCAGTTAAGGGATAGGACTTTCAAAACCCCCTAGTTTAACAGCCTTCCTTCCCACCTGTTAGCCCCCAACTTTAAAACCCTGTTGATTTGCCTAGTTTTTTTTTTTGTTTTCTGACTTACACATTATCCATAGCAGAAGTAAAGTTGTGCAGCTGGGGACCCCGACGTGTCCCAGTGCATTTTCATATTTATACGCAAATATCATGTTAAAATCCTGGACCGCCCACACCCCACGCAGACCACACCCATGCCCCACCTAGACCATGCCCATGGCCCACACCTTTTTTGAAAACTTTTCGTTTGTGCACGCAGCAATATCTAGGCACATATCCCTGAGGCTTTTAAAATCCACTTGGCATACACTGGCCTGACATATTCGCTCAATCCCTAATTTTGGCATGCAACAAGCTTTTAAAATTCACCTTTATGTTTCTAATTTGTCAGGGTGAGCTAATATAACCATTAAGACTGAATGTTGTGGGGTGGTTAGTTGGATGTTTTTTTATGTGTTATATGTAATATATATGTAAAGATAATTTTACATTGATTAGCATTTTAATGCTTTGTTGAACAGAGTTGATATTCAAAAGCCATTTAGAAGGATAACTGAAAGATTATCCATTAATGGCCACCCGGAGATATTCATTCCCTTCACTGGGGGCATTCCAGGGATGGGTGGGAGGTGTTTCCGGGTGGAGGAGAGTTAGCACATAAATTATGCGGCTCCGATATTCATAGTTAGCCACTTTAACCTAATATACCCTACTAGTTAGCCAGATATGTTTATACGACAAACTAGCCGAGCCATATAGTGGCTGAAAATGAACCCCATTATTTATGATGTATGTTTATTATTGGAAACTTACCCGGTGATTTTGGTGATTTGTGCAGTATAACATTTGTTCAAATAAGTAAATAAATAAATCTATTGGATATTCGGAGAAGGAGACAGAAGGAATACATCAGGTACAACAAGGATGAAAAGAAACCAGAGGAGTGTGAGACTTAATACTGGGACATCTGAACAAAGATATTTTGAAATGGGATTAAACTTGATCCACCATCCTAACATTATAGAAAATTCCCAAGGAGGAAGTTCTAAAGCTGCCCCCTAAACCCGGAGGGATTTTAGTTGGGAAGTAAATTCAAGTTAGAAACCGCAGAATCATAGTTTTGCAAGGAATATGTTTGTAGGGCAAAAATAAGTCAATTTTCTGTTCATTCTAAATGGAAGAAACTGAAAATAGCTTCCAACAAAAACCACCATAAATTTTGGGCGATTTTTGTATTCGTTGCATTAAGAAATAAAACATGCATCCTGTGGCTCAGCATCATGTCCTAGTCCCAGACTGTAAACAGAAGCAAGACAGACCAGTCGCCTTAGCCTTCTGGTTCCGACAGACCTTCTTCCGGTCTGCTTTGTGGGACTAGTCCCAGACTGGGCATTGTTACCTTGCCAGACCAGAAGCCATGGCTTATTTTCTGGGCTGGTTTGCCCCAAAGCCTAGCCATGGGCTGGGCCAGGAACCAGGTCTAGCCTTGGCCCGGGCTTGATGCTGAGATCTAGCTCCAGTTCCAAGGCTTAGCCATAGGCAAAGTTTAAAGGAATAGCCCGTGCCAAGACCTACCTAGTCTTGGGCAGAGCCCAGGCTTCAAAGGCCTAACCATGGGTTGGGCCTAGTGCTGAGGTCCAGCCATTGCCTAGACGTAATGCCGAGGCCTAACCTCATTCTGAGAACTAGCCTCAGGTGAGGTTTGGCAAGGAGACCTATCCCTGGTACCAAGCCCTAATCCTGGGCTGGGCCCAAGGCCAAGGCCTAGCCCCATTGTCAATGCCTAGCCCTGGGCTGGACCCAGAGCCAGGGCCTAACAAGGACCAGTAACACAGCCCAGCCCTGTGCTGGGCACAGTACTGGGGATTAAACGAGCCAGGATCAGCACTGGGACATAGCACTGGGTCAGGCCTGATACTGCAGTCTAGTCCCAGAGTCTGCAAGTAGCAGGCCTGGTTGGATCTTTTAGAAATGCTAGGGCCAGGGAACTCCCACCCCAGCCCTCTCTTATCCCCTTCCCAGAGATGGCAATGCCGTTCCTCTCACCAGATCCAAGACATTATAAATTGTGCTATCTGACTAAGGATGATGTTGAAGTGACCAGCATGGCCAGCGCTATTTTAAAGCATGGCCATACATTTCTATGGTTGTGCAATAAAATGGTGCCAGTGACAATGAAGGAAAATGCCAAAGTAATGTTGCTTTCGTACCATCACCAGGCAAACTGTGTCATTTTTAAAGTGCTATGAACAGGGCAGGAATGATTGAAAATCAGTCCTGCACATTTCATCACAGATCTAGGAAAGAGTAATAGGGGTTGAACTGGGAGCTCATGGGGATCTGCATTTCTGAAAGACCTGGTCCAGCCCGGTTTAGCCAGGCTAGGCCACTACACTAGGCTAGGCTCTGGTGCTGGACCAGGGTGCAGATCAGAGGTCTTGGTACTTGGGGCCCATCCCAGAGCTAGGCCTTGGTTCTGGGGCCCAGCCCAGGGATAGGCCTTGGTACCATGGTCTGACCCAGGGATAAGCCTCAGCATCAGGCCTAGCCTGGAGTTATGCCTAGACCTTGGCACTGGGCTGGCTTGGGTTAGGACTCAGCACCAGAGTACTTTTTTGGTCTAGTAAGTTCGGTGGGGAGGGGCATTAATTCTAAATATTATCCCTGGATGCAGAAAAGACTGGTTCTGGCACTGAAAGATCATGTTTAACCTGCTCAAATAAAAGGAGCAGAGATGGGGTAGAGAGGGTTGGGGGAGGTAAAGAATACACAGGGCTTTACTTTTGAACCTATTTACTTTCTACAAAAACGCTGTACCTACTCATCTGTGACTGGCCACATTTCAAAAGGAAACCCTGCATGAGGGTTTCTTTTTGAAAATGAGCTTCCTTCCACAGGGATATTGTATTAATGAGCTGCATGCTCTATTACCATTATGAAAGCTGTTCCCAGAGTGTCCCTTTCTTATTACTGAGGGCAGTTATCAAAGCTATTTACAAGTAGAAATAGCAATTTACCTGTGTAAACTAACCTGTTTATAAATTGTCCTCCCTTATTTTGGCTAGAACTCCATGCAGAGTTCACAATGATATAAAGGGTCTTTCCCTTTGGGCATATTGAAGTCAGGGTAGGAAAACAGTGCACATACATGACATTTTCAAAAGTGCATGGGCATTTTTCCCTTCTTGACTGCCCAGACAAAAGAGTAGGTGCAAGTTGTGTGGGAAATTCTAACTCTGAATTATTTTTCTTTGAAAATGTGGGTAATTTATGTATGTGAAAGCCATCCATACAATTATATGGGCTGTTTGAAAAATTGTACCTTATACTATAAGGTTTGAGCCTTGTTTGCATAAACCTTCGGTCAAGATTTCAACCTTTGGTTTGAAAGATTTTGCATTGTTAAAGGTTTCCTGCAAAGTTTATGCAAACCTATTGTCCTTATTTGCCCAGAGAGAAATGTATACCGTGCACGTCTTTCTCCTTGTTTTCACTTCCTTAAATACCATTTGTGCACAACAGAGAAATACAATGAACATTTCTTTTAGCAGAACCACATTTAAGAATAGTCGTACTACCAAAAATGTACTGACGCAGAATGGCGGCCTCTAAATTTTGACTTCAGTGGTTCAGAATTCCTTTTGGGATGTGAACTTTTCAATGAACAATCATCCTTTTCTTTCAACTACTTCATTTTGGTTTAGAGAAATGTAATTGGCATGCCCCTGCTGAGCTGGAAAGCATTTTCCGAACATACTTACATGTTTTATCTTTGCATTGAGCGAATGGGTGCTGGAGCTGAATCTGCTCGCCAGATGCTTCACGATGTGCTTGCTAGCTTCTGTCTTCCCAGAGCCACTTTCTCCCCTGGAAAATGAAGTTGGAAGAAGACGCGGACATATAACGAGGTGCTTATTGAGGATTCATTTTTAAAGGCTGCAATAAAGGGAAACCCCAGGGCTCAGGCTTTTTCCCTCATTCTGTGTCTATAAGAGAAAAGCTTAGTAAATCAAGCTTGTTGGCGCCTATGCAATAAAGTTTAACATGAATATTAAGGCTCATCTGCATCTGTATGGATATTAAGATGGTCCCCAATCACACTAATGTGTAAATACTAAAAAATGCATGTAACCAAAGGAGTGTTGTATTATGCAGTTGAAGTTCTAACAGGCCCCAGGAAATAACATGGAATGTAGCTTCCTTTTGCTTCTTACAATGAATTTGATAAAGGCAAATATTTAACACCTCCATGCGATCAGAGGTGTTACATTTTTTCACGTGCTCACAGTAGCAACAAAATCCCACATGCTGGCTGGCCCAAAATGAAAAAGCCAGTAAGCAAGAAGGATTTCCTTTTCCATGAAGTACAGTGAACATTATTTTTCTACCTTCCTAAATTCCGAGTACCATCCCCCACCCCTGCTCAGCAAGACATTCCCCATCCAAGAAGCTTCCCCCACTACAGAGACATATTCCCAATACCTCTCCCCCAAAGCATTCCTCCATCCCTTTCGATGTACAACTGCAACTGCCCGCCCATCTCAGAATAATTTTGAGTGCATTGAGACAGATAGAAAAGCAGACAATGCATTTAATAATCACATACTAATTTTACACAGATTAACAATTTGTCCAACAGGTGACTAAAGCTTGTAATGAAACTGTTTATCCAGGGTATAATTTGTGACCATGGCTAACTGGAAGCTAATCTTGAGAGAGATTGCTGCCTTAGCAGTCGAACTATTGAGCAATTTCATGAAACCAGAACTTGATATTTTGGTAGAATTAGGATGTGCACGATCTAAGTTTTCATATTTTTTCATTTTTCAATTTTTGGGTCATTTTTTTGGCCTGAATTTTATTTTGGGGAGGGGCGATTTTTTGTTCACTATTTTCCAAAATGAAAATGTTTGCTGTTTTCAGGGCCATTTTCCCCATTTGTTTTGGATTTAACAAAATGAATCTAAAATGGCCATTTTTGGTTCAGATTACCATTTAGTTTTAAACAAATGAATGCCCCTGGGTGATGTATTGTTTTTTGGTTTTCTTTCTCAACTAAAATCTGTTAAAATAGTTGAGGCAAGATCAATGCCAGGTGGATCACCACCTCTACCTGCATGCAGTCCTTCAGTAATTATGGCCATTGTTTCCACATTGTTTCCACATGCTTTGAGGTATGAACTAAAAGATATTTCTGTCTTAGTAACATCTCCTAGGCTTATTGGATTATTCATTTCAGTCAAAACAACAATATTTGGTGGAAGTGCAGATAGACAGTGATTGAAGTGGTGTTACTGTCTACGTGCCCTTCAATCTCCCATTCATTGCTATCTTGCATCCTGCATTTTTACCTGCAGACTGTAGTTCAAATTTTCAAAGCAAGACTTAGTCACATAAATTCACTTTGAAATCTCATGGGTGGTCCTGGTATGTGCTTACACATATGCACAGAAAGTTAACCTTGCTCCTCATCCTGTATGACTTTCTGCAAACACATTTACAGGCATCCTTTTGGAAAACAAAAACATGCATATAAACGCGTTCCCCACCCTGGCTGTGCCGCCTGGAGTCTTCGTGTGGCTAAAAGTATGTGCGAAATAGGGTTTCGCCCCAACTTTTTTAGGCATGACCCTCTAATTGATTTTCAAAGCACCATTTATGTGCAAAAAATGGGTTTTAAGTATGCAAGTCACTTTGACAATCAAGCCCTAAGTGGCTAGCTTTGGGAGTTGGTTTTGCACAAGCCATGACAAAACGAACATCACTGTCAGGCCGAGAATGTTAGATATGATTTCACTCTCTCAAGATGTGCTTGGAAATTCTTCACGATCAGGCAGCTGCTTGCAACTAAGGCAAATAGCACTCTCAGTATCGTTTCTGCCAAGTTTCCTTTGCCTCGGATCGTATGATCTTCCATCTGTCCGCACACAGTACTGAATAGTCACTTGATTCTGACACTTCTATTAGCAATGAGATAGTTTATCTGCATAGAGTTTCCCTGTTGGCGGAAGAAAGTCCCATGCGAGCTACAACGTTATAGCTTTTTACACTTTTCCTATTGGATAAGAGTTGGTATCTAACAGAGCGGGTGCTGCTCCACTTGATAGCTCTTTTTCTGAACTGTTTTCCTTCCTCTCGTACGCATCCTTCATCCCTTACTATTCTGGAAGGCAATCCATCCGCTGAACAAATGACCGTAGCAATGAAGCAATTAGTGCTGTACCCTCGGGTCATTCCATATCTCAATTATTTGTTTGGAAACTTGCGCCTGATCTGCTAGAGGATTTTCCTAGTTTTTTTGTCTAAGGCAAAAATACTTAGCAACAAGGGCCCCTTATTTGAGAAACCTCAGTACATCAACATACTGGTAAAGTAGGAAAGCAGATTAAATCAACTGGTGATTCCATTTCTACATGGATCACAGCCTTTCTAGCAAATACTGTTCATATAAACAAAAGCTGCAGTTTCTGTGCTGTTGATAAAAAGAACATGAAAAAAAGAAAACAAAACAAGTGACCAGGGGTATCTTGCTTGAGCTATAACATTTGAAACTCAGCTATCAAGTATTAATACAGATCATGCCCATTGCCCTGCCCATTCTGCATTCAAAACGTGTGGCAAAAATAATTATGCGTGCTGGCATGCACTGGGGCGCCCCCTGCTGTGGAACTTTATTTCTGCTATGGACGATGTATAAATTGTAAAACAAAAAATTCTGGGCAGATCAGCGGGGTTTTAAAGGTCAGGGGCTAAAAAGGGGAGAAGGGAGGCTATTAAACTAGGGGGGGTTTGGACGTCCTATTGCTTACCTGGGCGAACCGGGAAGGAACTTGGAAAACCGGTAATGTGTCGGCACGTGTGTGTGTTTTAAAAATGTCGCCCCCACTTAGGCATAGAAGCAGTATTTGCACTCGTAGGTGCGCGTCCCGCTAAATTGTGCGCACATGTGAGAATGGTCGGCTATTTTATAAGCATGCACGCATTTGCACGTGAATGTTTATAAATGGCCGCATCCCTGGGCGCAGGCTATTAGTTCCAAACGCACACACATGTGCCCCCCCACACGAAAGTTTAAAAAGTTACCGTCTTAATGCGTACATTTGTCAGTTTATTATCATGTAAAACAGGGTTTTAAATAGGCGAGCAAGTCGCAATTTTTCTTACCTAAAAATACATGTATGTATGTATGTGTTAAAACAGGTTGAAAAGTACGTGCCTTCAATGGATTGCAATATATTCAATGTGTAGGGAAACATATGTGTGTGTGTTGGGGGTAGACATAAGCCGCGTGCATCTGATATGCAGACGCTCCTATCATAGCAGCCTAGCAAGGGCAAAATGCGCCGGGCCTGCCATCATGGTAGCACGCTACCGCCATCCAGGCTGGAGGATTTACTACAATTTAAAGCCCAGGGGAAGGTGAAGGGTAAGTGTTGGGGTGGGTGATGAGGGGAGCCTGGAGAGAACAATATGTTAAGAAAAAATAATGGGAACCGGGAGCGGGGTGTGGGGGAGGGGGGGGGGATTGCCTGTCAATAACTCCCAGCCCTAATATATATATATTTTTTAAAACATTGAGATGGGGGGTTCACTGGGGAGGGGGCAGCGGGTTCGGCCCCACGGGACCTTTAGAGCTTGGATGAGTGGGAGGCAGGGGAACAAGTTTAGGCCTGTATGTGTTTTGTGGCTTTTTTTTTTTTTTTTTTTACAGGAGAGCAAATTAACCAGCTATAAGCTGCTAGCTGGATACTTTTGTCATGCCCCAGAATCATCATCTTTATTCATCCAACTAAATTAGAACTTAGCCGGAATAACTGCCTGAATATCACAAAACTTGCCATTTAGATTGGATAACTTCAAGTTGGTCCACCTAAATGGCTCTGAATATTGACCTCCGTATGACTAACATGGAACTCACTATAACATGTGAAAACATACAGCACTGAGTACAGACAGTGATGAATTGCACATTCACTGGCCGGATTAGAGATGCTCATTAGGGGGGCGAATTTTCAAAAGGAGATTTGCATGTAAACCAAGTATTTACGCACATAAGTACATGTACGGTCGTATTGGGGCGATTTTTACATTTCAATAGTATGCATGTACTCTGTGACGGATTTAGGATTTTGCTTGCCCCTAGGCATTGATTCTGCTGCTGCGCTCTGCCCATTATCCCCCAGTAAAGTCAGGCAACAGGAGAAGAGCGTAAGACACAGCCCTGGAGTTTGACTGTTTCAGGGCTAATGGGCAATATTCTGTGGCAAAAGAATGTGAAAACTCTGAGTAACATTGACAGATATTTCCATCTTTTATATTACATTACAAAACCTTGCTTGGTTCTATATAATTAATCTTTTCTTGAGCGAGGAAAAAAGAACATCTCAAGTATCAGTACAGGAGGAGATCTCCAAGATTGGGAGGAGGGTGAGAAGACGGGGATGGGGAGAGACAGGGAGGGAGAGTCAGAAATGGGAAGTACTTGATATAGGGGAAGATGGTGGGTGGTTCGGGAAGGAATCAAAAATCTGTGATTGGGATGATGGAGCAGGGGAGGGAGGGGAGAGAGCATGGTGGTGGGAGAATGTCAAGGGACAGTTTTCAGGACCTGGGAAGGAGGGGGGAGTAGGAAGGATCAGAGGCTTCCTGGATCTAGGAGACAGAACTCCAAAGACCAAAAGAGAGAGGATGTGGTGATGGGGGTGGCAGGTGGGGGGCAGTGGAAAAGAGTGAGGAGGAAGCAAGGGTCATTTACTGTTCTCTTGTCCTGCTCCCCCTCACTAGCATCTCACCCTAATCCTGGCATAGACACCCGCACACCCAACACCAATCCCTTCCCCTCTCTCTCATTCAAAATCACTGCCTCCCTCCACCCATTTCCCCTCTCTCATCTCTCTATCACAACACACACATCCTCCAGCTGATCCCCCTGCTTCCTCTCTCACTCTTTCCACTGCCCTCCACCCGCACCCCATCACCAACATCCTCCTCAAAAGGATTCCCTTTTGTTTTGTCTGCTCCAGGCTCACCACCCCCCCCCCCCCTTGTTCCTTGCAAGTCGCCTGGAGGGACCCGGATCAGGAGCAGAGAGCTGTTTCTCTGCTGAGTGGGATTCAGCACAGCCGTAAGGCAGGCACAGGCCTAGTGTGCCTATTAGGGGTGTGCATTCATTTTGAACTTATAGGTAAAACGCAACTTATTTTTGTTTTTTAACTTAAAAAAGTGATGAGGCGAAAACGATCGGATTTCCAACTTATTCAACATAGCTATGTTGAATACGTTGGAAATCGCTATTGTTGATCCTAAATAAAAAATTTAAACCCCTCACCCTCCTTAATATCCCCCCCCCAAGACTTACCAAAAACTCCCTGGTGGTCCGAGCGGAGAGTCAGGACGCCATTTCTGAAACTCCTTTGCGAGGAGCACGTGACGTCGCGTCACGTCGGAGTGACACGGACGTCACGTGATTCCCTTGCGGGTTCGCTCCGGGACCCTCGAGCCCAAAAGGACTTTTTGGCCAGCTTGGGGGGGCCTCCTGACCCCAAGCTGGCCAAAAGTTCCAGTTGTATTGGAATGCATCATAGAGCATTAACCCTAGCACAAAAATTCTGAGACACAAAAAGAAAAAAACAAACCTTCTCATTGATCTGTATCACCTATGGATCTCTACTTTCTAGTCATTCATTTTCAAGTACAAGCCGGTTCTTCCTTCCAAGACCTACTCCATAAGCGCGTTTCTGTACTTCTAATACTGTTGTATTTTAACTCCTTAACTCTGTTTAAACATGTTTTAAATCCCCTTGTCTAGAGCAGCACTTCAATATGGCACTTCCTACTTTCAGAACCGCCCCCAGCACGTGATTTGCATGTGCAAGTGGATGTGTAGAGATTTCTGCAAGCATTGTATGGTGCTGCACAGTTTAGATATGACATTGTGTTTCTGCCCCAAAAGTATGAGCGTATGATGAAGTAAATATGTATTTTTCCAATGTCAGACGATGCTTACTTTCGCTACTTATTTTATATGCGTATATGTGTATATTTTACAAAGATGTGTATCGTACCGGCAATTGTTTCCGGTTTGGTTTTCGCTTCCCGCGGTTCTGACCCGTTTTTTTTGGGGGGGGGGGGGGGGTTCGGCTGTCCCGATCTGAAAAAAAAAACCCACCCCGATCCTTCAGATTTAATTATTTACAATCCCCCCCCCAAAAAAAACAAACAAAAACTTGCCTAAAGTCCCTGGTGGTGCAGCGGGGGTCCCGGAAGCAATGTCCCCCTCTCGGGCCGTTGGCTGCCACTAATCAAAATGGCGCTGATAGCCCCTGTCACATGGTAAGGGCAAAGGGCTATCGGTGCTATTGGCTGGTCCCTGTCACATGGTAGGAGCAATGGCTGGCACCATCTTAAAAATATGGATTCATAGTATTCTGAAAATATTTACATGTGCTTGGACTCACTATTTTGCCGATACCTCCACCTCCACCTGACCCCCCCAAGCTGGCCAAAAGTTCCTTTTGGGTCCAACGAGGGTCCCAGAGCGAACCCGCGGGGAATCACGTGACGTCCTCGTCACTCCGACGTGACGCCGTCACGTGCTCCTCGCAAAGGAGTACAGAAATGGCGTCCTGACTCCCCGCTGGACCACCAGGGAGCTTTGGTAAGTCTTGGGGGGGGATTAAGGAGGGTGAGGGGTTTAAATTTTTATTTAGGGAATCGGTGCACGTATGGACATAGACTCAACTTATGGAATTCTCCATATATCCATATTGACCGAAATTGACCCCCCCTTTCGACTTATGGACATAAACTTTTGGTCTGCACATCCCTAGTGCCTATTGACAAATCCAAGTCCGCATGTAACTTGCAATATGGCGCATATATTTTGTCAGGGGGAAAAAGGAGGAGTCCAGTGGGTGTTCCAGGGTGGGACCCGGAAATACATATGCAAGAGCCTATTTTGAAAAAGATACAAGATGAAATTTTAAAAGCCCTCTGCCTGCCAAAGCTGGGAGATACGTGCATGTCTCAGGCCGGCACACACACTGCCCAGATATTAAGAAGCGCCCGAGTACACGCGTATCTCCTGGAACGCGCACAAAATGGGCGGGGCACGGGAGCGGTCTGGGCGGAGCATGGACAGGACACGGGCATTCCAGGAAGGTCACTTGAAACGTGCGCATAAGTATTTACCCACACTCAAGTGCGTGCCAGGGTCCCCTACCGCATAACTTTACTTCTGCTATGGATGGCGTGTACATTTTAAAATTAAAAAAGTCAGGGCTAGTCAGCAGGATTTGAAGGGTCAGGGTTAATAGGGTAAAAAAGGGACGAAGGGTAAGTGGGGGGGAGGGGGGGTTTAGGAAGTCGGGGGCCTTTGCCTGGGTGAACTGGGAACAGACTGAGGGAACTGGCAATTGCGTCGGCACGCATATCTAAAAACATCCCCCCATTTATGTAGTAGAACCGGAATTTGCATGCACAAGCATGCTTTCATACAAAATTGCGCACACATATGCACGTATGTTATCCAATGGCCTTGTCCATTTGTGCAAGCCGCCATACACGCGTACCTTTCCCCGTGTGGCTGTTTAAAAGTTACCGTCCCTATGTCCATAGATTACTGAATTTTCTGAACATTTTTACACTTGCTATTGGATTTTCTACAGTTGAAATCTGACTTGTCTTTTGTCAACAATTTTTGGGTGGGAGGTCTGGCTGAACTGATGGGGGCTCAGGTGACGTGCTAGAGGATCTAGGTGAGCTGGAGAAGGACTGAATGAACTGGTGGAGGTATCGGCAAAATAGTGAGTCCAAGTACATACAAGTAAATATTTTCAGAATACTATAAATCCATATTTTTTAAGATGGTGCCGGCCATTGCTCCTACCATGTCACAGGGGCCGGCCAATGGCACCGATAGCCCTTTGCCCTTACCATGTGACAGGGGCTATCAGCGCCATTTTGATTAGTAGCAGCCGACGGCCCGAGAGGGGGACATTGCTTCCAGGACCCCCGCTGGACCACCAGGGACTTTAGGCAAGTTTGGGGGGGAGGGGGAAGGATGGTGGGGGATTGTAAATAATTAAATCTGAAGGATCGGGGTGGGGTTTTTTTTTTTGGATCGGGACAGCCGAAAAAAAAAACTGGTCAGAACCGAGGGAAACAAAATTTCTTGCGGTTCTACGAAAACCAAACCAGAAACAATTGCCGGTACGATACACATCTTTGTAAAATATACACATATACGCATATAAAAAAAGTAGCGAAAGTAAGCATCGTCTGACATTGGAAAAATACATATTTACTTCATCATATGCTTATGCTTTTGGGGCAGAAAACACAATGTAATATCTAAACTGTGCAGCACCATAAAATGCTTGCAGAAATCTCTACACATCCACTTGCAAATGCAAATCACGTGCTGGGGGCGGTTCTGAAAGTAGGAGTGCCATATTGAAGTGCTGCTCTAGACAAAGGGATTTAAAACATGTTAAACAGAGTTAAGGAGTTAAAATACAACAGTATTAGAAGTACAGAACGCGCTTCTGGAGTAGGTCTTTGGAAGGAGAACCGGTGTACTTGAAAATGAATGACTAGAAAGTAGAGATCCATAAGTGATACAGTACAATGGAAAAGGTGTCTCAGAATTTTGTGCTAGGAGTTAATGCTCTATGATGCATTCCAATACAACTGGTAATTGTTCCCCACAGGGAAATGTAGTCCAACGTAACGTGATAGCTCTAGAAATTATATAGGATGTTACCTGAGTTTTCAGTTGACATGTGCCACTGCTCTATATGCAAACTAATTGCCATTTCTCTAAGAGTTTATTAGCCCTTTATATAAATAAACATATTCATGCGTAGATGGCAGCACTGTAACATATTTGACATTCATAGCTACTAGAAATTGATGAATACATAAGCAGAAATCGATAGCAAAAAAACCCCCTTCAATCTTGCTTATGGGGTCCCTAGAGAAAAACGTTTCTGGCGGCACAGTTCATAAATCATTGAATGGAGAGAGAGAGATCTGCTTTACCTGAGGATAAAGCACTGAGGCCTCTGCTCTCGGAAAAGCATGTGGTGTGCTCGCTCTGCGCAAGCAAAGACGTGTGGCGGGAGGGAGGCGCACAGCTTCCCGGAGGTGCTGAGGTAAAGTTGGCTGACCTGAAAGAGAATGAACATTAGTGAAAAGTGGCAGACCTTAAAGCAACGTTACGTTACTACTTCCCATCCTTACAGAATGTTCCACACAGAACACACACACAAACACACACCACACTCACACTCACACTCTTGAGAAGCATTTCAGCAAGGCTAGATGCAACAATCAGATAAGCAAATCTGGTCAGTGAGATCACTATTTGTCTGGGCTATCAGCATTGTACAAATTCCGAGTACACACGAATTATGTTAGGAATAATTTGCCACATTATCTAGGTAGTGTCAGTAACAGAATTATGCTTTTTTTTTTTTTTTTTTTTTAAAGAAATTCCATTTTTGTAGAAACATCTGCTTCGATCTAGGAACATTTGAATGGGGGCGCACTGTGGATACTGGCAGACCCACTTTGGATTTCCCCTCAGGTCTTTTGAAAAAAAACAAAAAAACAAAAAAACTACATATTTCTCTGACCAAGTCTGCTGAAAAACGTTCGACTCCACTTCTTTAGCTAAGTCTCTGTTTTTCTCTGGAAGCACTTTATTTAAATCAAATTCCTTCTCCTTCCCAATGAATTCAAATTTATCAGATTGAAAATAGTTCAATCCCACTTTAATCCCCAATGAACTTCCCAGCTCTTCCCACTGAGGGTGGTTAGAATACAGTCCCGCTATTTTATCAGAACTTAGTCCCAGATTTAATTCTCTCCCTAACCACTTGAATCCTTTAACTTCTTAAGCAGTGCCTGGTCACTTTACTCTCCCTTCTGTGTTACTTAGGCCTGGATTTTCTAAGCTTGCAGGGGGGCGGGCCTGCAAAAGCTGGAAGTGATCGCACCACCTCGGCGCAATCGCTGCCGGCTTTCGCAAACCAATAGCGCCACCGTGAAAGGTGGTGCTATTGGCCGCGTTACTGACGGCGATAAGGCTCCTTACCTTTTCGCCGTCAGCGATGTCTTCGCGGCATCCGCCACAGTGCTGCCCCGGCTCCTCCTCCTTCTGGTGCGGACGCCGCCCAGAACCTGCCCCGATCTAGGTATCGCACGCGAAAATGACCCCCTCAGTACTGCAGCAACAAAGTTCTTGTTACAGTTACTTAAGTATCCTTCAGTTTCCTTCCTTTAGTACCATTTTTTAGGATCCTTTCCTCCAGATGAATTTCCCCACACGTTTCTTTCTTTCAGAATGAAAGACACCACTCTCCTAATGATTTGGTTACAGAGCCCTGAGTACCAAGGGTCATCAGCTCCCAGTGGAACAAAAAAATAGTCTCTGAACCCCAAAAGGGGAAAAATCAAACAGGAAGCAGGAAGAGTGGAATAAAACTTCCTTGCCTCAAAACAGAGGAGATAATGCAAAAAGACAGCTAATTCAAAGCTGAAACTCCTCTGCATCAGGTTACTGTCAGGTTTATCCTCTGAAGGAGAGATAGCACACTGCAGGTCTTACTTACCCCAGATCCAGCCTCGAACACAGAGACGCCCCAATAACACTGCAATAAAGGGGGGGGGGGGGGAATTCGCCAAAGCTTGGCTTAAGAGAGTCAAAAACAAGGTTGGTAGGCAAGTCAAACGGGAGGTTGACCCCTAAATGGGAAACTTCCTCTCTCATAAATTAGGAGAACATTTAGAAGACAGGAGGCAGACAAGCTCCTTCTCCAGCAAAATCCAAACTAAAATCCACAACCTGTTTCAACAGAAGCTGAACTAAAGATCCATGAGGATAGAGGGCACTTGGAGATAATAAATAGCTAGGTCACACCAGCTCTTGTTCCTACATGAGGGGAGGTAAACCTAAACTTTTCTTTACTGATTTCTACACAGAACCTCCACAACGATTGCTACTCCTGTTAGGGAAAGCAAAGGTTACCTACATATGTTTTTAAAATAATTTTTTGTTATTCGTGCTTTCATTTTAAATTTAATTTCAAACCATTTTTTAAAATTTGTATTTATATTTTTTTATTTATTTATTTTTTTTTTTTTTAATATTCCACTTTTCACACTTTTCTCAGTGCTTCAAAGTGGATTATATTCAGGTACTGTAGGTATTTCCTTATCCCCAGTAGGCTTGCAATCTAAGGCCTGGATTTATCAAAATGTGGTAAGTATCGCAAAAGGGGCATGGTTTATGCAAATATTCATTTTATCGCAATTTGCGCTAATTACCTATGTGAAGAGCTAAGTTAGTGCAAATTGCTATAGCATTATCAGACTTTGCAATAGGAGCCAGACGTGTTGTATTTCCCACATATAACCACTGGGGGGACCATGTTTAGTAGTTTTAAGCTCCTGGAGAGCCTCCAGCCACCACTGAGAGAGAGAGAGAGAGAGAGAGAGAGACTAGCCATAATGTCATCTCCCTAAATAGGTATTTGTATCCCTATGGTAGGCCCACCTAGTAACTCGAGGGTTAGGTATCAGTGTAGGGGGTTGGGGCCCCTTTGACATTCAATGTGAGACGTACGAACAAAACAGTGATCTTTTGTGAACATTTGATGACCCTCAGAGTGAGGAAACTCACTCCAAGATGAGAATTGGGCAATGTTCTCTCAACCTAGCTTGATGGACTCAACCTAGCATGAACTGACAACATCAAGCTCTCAACATCTCTCTCTCCCTCTCGGTCCCCAAAGGCTAGCTGGACGCTCTGGGAGCTTCAATTCATTGAAATAGGCCTTGTGGGAGACATCGCACAAGGCGATAAAACCTTACCGCCCGGTCACGGCAGCTATCGCACAGCCTAACGCAATTCAAAAAGGTGTTAAAATCTGTTAAAGTCTGTGCGATAGCTCTTCGCAGCCAGGCAAACCCAGCACACTCCCCGCCCCTAATTCCTCCTATTTTCCATATTTGCATCGCACCATACAATATGGTGCTATCGAATGCTGTAAACACGTTTTCGCATGCATTCAGGGCCTATCGCATGCGTTAACGGGGCTTTTTGCATGCGCTATGCCCTTAACGCATGGGAAAAAGCCTTAGCGCATTTTGATAAATGACCCCCTAAGTTTGTACAATCTATGTTATAATAGCAAATAGGACTATGATCAGATTCAATAAGACAGGAAGAAAGGAATGCAGATTGCAAGACAAAATTACTAATTTATTTTACACCACTCTTTCATCACTATCCTATTAACAGGTCAGAACACCCTGCAGTAAATCTAATTAGCACATTATGCTATCCAAACCTTCAGACTATATTTTTATGCATTACTGCTATGAATTGATTTCAGTGGTTGATATTTAATATACAATGCAATATATATAATTTAAAGTCTTGAGTCATCCCCTTGGAGTTTCATATCATGACCCCTGTTCTTAAGGCTTGATTGATACAGACTTTCTGATTATATATATATATACATATATATTATATATATATACACACACACACACACACACACACCACCAGAAAGTTTAATATACTAAACACCCAAAAGGGATAATAATCCTTACAGAACAAGTATTGTGTAAGGTTTTCCTCAGGGCTTCATTTGTACACAAAAAGGAAGTGGAAGGGTGGCGTAGAGGAGGGTGGAAGGGTGTGAGAGAGTGACTGAGTGTAAAAGAGAGACACACACTCATTCAGTCACTCTCTCACACCCAGCAGCAGCAGTGGGATTGATAGGCTTTCACCTTGTGTCTCTTCAGCACTTCCCAGCAGCTCCGCTTTCTCTGGGGTCTGAGGGGGGGCCCAGAAATGATCCTGCCTCCGCTAGCTCTGCTCCATTTCTGCAAGGGAGCTGTAAAGGATTTACCACAGCAGCTCCGCTCTGTTTTGGAGTGGGAGAAAGAACTGGATTTCCTAAATGGCACACGTTTGAGCTGTAGTGCTTGTCCAGGCTAGGGCTGAAGCCTTGACGACTGGCTTTATTGCTCACTAATTTCAAACTTGTGTTAATGTAATCCCTTTTTGTGTCTGTTTTTTTTTTTTTGGCTCTGCAGCAGCTGCTTCCTTCTCCTCCTATTCCTTGTAGAAGAACAGGGGAGGGGGAACGGGAAGGGATTGGATTAGGGAGTAGAGTAGCTGCTCCAGGCTCACTCTCGCCGCTCCTCCTCCCTGCAGATTGCCTAAAGGGGGAAGGCTGCAACAGAGCACCCCCTGCTTTAGTCTGAAAAGAAGTGGCAGAATTGCGTGCCCTCCACAAATTAGTCCTTTTGGGTGATTGGTACGGTAATTTAAAGCCAGTTGCAATCAACGATAATTCATATTCCTCTTTTCCTGCTTCCCTGCACTAGAGGGCAGACTGTCCTCTGTTATTGTTAAATGGAAATGCAAGAACTGGTTACAACAAGAAGGCTGCTCCCCACCTTCCAGCCAGCATTGAAAAACTCTGGGGATCATCATTTCCATCCTTAGGACTACCGAAACAGATTCATTTGGGATATATTTTCTCACTTGAGTTTACTCCTTGGACCTGTGTGGATGTGACGTGAAAGGTTGTGAAGCAGCTCCATTCACAAGTTAATCACAGGGTCACAGTTCTCTACAGATACATTCTCGTGCGTGCTCAACGGGCGCTCATCGTTGAGCGCCTGCTCTCTCAACGCGCACCGCTCCACCTCTCCTGGGCACCCGATTTCATATTTCAATCAGCTGCCACGGTAAAAAAGGAGGCACTAGGGAAAGTTTTGCGTTCCTAGTGCCTCCTCGGCATCGGGCACCCAGGAGAGGTCAGCGGATTAGGAAAATGGACGCTCAGTTTCACGAGTGGCCATTTTCCTAACCTGTAAACAGCCACGGGTTAGGAAAATGGCTGCTCGTTAATTGAGTATCCCTTTTCCTAACTTGACTGGTGTCACACTTTTTTTTTGGGGGGGGGGGGGGTCTCCTTTTTCGGTTCTTCCAACTTAATACCGCCACGATATTAAGTCGGAGGAACTACAGAAGCGCAGTATCTTCTGCTTTACTGTAAACATTTTGAGCGCCTCAAGAATTAACGCCTGCTCCAGGGCAGGCGTTAATTTAAGAAGGTAAAAAATGTGCACTATGGGCACACATTTATTTGTTTTTTGCATTGAGGGAAATAGCTAATAACCTCATCAACATGAATTTACATGTGATCAGCGCTATTAGCTACATGCACGGTTTGACCGGACGTGAGTGTTGGACATGCTAACCCCCGTTTTGCATTGGAGGTTATGGACACGCATCCAAAACATGTGCTAAGTTATGCACTGTGGCCAGCACATGGTATTGCATCAGCCTTTTTCTTATTCTCTACTCTCAGACAAGATCTGTAGGCTACTCCTTTCACTTTGCCACCCAGGACATAACATTCTCTATATTTTAGCACACCAACACTCCATGGGATGACTCTCAATTCCTGTCTCTCTCTTCAAACTTCTGGCATAATTCCTCTGTTCTTGTCCTCTGAAAGATAACAAAAATTACTGGAAAATGTCTGACAAAAATCCTTGTAAAATCCAATCCCAAAAAGAGCAGAACTTCAATAACGATCACAAAAAACAAATAGGTTCAAAATCCTATAATTCCATCCTTCATAATAAAAGTTCAATAAAAAAATTAATCTCATACATTTTTTTTTATCAACACCTTGTAAAACACAACATCAGATCAACATAAGCGGTAAAGTACCATTTACCATCTCTTGTCATGCAATGGGTTGCAAAAACCGTGTCAGATACCATGTGCTCAATACTTTCATTTATCTGCTGGTTTCATTGAAAAAATCTATCCCACAATCCTTATACTGAAAAATTGTTATTAAAGAAAGACTTAAATCCTCTTCAATAATGAAATCCAAACAAACTCATAACAAAAAACAAAAAGGTACTTAGCTGAAAAAAAAAACAGTTCCCACAGGGAAAATGTCCTGCTGGACTGGAAACCAGAGTCTGGTCACTATCACTGAAATTCTGATCTAACCACAATATACCTGATGTTCCTGCCATGAATAAAAGCAAAATCAGGTAATTCCTGAAAAATAAAGAAGGACCATAAAACATGCCAATGTTTCCTGATACTTCGCTGTACCTTATAAATCGCAAGGGAAAAAGGTAATGTACAGACTGCTGGCTGTTGCTTTTCTCTAAACTGTGGTAATAACAAAAGGTCTCAGTTCACCCATCTAGCTCTTTTATAGGCTCTTTATTTCATTGACGATGGATAGCCATGTTCAGTTTGTTTCATTGATGATGGATAGGCATGTTTCATATGAGCCACCTTGACCTTGTAATCTGAAAAGAACACAATGTAAGTCTAAAAAACTGGCTTACTGGTTAATTATCTCCGAGATGCTGAGGACAGCAACTGGAGTACTCCAAAAAGTATTACGGTCTATAGACTTCTTATAGATGATAAAATGAAATTTACCCACTTCAATAGAAATCAAAATATCCAAAAATGGTAGGCAAAGTTCACTGAAGGAACACATGAACTGTAGATGATTGATTCATCCAGTGCATGAAGTTTCCAAACATGGCTATCCATCCTCAGTGATACAAAGCCTATAAAAGAGAACTGTTGTCAGTCATTTTGGAGGTCTGTGTTACCATTTAAGTCTTTATCATGATATCCATTGTAGGCATTGATCTCCTGCGCCACAAAGGGTGTTGTGATTTTATGCGGTGTCTCTGTCAGCTTATATATGTGGGTAAGACCATGAGGGCTCTCAGAACCAGGATGATCAAACATCATAGTTCCATCACATGACAGAGTGGAAGCTCCCTTAGACCATTGTTTGTTGAAAAATCATTCTTTTTCTGATTTTTTGTTTGCAGTCTTAGAATGTAGTGAACCACATTCACATGGTGAAGATTATGATTTTTTTCTAATTAGAAAAGAACAATGTTGGATCCATCCATTAAATTGTGTGCATCCCTTTGGTCTTAATAAGACGATCAATTGGGCTTTATGTTAAAGCCAGTACTGGTTCTGTTGTATGTGTCTGTTTATTGATAAACAGTATGGGGTAGATTTTATAACAACATGCGCACTCGTCCATGTGTGCATGCTTCCCGGCGCGCACATATGGACCCACTGATTTTAATAATGCGTGCACCAACACGCACATGTTATAAAATTGGATGGCTGTGCCCACATACTCGCCGGATTTTATAATTCACGCATGCATTGGGGGGGGGGTGTAATTTTGCAAAATCCATGCTTGCGAGGGGGGGTATAATTTTGCAAACTCCACACAGACTGGGAGGGAACTTCCCTAACCCCCTGCCTAACCTTCCTTCCCCCTCCCCCCCCCTCCCCCCCCCCTAAAACTAACCTACCTGCCCTGAATTTTATTATTTATTTTGTTTATTTATTTAAAAACTCTTCTATACCGTGGTTAAGTTAATTCACCATCACAACTGTTTACATAAAGGCACAATAAGAAAAAATATATAATTGGTATAGATTACAATTTAAACATGTGCCAACATAAAACGATAACAAATTTTAATAAGAGCAACTTTGTTTTGGTTAGAGCTTATATGTTAAGAACATAAGAACATGCCATACTGGCTCAGACCAAGGGTCCATCAAGCCCAGCATCCTGTTTCCAACAGTGGTCAATCCAGGCCATAAGAACCTGGCAAGTTCCCAAGAACTAAGTCTATTCCATGCTACTGATGCTAGTAATAGCAGTGGCTATTTTCTAAGTCAACTTAATTAATAGCAGGTAATGGACTTTTCCTCCAAGAATTCATCCAATCCGTTTTTAAACACAGCTATACTAACTGCACTAACCACATCCTCTGGCAACAAATTCCAGAGTTTAATTGTGCATTGAGTGTAAAAGAACTTTCTCTGATTAGTTTTAAATGTGCCACATGCTAACTTCATAGAGTGCCCCCTAGTCTTTCTATTATCCGAAAGAGTAAATAACAGATTCACATCTACCCGTTCTAGACCTCTCATGATTTTAAATACCTCTATCATATCCCCCCTCAGCCGGTTGTCTGAAGGGGGATATGGTTAGGAAACATTTCATTACTTGCTCCTCCTTGGGAGCAGAAGTAATTTACACGCGTCGTCCAGCTTCCAGTGTGTGCTTCCCTGGGACAGCGGCCATTAGCCGCTGGCCTAGCCGGCCTCTGTCTCATCCCACCCCACCCAGACCCCGAACCCGTCCCGCCCCTTTGATGAGGCCCGGCACTTGTGCTCATACCGAGGTTTACGCATGTGGCCAGGCCCCTTTGAAAATTCACCCAGCGTGCACAAGGCCCGGCCACACGCATCAACCCCGGGATTTACACGTGCAGGCCTTTTAAAATCCAGCCATATGTGTATTTTGCACTGTTTCTCAATGGTATTTGGGTGAGCCCTGACAGATGCTAGATGCTATTTTTGATTGGTTGCTTCTCCCTTCCTAGGTGTGGACAATGGCTCCTTTATTTTTGCCAGTATTGGCATTTCAGCCAGTCCGGTGGCCATTTTTAAATAACCTGTGTAGCAGTATTTAGTAGTATGTGTTGGTGTTTGAGGTAGTTGTGGATGGATCCTTGGGCCAGTGGCAGAAGATCTTGAGAGGGACCACCGGTCAGGCTCATAGTATGGAGACAGACACACACTAGTTCTTTTATTAAACAGTATATTGAACCACCAGAGGTGGCAGAAGTGAGCTGGAAGTGCCCGGCAGGGCTGTAGCCCCTCAGGTACTGGAACAGCAATCCTGGATAATTGAGCTGTAGAGAAACTGCATGTTAGAGATGTGAATCGGAACCGGATTCGGTTCTGATTCCGGTTCACGTCGTGATTTTTTTTTCGTCCGGCCCGATCGGGTTTGTTTTTTTTGTTTGTTTTTTTTTATTGGCTGCGCCCGAGCCAATAAACAAAAAACCCACTCCAACCTTTTAAAAACTAATCCCTTAGCTTCCCCCAGCCCCCCAAAACCTTTTACAGGTACCTGGTGGTCCAGTGGGGGTCCCGGGAGCGATCTCCCGCTCTCGGGCCGTCAGCTGCCACTAATAAAAATGGCGCTGATGGCCCTTTGCCCTTACCATGTGACAGGATATCCGTGCCATTGGCTGGCCCCTGTCACATGGAGGGAGCACTGGATGGCCGGCGCCATCTTTAAAAATGGCACGGGCCATCCAGTGCTCCCTCCATGTGACAGGGGCCGGCCAATGGCTTGGATACCCTGTCACATGGTAAGGACAAAGGGCCTTCGGCGCCATTTTGATTAGTGGCAGCAGACGGCCTGAGAGCGGGAGATCGCTCCCGGGACCCCCATTGGACCACCAGGTACCTGTTAAAGTTTTTTGGGGGGGATCAGGAGGGTGGGGGAAGCTAAGGAATTAGTTTCAAATGGTCAGGGTGGGTTTAGGGATTATTTTTGTGTGCCTTTTTTCCGCCCTCCCCCAAAACAATAAGAGAACCCCACGAACAATATCGTGGGATTTTCTTATCAGTCTCGGGGAGCCCCCGATTTCTGACGATTTTGAAAATATCGTACGATATTTTCAATCATCCAAAATTCGATTCACATCCCTACTGCATATAGTGAATAGGCAGGGTATGCAGAGTTCAGGAACAGAACCTTGATGGTAACACTCACAATAGTCTCTAGAAGTAGTCCAGGTGTTGGAAAGGGTTCCAGGGAAAGCTCTGAGAGAGAGAAGATAACTCACTGGTGTAGTAGGCAGCGATGACTTCCAGGCAGAATAAGTATTCAGCGACCAGTCCGGGAACAAGGGCCCTCGAGGAGCGAGTACCGGTTCCCGACTGTGACCTGAAAAACAAAGAGAGCGAGGCCCCCGAGGTGCGGGTACCCCTGGTAAGTCTGAGGAGGCAGAGCAGCGTAGGTAGAGTAACCCCTTGCTAACTCGATTAGTTAGCAATTTCTGAGACCGTATATATCCGGTACGGATGACATCTTCTCAGGGGGACGACCCTGAGGTTCGCGCCACTGCATCAGTCGGGGCTGCGCCGCGCGTAAGCCCTTAGACTTGAGAATCATGGTGGTTTGCAGCGTCGAGCCGCTCCGGGGATGCCGGAGGGAGTTGGCAGAATGACGCCGCGGCAGCCAACCTTCCATTAGAGCAGGAGGGGGTTGCCAAGGTGGTAAGGAGGGTGGAGTGGAGACGTCGAGCAGCGACGGTCGCAACAGTATGTTGGATGCTGATGATTTCAGTCCCAGAGATGTCAAAGATTCAGTCTGATTGGTTTATAAATTGTCTTTGTGGGGTGGGCGGTGCTTAACTTCTTTTATGAAGTGTGTTCTAGCAGAGCTAATCGCCATCTTTAAATGCCCTTCAGGGCTGAGGAGGAATTATGTTATATTCAATATTATAATTGTTTAAAGTTATGTGGGTTGCACTTTTTGTTTTATTTGTATTAAGTGTTTCTTTTTTATATTTCAGATAAATTATTTCCTTGATACGGGCGTTGTAATGCAGAAACATGGGCCCGTGTTGGCGATTCGGGTGCTCCTGTTTTTTTACACAGCGCTTCATATGATCGTGTTTTTTTCGGCTAAGTACCTTTTGTTTTTGTTATGAATTTGTTTGGATTTAATTATTGGTGAGGATTTTAGCCTTTAATGTTTCTTTAATAAAAGTTTTTTTAGGATTGCAGAGCAGTTTTTTTTCAGTAAACCAGCAGTTGAGTGAAAGTATTGAGCACATGATATCTGACAACACTGATTGCAGCCCATTGCGTGGCAAGAGATGATAGATTGTACTCTAGCGATTATGTTGATCTGATGTTGTGTTTTAGAAGGTGTTGATAAAAAAAAGTTGAGATTAATTTTTTATTGAATCTTTATTATGAAGGATGGAATTATAGGATTTTGAACTTGTTATTGTTATCAAATATTCTTATAAACCATCTGTTGTCAGGAACAAACTACTATCTACTCAGAGCATATGCAGGATTCTACCTTTATCAGCCTTGTCTAAGGGACTGGATTTAAACTACCCTTAATTTAATGGAATAGTTTTTACTTAGTAAAGTAAAGGGACAACAATAATTAATGAGACAAATAACATATTGACTCACTATCAGCCTGATTTTAAAAGGGCCACTTGCATAAATAATGAGGGTTAAGAGCGTGGCTGGCCTTGCGCGCGCTGCGTGCATTTTTGGAAGAGCCCAGCCATGCACGTAATGCCCGTTATATGCCGAGGTGCCAGGCCTCTCCAAAAGTACTTTCCCTGATTCATTCTGCTATTTCTTGGTTTCATATAGTGTCCCCTAGTCTTGGTACAATTTCAAAAGAGTAAATAACATTTCATATTTATCTGTTCTACCCCACTCATGATTTTATAAATCTCTATCATATCCCTTTCTCAGTTATTTCTTCTGCAAGCTGAAGAGCCCTAACCTGTTCAGTCTTTCTCCATAAGGGAGCCATTTCATCATATTTGTTGCCCTTTTCTGCACCTTTGCTAGTTCCACTCTCTCTTGAGATGGGGGACAACCAGAACTGCACAAAATGCAGTCATACCTTGGATCAATACACGCATTAAGATATTATCGTATTTTCCATTCCTTCTGAAAAATCCCTAACATTCTATTTGCTTTTTTTAAATTTTTTTTTTTACTTCCAGTGCCCACTGAGTTGAGGATTGCAACATGACTCCAAGATTCTTTTCCTGGTTGGTGACTTTAAATATGGAAATCAGCATTGTGCGCCATTAGTCAGGATTTTTCCCTATGTGCATCACTTTGCACTTGTTCACATTACATTTCATCTATCATGTAGATGCCCATTTCCTTAGAATGGCAAGGTTCTTCTGCAATTCCTCACAGTCCGCTCATGATTTAACACATTTCAATAATGTCGTGTCATCTGCATATTTGTCCACCTCACTCATAGTTCCCTTTAAAATGTACATAAATATGTGAAAAAAAACACGGGTCCCTGGGTAGTCCACTAGTCACTTCTCTCCACTTAGGGAAACTGACCATTTAGTTCAAATTTCTGTTTCCTATCTTTTCATCAGACACCAACCCATAGAGAGACATTGCCTCCTATCCCATGACTTTTTAATTTCCTGAGGAGTTTCTTATGAGGGACTTTGTCAAGTAAGTTCTAAGAATCAAGATAAACTGTACAGACCGGCTTGCCCATAACATCTTCAAAATATTCTACTAGATTGGTAAGGCAAGACTTCCTTTTGCTGAATCTGTGTTTGCTCTTCCCCATTAAGCCATGTCTATCCATTTGACCAGTAATTCTGTTCTTAAGAGAATCCTCTACTACTCTATACAGCAGCAACATAAGACGTACTAGCCTATAATTTCCAAGATAGTGGGTATTCAGGGGGAAAAAAAAACGTGTTTTCAGCTATTGTCATTAAAAAGTAAATTTGGTCACTTTGTAAGGTTTTCAAACTATGAAAAAGTAACTTCTTTTAACTTCATTTTTATTTACCTATTCACAGTAGCTCAAATAATACATATTTGATGGCAAATATGCTTGCATCAAACATGAAATAGATATCAAAGTAAAAAAATAAAAATAATAATACAAGTAGGGTGAATTTTAAAATCCTGATACGCGCCAAAACCGGGAGATACACGAATATGTCAGGCCGGCGCATGCTGAGCGCATTTTAAAAGCCAACCGGGTATACATGAATCTCCTGCTGCACGCACAAATGAAAGATTAAAAAAAAAAAAAAAGGGCAGGGCATGGGCGTTCCTGGATTTCACATTGAAATCTGCGCATAAATATTTGCGTGCACAGGTGCATGCAGAGCTCCCCTGCCATGCAACTTTACTTTTGCTATGGATGGCATGTAAGTCATAAAACATAAAAAATAAACAAACAGATCAGCGGGGTTTTAAGGGTCAGGGCGAACAGTGGGGAAAGAGGGCTATTAAACTAAAGGGATTCAGAAGTTCTAACCCTTAACTGGATGAACTAGGAATGAACTGGGAAAATGGGCAAGGACGTTGGCACTCATGTCTTTTAAAATTCCCCCACTTGCTCACGTCCACATAAAATTGTATGCACATGTGCATGTCGTAAGGCTATTTTATAACCTGCATGCATGTATACGTGTATGTTATAAAATGGCCACATCCCTGGGCACGGGCCAATGACGTGGGTGCTATTCATGTGAAATTTATAGCAAAATGAGAAATATAGGTCTGAGTCTGCACAGCTCTAATCTGTGCACCAGAAATATCCAAGTCCTCAGCTTTCATTTCCAAGGTATTTATTTTAACATCTTGAGATTGATTATAAAGGGGGGATGTCTATAGTTAAAGATGCCACGGAAGAAACTGCTTGCTCAAATGAGGCAAGCGCAGTCCAAATGCCCTCAAGTATAATACTGGGGGGCCTGACCAAAGGAACTCTTCCCCTCAAAGAGCTAATGGCTGCACATATCTCTGAAGAGCCATAAGACTCAGTAGCCTCCAAATGATTCGAGGACATGGACCCTGCAGTTTCAGATTCCTCATCCAAGGCTCTTCCGTCCAATGCAGGATTGCTCACTCCTTCCAGAGCCTGCAGCCACTCACTCTCTCAATGGTCAATCATTGTGTGAGCAGACACACAGGCACCCTCAGCTGGCCCAGAGCTAGTCGGAATTAATTCGATTGACTCAAGTTCAGGCTGGGACAATGGCCTCATAGAACGGAGGTAAGGGGATTTGAATGGTTGTTGAGGCTTAACGAGGTCTCCATCTCCTGCTGATTGGTTGCCACTACCCCAACATGAGAATCCTCCAATGACCTGCTATCTTTTGGTGAAAGGGGGATGTTCTCCTTTAAGGCAGTCTGCCACAATGGTTGCCTAGGGGGCTCCAAGGTCTTCCCTCTAACCATTCCTTTGAATTTACCCATCTCTCCTATGGCCAAAAAAATCACAGGAAGTACTAGAGCAACCATCCACATATCTGTTCAAGCCTCCCATCAAAACGTAATTTGAATGGGCTTGAATAAAACCATTTAGAGCGATCATGAGACAGAGTCCATATATAACCTGCAAGGCAGATTTTCAGTGCCACTTAGCCAGATAAAGTTTGACTTACCTGTGGCAGCGACTGAATATCTACCTGAGATCAGGAGCCACCATTTAGCTGGATAACTACTTATCCAGATTTGTTTTTATCTGGCCAAGTGGCAAGTAGGATGAGGGCGTCTGAGGGAAAAGGTGAGTTAGCCAGAGAACATACCCAATTAACTCTGGTCAAAGCATAAACCTGTGGTAAAGTTAGCCAGGATAGCTGGGTATATTCAGCGGTACACCCCCCATTGCTGAATATACAGGCACACAAGTTATTTTTAAAACAAGTGCATGTGTACCCATAC